>NW_019724586.1:737417-751732 GCF_002891405.2 Cryptotermes secundus | reverse complement strand
ATTTTAACTATTTGTAATTATTTTAATTAACTGGAACGTGGCTATCTTGGACAAAGTGAAGTTTTGTGTGTTGGTGATTTCTTTTTCTACTATAAATGCCTCTGATGATGGCTCCGTGGTGAGCCGAAACATGTAAGGCAGGTGCTGACGAGGTGGAAAACTTAAAAAAGTGTCACATTTGACGGAAGGAACTTGATTGTTAATATTACTTTGCGTCCACATGATTCCGTCTTGGAAGGTATTGTTGGGCTCAGGCGTCGAAATGCCTCGACGTGGAATAGTAACTCTAACATAGAGAGAAATGTGTTAAGGAAAGTGGAAGAAGGAAAAGCAATAAGTATGAAATAGTGAGATGGGAAAAAAAAACGTAAAAAACTCCGTGGCCTGTAGTTCGCAAGCGAACTATACCGACCGAGCGACCGCCGCTTATCGGCGAAGCTAGTGCCAACTTTAGCGGATAGATGGTGTCACGTGGTCAGCTCAACGGATCCCCACGGCCGTTAATCTCGGCGAGATAAGAGAAAAGCATAAAGAATATAAAAAATGAAAGAGTAAATAAAGGAAACATAATTGGAATAAACAAGAAAATGCGGAAGTAAAGCATGAAAGGTGACACGAGCGAGGGAGTAGGGGAAATACGAATAAATTTGAGACTGGATGCCTGCCAGACCCTCAAGTTACGTGCTTTAAGTAGCAGCACAATGCAACGGTATGAGGAAAGAGCCGCGCCTGAACAAAGCTGTGCCCTCAGTGTCATGTCTGCCGCTCATTGCCGATATGCGAAAATTGAATCACACGTCGTTAGACACTGAAATACGTCTGAAGAATGAAGAAAGTCTGTAATGAATACCGTACGCTCTACTTCAGCCATTCTGCTTCCGTGCCGACATCATGGTCTTCTTGTAAACTACCGCAGAGGTAAAAATAGTAACAAAGAGATATGCAAACGGAGGTGAGTAGGTGACAAACAGTACATGATAACACCTTCTGACTTGTAAGGCAACTTGCAAGAACGCGGTTAGAAAGACGCAGATTACCAAGAAAATAGTATTAAAGGAAGAGATTAGAGAAACAAAAGTTACAAAGGAAAAGAAAGAACAAGAAGTTCTGGTAAGAAGTAATCGCCTATTTTTTGATACGAAAAGGACCGCAAAGAAAACGACTCGTCCAACAATTCTTCTATTGTTGCGGTAACGTTTTTACCGAGCCGTTGCCTAGCCAACAGTAGTGGGATAAATATATGGACACAAAGACTGATGGGAGTGATTTACGAAGTACACCGCTCAGATGGGTTAAGGTGCCATCACATAAATACTAAGTTTCATAAGGATTGGTTCAGCCATTCAGAAGTTGATAGGGGGAAACCACAGACATACAGACAGCAAGGTGATCGCATAAGCCTATTTTAATTTTTTCACAATAAGAAAAGTAGGCTAAAATGGGAAGGAAATTATTAAAATAAATGTAAAAAAACGAATAGAAATGTTAAACAAGAGAGAAAGGGAAAGAAGACAGAAAGACGAATGGAAGTAACAATGGGAAACCTCGAAATAATGTATGAGCGAATGGATGCATCGATGAAAGTTGTAACAGGTTATTATTTCTTAACTTATTTAACGACGCCTTCGATTACAGAGACCATGTGATGTCCAAGGTTACGATTAGTAATGAACAAGGAACTGGAAAACATGTGGAAGTGAGAGGTCCTGCATAATTCAACATATTCAGGCGTTTTCTGGACAGGCTGAGGAAAATCAAGATACACTTCAAGCAGATTGCCCAGCATCCAACAGAGATCTTAACCCAGCCTTAACAGCTCGAGTGCAACGTTAGTTAAGCTGTACTGGAATAACCAAGTCCAAGAATTTTCCAAAATAAATTAGAAAAATTCGGATACGGTAACTCTATAGGCAGAGTTTCATACCAGGCATCTTTATTCTCAATGCTTTCACTACTTTAATTTATCACTTTTCTTTTTCTGCCCATGATTTACGGTCACGGCATAATTAAGGTACTATCTCTGAATTTGTCTGGAGGAACTAAGGAAAACCACAAAACCCTCAGTCATGATAGTTGGTGTCCTAGGCGAATTGAACCGGGTACTTCCCAAATACAAGACAGAAGTGTTACCGGTTTGGCCAATTTGCTGGGTGTTTTGTTTTAAGACCGTTGTCCTAGTAATCCGTGTACCCAGCACAGTGCACAATAAGATCTTGTCTGCTGAAAGACATCTCTCACTGCGGATAGAAATGGATCTATGCGTGGCTCCTTCTGCTACATATCACCCTCTTTCCCTAAGTCGTCAGGCTGAAGATTACGTAGGGCCCGTATGACACGTGCAGATGAAGATTGGAAGGATACATGCATAAACAATTTTAGTCTAGAAATCTAGACAATATGACGTAGAATGTGACCTCTGTAGGACATACAGCACAAAGGAAGCCATTTTTAAAGAGCGAATTTGCAGGCGTCAGTATGGAAGTTCGTTAAGAAATAAGCGCAGAGAAACGTCAGTACACATTTGTCTCACCACCAGAATTCGAAATGTTTGCCGAACGAAACCAAAACCAAAAGCTCAAGAATTTCCTCAGAGGTTGAATCTGGAAATGATTGAATTCATAAATCAATTTTTCATCTTAAAATCTCGTATCCAAGAACAAGAAGACTGAAGTTTTTCTTTCCACCACGGCGGCCCGGGTTCGAGCCCAGGTCAGGACATGTGGAATTGTTGGTTGACAAAGTGGAATTAGGGCAGGTTTTCTCCGAGAACTTCGGTTTCCCCTGTCAATTCTCATTCCACCGATTGCTCCACATTCATCATCTATGATCATCTACCTTCAGGGGCTGGTACAATAGGCCAGTTAGTGGCCGACGTACCAAGTGGACTCGGTCTCACTCCACTCCACTAATTATAAATTTTACCTATCGTTTTACGATTAATAAATTAGTGAATGAGTGCTTCGATGACAAATATAACAGATTATTTCTCAACTTATCTAACGACGCTTTCTATTGCAGAGACCATATGATGACCAAGGATACGATTATTAAGGAATATGGAACCGGAAAATGAAACGTGGAAGTGAGCGGTCGTGCATAATTTAACATATTTCGGCATTTTCTGGCCAGGCTGAGGAAAATCACGAAACACTTCCAGCAGATTGGCCAGCACCCAACAGAGATTTGAACCCAGCAATTACAGAATACAAACCACATGCCTTAATAACTCGATCGTAACTTTCGTTAAGATGTAATGGAATAACCATGTGCAAGAATTTTCTTCAATAAATGAGAGAAAAATTCAGACACAGAACTCTAGAGGCACCATTATTCTCAATGCTTTCACTACGGTACTTCATCTATTTTCCTTTTCTGCCTATGATTTACTTGTGTAATCCCTTCCCCATTCATATGCATGAAACCTGTTTCATACAAATTGTATACAACACGCAGTTCCAGTCGGTTATTTCTTTATGAAGTGTCCTAATTGTTCCCTTTATGAACTCCCATTTGCTGTAAGGTTTCTCTACAGTATAGTGCCCTGTACAAGCTCTAGCCAATTCACTTCTGAATGAATGGGACGGTCAATGTTTGGCCGTTCTGTGCGGACGATCTGAGAACATGTACGAATAAGTTTGTAAGGGACATTGCATATGCTAAGGTTTAAATGTAAGCACTTTACCTTGCCTTCACAGCTGAAAACAGTCGTCAATTTACTAAACAATTAAGTGGAAAGCAACATATTATTTTGTTTGTTTTGTAATGCCTTTTGTCATGTAGTACGACCAGATAACAAACTGAGGATGTTCAGAACAAAGTGCTGAAAAGACGAAGTGAGAGGTGGAAGAAGAAACTTACACAACAGAGAGGTCCAGAAGTTATACTCCTCAACAAGTACGAGTTATGTTAGGATGACCAACACAAGGAAGCTTACACGGAAGGTACATATAGAACCCACAAAAAATACTAGGATGCATATATAATTTTAGCCGAGAAGTGTTCAGCGGGTAGTCTGTCTAGGAGACCTACACGCAGATAGGAGAATGACGTTGAAATGGGTCTTAGAGAGGCAGCCTATGATACGAAGGATAGACTGATCAGGCTCAGGATATGTTTGAAAGGCGGCCTTTTGTGTATAAAGTACTGAATCTTCGGGTCTGATAAACGCAGAGGACTTCTTAAACTGATAACCGACCCTCAGCTTCTCAATGGGGCTACTTCGTCGGTTATGTGATATATCGATTTCGATTCGTGGAGACATGAATGCGTGGATAAGAACATCCTACCCTCTGGGTTCGCATGTACACGAATACAGGCTCATTTAATCTGGATCACTCGTTAGCGTTGCTGCCTTACAGTGTCAATCAGCGTGGAGACGCCATATCAGCTACTGCTAGTCCCGAAAAGAAATTCCATGCGAAAACGAATATGGAACCTCTGCCCATAGGAGGGCGATTTCATGTCTGACGTTTTGTGTTACACCGATACCCACAACAACGTAACAGAAAGCTTGGAATATAAACACATCTCCTGAGATGTAGGAGAACAAATTCTATATTTTCTCCAAAATGGCTCTATATTTTTAATTAAGTTTCAGGAAATATTCTTAAAGATTCTATTACGGAAACGAAACATGTGAGTAGGTAACTGTATGCCATCCAGAGCATTCATTACCTTCAACATACTGTGACATGACGCCTGAAAGGCGGAACAGGGGAGCCAGAACAGGTCATTGCTAGGCAACGGAACGGTAAACACGCTCCCGTGGCAACGGTTAAGCACGCAGCAATACAGAACCACGGAAAGCGGTGCCTACTTCCGAAAGACCCCACTCGTGAAGTCCTTCGGAAGTCGGCAGTAGACGGTTAGGAGTTAGTTGTGAGTCTGTGCAGTTCGTGGTTTGCCACGACCATGGAAGCTGAGGAATGTTCATTGTTATAAGCGGCTACCAAGCAACGACGAGTGTAGACAGAACAAACCGAGAAGGCTTACTGTGTGCTATAGTCATTTGTAGTGTGTGTGGATTGGTGAGAGTAATGTTGTATTCTAGCGTCCTGTTGCACTGATTTTCGTCCATGATATGTATACAGTGGCCGTCTTGTAGTGCACTCAGTTTCACCTGTTATTTCACAACATGTTTTGGCAACATAGTGCCATCATCAGGTGCTCCATTTACGTTAATCTATTGCATTGCTTGCCATTATGTCATTGTAAAATTATTAAAAAAATATTTAAAAATATTCGTCAATTATAATAAATTTTTATACACTAAAATATTGTTAAGATATTCATCTTTCATGTCCCAATTCAAATCCGCGCATGGTTCCTCTACTATGGGAGTCGTTCCTCTTATATTCCGTGTATATCGTGTCTCGTGATGTGTGTTCCCTTTTTGGCAGCCATATCATGGACGATTGGTGAGAGTGTTATAGTTATTTGTAGTTATGGATCATAAGCATTCAATAAATTCAATACTCAATTCAAACCCTGTGTCTAGTCACTAACACGTGACAGTACATTAGAGTGTTTCAACACTATTTCCCCGAACTTTTCCCAACTTACACATAACAGAATCAGAGGCCGAAAAGTGAAAACTGACGACCATTCAACGATGCATCCAACAAAATGTGGATGTTATGGACAGTGTCCATGAGATGTGTTCGGTGTTTCGGAGTGTTACGTTTTGGACATAACGGAATGGAACAAAGCAAAAATGACGACAAGAACTTAAAACCTGTGATGATAAATTAGAGCTGAAAATTTGTGACGACGGTACATCAGCACAAATATTATGTTTCTGGACATTATCCATCGTCCTGTTTTCTTTAACTCAAACACGGTCCTATTTTTGTTTCAAAATAAATATATACATATAAGCGGGACGGTGTTTCCAGATAAAGACAGGACGATAGATGTGCAGAAACATAATATTTGTACTGTGATGACAAAGTTCTACAGCTGCAGATATCGAGGCGACAGAGAAATTCCGATTTGGCCCGAACACGTTAGAGCATTTCTGGTGTTACGGTGTCAATAGCTATCTTAATCCTGTGTTTTGGTGTATCAACGCTGTTATCTACATGCAAAACGACTTCATAAACTATGCTCTTATGTAGTCCAACATAAGAAAATCAAGGTGCGTCAAATCCCTGTATCTAGGAAGTTGGAAACTTTTCATTTAGAGAAGCTGGAACAAAGGTGCAAAGACAGGGCAACTCCTTGTTGGGAAACTTCAACTTCCCCTTCTTCAAGGTGTGGAAGAACGAAGGTTTAGAAGATGCCAAGGTTTCCGTTACGGTAGCTTCAAACAGAAGGACGATTGGGTCGAGAGAGAAATGTAGTCTTGACAGGACCATCTGCCGCATGCCAAGAGACGCACACGTGAAACTTTATTAAATCAAACTAGGTAGTTTTTACATCAATAAAATACCTTCCATGATAAGAGAAATATAACATATTGAAACACCGAACATATTCTGTTGACATGCCCTGTTTTATTAGATTAACTAACTTCATGGAGCTGAGCACCTGCTGTGAAGCCGCCAGTCACGCAGATAATCAAGAACTTCCCAACGTTTTATGAACCCTGGAGGTTCATTACTGTGTTCAAAAGATCCCTCCACTGGTCCCTATCCTGAGTCAGATCAATCCAGTCCATACTACCCTATCTTATCACTCTAAGCTCCATTTTAATATTATCCACCCACCTAAATCTTGGCCCTCCTAGTGGTCTCTTTCCTCCTGGCTTTCTTATCAATATCCTATATGCACTCATCTTCGCCCAATTCGTGCTACATGCCCTGCCAATCTCACCCTCCCTTGACTTGATCATTCCAATTATACTTGGACGAGAGTACAAGTTATGAAGCTCCTCACTATGCAGTTCTCCAACCTCCTGTCGCTTCATCTCTCTTTGGTCCAAATATTCTCCTCAGCACCCTGTTCTCAAACACCCTCAGTCTATGACCCTCCCTTAATGTCAGATACCATGTTTCACACCATACAGAACCACATGTAATTTTCTATATTATATCACAATAAGCATTAAGTTAAAAAATACGAACAATTCTTGTTTGATTTGTTTCCTACTTCCTGTGGTTTCTTTTACGCATGCGCATGATGTATCGCCTGAGAATGAATTTAAATGCTTACTTAATACGAGTTACGTAGAAGAATAAGCCTCTGAATTTACCTCTTCCATCTTTTCTTCCTCATAGCACGTCTCTTCTTACCCATGCACATACACGTACATATATACATCGCATTTGTTCACAAAATATTCAAATTAAGTCCTCTTACGTGAATAAAACTGATCTGACATTCAGAGAACACAGAGAGAGACAGAGGAAGAAAGTGGAAAATAATGAACAGATTTTTGTACCATACATTTATTTTTTCTTCACTTTATGCGAATGAACACTTACATTAAGACTGTTGTCTTCTGGGTTGCGACACAGAAATTTTTGTGCGCTGATACTGACGTTTCGGTGAAACATGCTGCCTTCATCTTCAAGCTTGAGCCCTGAAGATGAAGGCAAGATGTTACTTCGAAAAGCCAGTACCCAGCCATAACATTAGACGGTGTCGCAACCCAGAAGACAATAAACTTAATAATCATCACTTCCAAAACTTGTAACACTTCCGCTACTGACAGCTTATTTTTACGATATTCCATCCGTGAGATGTTCAAGCCATTACCTCATCTCTAGTCAATGCAGTCCTAATTGTTTTGTGAAATATTTCTTTAAAACGAAATTTATATTCAATTACGGCGCAGCTCTCAGGTACAAGGATGTATTTACCTTTCCTTTAATATCTGTTGTTAATTACGCAAAGCAAATTGTTTCTAATAAGAAAATATCAGAATACATCCTTTTCCAAGTTCCCAATAGCTAATATGTATATCGAACACAAAATTTTTCAGGAATACCAACATTGCGTTCGGCAAGTATCGACTGCAGATGTCACATAAAGCTCTATGTAATGTAAGGTATGCATGTATGGTGTGTTTAACGGCTTTGTCCGTATCTCGGATTCTACAGCGTCCGATGTCAGGATGAACAGATTGGAAATCCTGTGGAAGGAAGCGCCAGCGTATAAACGTCACAATAGTTTACAGAGTGATACCTTCCTTGCTTGCAAACCGAAAAAAAAACTGTCTCTTATGGCTACTATCAGCTGCTACGAAATCTCATGTGATCAATTTATATTTTTATCATTCTTCCTCTTTCGAAGTATTTCCTTCCAAAAGGTAAATTCGATTTCCATATAAAGGTTCAGCCACACAGAGCGCTACGTACGCGACGCACGCTACGTACGCTATGTTCGCTATACGAACACAAAAATATCTCCCTTTATTGCCAATGTGACTGGCCACACAGACTTCCGTACGCTACGTACGCAATGTTCCCTATGCTAGCTGCGTCGCAGAGTGTACACAGCGTACGTAGCGTACGTGGCGAACATAGCGTAGCGCTCTGTGTGGCCGAACCTTAATACATTGAAAAGTCACAGTAAAATATCTTATCATAGAGACGGACAGTGAGTGAGTGAGTGAGTGAGTGAGTGGGAGAGAGGTAGAAAGTGTAGTAGAAGTGTAGGTAAAAGTGAAAAATAGTTGGGAAAGAGGGAGACACTTTACTGTGGGGAGGGACAATGAGCGTAATTCTGCTAGAAGGTTCCCAGGCTTCGCCTGCTCTTGTGATAGAATGAAGTGTTCAAGAACAAAACTGCTTAGGAAACTGCACGGACCAAAGGGACATCTGAAGAATGCACAGAATACAATCGCTGCTGAAAAGAGCGTGCCATCCGATGAGAAAGTTCCATTCTTGAAGAGATTTTAATGACAGGACGTACTGATGCAACGCAATGGTTCCACCGTTCTCAGAAGTAAACATAAGAGGCTTGACAATAAATTTCGCGAACTTGCCACCGTGTGCTTGGCGTGGTAGCACTGGACACAAACCTCAGTATTTTTTCATGACGTTGGCATATCTGCATTTCACAGCTGTATTGTTGTTGATCTGCGTGAAAAAGTTAGATGGAAACGACCCGAACTTTTGCCAGCACCTCATGGATCTTGCATCACGACAATGCAACTGCTCACACTGCTCTGTCTGTGAGGGAGTTCTCAGATAGTAAAGAAATAACTGTGCTGAAACACCTCCCTTTTCATTGGATGTAGCCCCCTATCACGTTTTTCTGTTCCAGAAGATAAAGGAATTACTGAAAGGAAGGCATTTTGATATTGATGACATCAGTTAGGACAGGAGTAATACGACGGCAGCTCTGAAGGTAATTTCACAAAATCAGTCCAAAAATTGTTTTAAAGGGTGGATTAGGTGCTGCCGTCAGTGCATAGCTTCCCAAAGGGAGTACTCTGAAGGCGAACCCAGTGGTATTCAGCAATAAGGTATGTAACACTTTTACTGCGATGAGTTTGCGAACTTTATTGTCATACAACGTATGCATGCAGACCAAAATTCGTCTTTTATTTATTTTGTAACCGCTCATTTCTTTTGGGCCCTTTACGTTGGTCGCCACGCTGTTGCCGTCCTCCCTTTTTCCTACGTTGTGCTCCACTTATCACCGTCCTCCCTCTTCTCGTGGATGTCGAGAAGTTAGCTGGGAAGGGAGGAGAATTGTGGTTGTTGGAGCTGTTACGCGAGAGCAGGTAAAGACGGGAGTATCTGGATTCTGTTCAGTAATTTGTAGAGCTGAGTTCCTATCCCGGGTCTTATACGGGTCTGGCTCGGGCAGGGCAGGAAGAACCTTTCACTACAATCACACACCTTTTTCGACCGTTGCACTTAGTGGTCATTTAATTCCCTCCAGCTTACGGAATACAACTGAATTTATTAGTACACTTAATTTGATCTTTACTTATAATACTTTACGGAAGGGCCGTAGTTGTAAATTTTGTGTCCGACTTTGCCGAAAGTTGTATCAAGACTCCTCGAGGTGGAATGCCCTCTCTCTGAATCCTGAGGTCCACGAACCCCAGACTCCAAGAGAAATCCACTCCTCCACTTCTGCCATTGGTTAAGTTTTCAAACTAGGAGGTTCCCTAAATTTTGAATTCCCAATCAAGTTGCTTTGCTATGTGATTCTGGCAGATGCTGACCTGACGCTAAGGTTGACAGCCCCTTGATGCATTATGATCAGCGTATGAGGCTCCGGCCGTCCCACTTCTAAGTTATCGCTGTCCCAAGCTGTCAGCTCTCAAATTCTCAAATACTTTCCGACTTTGCTGAAACTGCCAGAATTCCAGGAAAGTACCAGATGTTACTTCCTGTCCACATAGCAAAACTTGAACTATGTCCCTTCCGCGTGTAAGAGCTGGCTATCTGCCGGATCTCTTTGTTTGTAATTTTGTAATCTTAACTTAATACAGATTTAATTAATGCACAACAGTCCTCCAATCAGAATGAACGGTTACAATTTTATAACGCTGTCGGTATCCAGGCTATATACCGTCAACTGGTAGGATAACTGGTGAATTGGAAAGGATCTAAGAAAACCCGATACTAGCCTAATAGACGTACTACTGGCCTGGAGGGGCTGAGAAAAATCCCGGAAACCCCACTCAAGTTAGCAGGTGTCAAGACCGGAATTCAAACCCAGTAACTACTGAACATGTGTCTAAATCGTATATGTATTATATACATCGAGTGCAGAATGCATGAAACTTAACAATTATCATCTTATTTTATAAATAATTACGGAAGTTAATGAAAGATTGCGGTAGACCTGCGCTAAGTGGCCTCAAAAACGTCCACGCACGAAGCTGTACTTTGTTACATGAACTAGGTTATAAACCTACTGCGTTTCTTCTGTACAGTTTCATGCAATATAATCACTG
The DNA here is from genome assembly GCF_002891405.2 of Cryptotermes secundus. Taxonomy (NCBI): domain Eukaryota; kingdom Metazoa; phylum Arthropoda; class Insecta; order Blattodea; family Kalotermitidae; genus Cryptotermes; species Cryptotermes secundus. The sequence continues at coordinate 740,871 of NW_019724586.1, read as the reverse complement.
CATCTGGAAACAAGGGTTGGTGCTACTATAATTACTGAAGTGGACACGCAGTATAACTTTCAAGACACGTAACGAAAATACAGTTGTCCCTGCGCTTAACAACAGCACTACGCCACGAAACGGTATAGGCAAGTGAAAGTATAGATCCGTGTATTCTTGAACTCAGCACTAGTTGAAAGGTCAAACTGTCCCTGTGTTTAGTTAACTAAGCACTATACCATAAAGACATATGGGGGAGTGGAGGTATGGCTCCATCATTCCTGATCTCGACACTAAATGGAGGTGAGTGATAAGCTTCACGCTCCTGCCGCTTTACACCCGGGGGAGATCCTGGTACTAAATGGATAGGAGGCTGGGTGGGGCCCAGAGACTATCTGAACGTGTGGAGGAGAGAAAAATCTTACCCCTACCGTGAATCGAACCACGGACATCCAGCCTGTAGCCCGTCGTTATACCGACTGAGCTATCCAGATTCATCTTGGAAGTCAACATGGATAACAAAATTAATTTTACAGAGAAGACATTAGCCTCCGTTACAGTTGCTACGAATGCAGTAGAAAAACGAGAGAACACAGTGTAACCAGTCTTCAGAGAAATTGTTACCTTCCGTGTAATTCGTAGGGCATTCTGGTCTGTTATTCGGTATTGAAGGCGCTGATTAGTTCTGTGATCTAGGACTGCTTTATTTATCCTTACAGTCGACAAAGAACGACGTACTTACTCCAGTTTGGTTTCAGATCGAGAGTGCAAACTTTATGTTACGTTGTGGTACCCACTCTGATAATGCTTTGTCGAACATGCGTCCAAAAGAAAACCTACTTTCCAACAGACACAATGCTATATATCCTGGCCATTCACACACTCTACAAACACATTATTTTTGAAAAGGATCGACATATTGAATGCACACATGCAACAGGTCCAGGTCGCCAGAGTACTTTCATTAGACGAAATAAATAAGTAAAGCTATCCTTGTACCAGGCTGTGGTGGCCCATAGGCTTGTGAGACGTCGAGGCTCCCACATTTTCTACACAATCGGCTTACATATGGCGATGAGGCTGTCAGCCTTACGCGCCGGCGGCCCTTAACCCCCCGGAAGTTTCCTGGTACTCTTTTCTGTTAGAGGCTGAGTCGACCCCAGGGCCATAGTGCGGCTGGAAGGATTAGGTAAATTGAAAAAATCCACCTCATCGGGATTCAATCCCGCGACCCTCCGGCTTGTAGCGTAGTGTCTCAACGAACTACGTTACCGCGTGCCCCCATTAGACGAAGTCTCAAGCAAACAATTGAATATAATTTAACAAACAGGAGTCCATAAAAATGCACGTATCAGGAGACAAGAAGCATTTTAGAATAGGGAGGTGCTGCGAAACAAGCCAAATCACCTCAGAAATCATAGCGCCTAACAAACATATCCTGCTTTGCAGCTTCCATCATTTTGGCACTTGTATGCTAAATCGCTTGACCAAGAGACTGACAGAGACAATTTTAAATGATGTGACGTAAACAGTCCTTATATTAAACGCATTTCGGTTCCATTTTAAATTTGTCGACATTTTACGACTCCGGTATTCCGTGTTCCGAATTCGGAACTTGACGGATCTAAGTGAAACTGACCTGTCCGCATGACCTGCGCTCCCTGACGCTTGACAAAGTCAAACTGTTGTCAGTGTGAGAAATACAAATCCCCAGCCGTGACGCCACCTCTGTCCGCCATAATTGCTACACCCCCATTTGAACCTTGAGAATTGTCATGATTTTCTTCAGTTTCTCCAGGGAGCTCTGGAACAATCCCTTAATAGGGGTCATGGCCATCTGTCTTCAGATTCAGTTCGATTCATCATTAACGAATATCTACAATGTTTATTCGACGTCATGTAAATTCCAGCAGCGTATCTTTCGTCGAAAGCAACCGAATAACGTATACAAAGAAATGCGATATCAAACTGTATCTGGTAGCAAGTGTATTAGTGCTCATATCTTAAACATTAACTATCGTTAATGTACAGCACATTAAATGTGAAACGCCCAACTACCTACAGAACAAGGAAGTTCACAGCGTATTGTTTCGGCGAGCTTTATTACGTCACGTTGAGAACACTGCCCGCATTCTGCCTACCTTTAGCGGAAAAATATAACTTAGTAACACACGTGTCCTCAACGTACCATTTTGAACATTTTCCAACAATCTACGCTACTTATTTCATTGTTTGGGCAGTTCTACGAAAACCATTCTTGTCCTTAGTTAGTTACTCGTATTATTATACAAGTCATTTCTATTCCATTTACGTGCTGTGCTTTACATATGAAACTCTGGTTAATAAAATTTCTAATCGTAAAATGTTTGGTTACCCCTGACGAATTTCAATTTCCTCTTATTGACCGCGTACTTCCCTCCCCCCCGGGAGGGGGGAAAGCTAGTTTGAGTACGTATTTCGAGATTCCGCCGCGTGAGACCGCGGCATGACTTACAGTTACACACTGCTATCTATCAAGCGAGAGTAGAACTACGAGTATTTACTCACCGCCTTCATCCGTCATCACAAGAACCGTTGTGCTCGGCCCTGGTCCTTCTGGATTGAACACCTGGAGGGATACACGGTACTGTGTGTAAGTTTCCAAATTCTGAATTGTGTGGCTCTGAAACGAAAAAGAGAATTCCAGTTATTTACAGTAACTTCCATTTCAATCTCAATAAATACCTTTATTTGTTTTGTATTTCCCCATTTTATAAATGTGACATACGAGCAACTACACAACAAACTACGTACTTATTATAAATACTGCAGTCGTACTAGAAGTCGGAGCAAGTGATGAACTGCCGTGCAGGGACACAGCACACATATCAGCATTGCGTTTTTTTGCGAACTGGCAAAATTTGCACAGGTCGGGTAGTACTGCAACACTGGCGTTAAACAGCTAGAGGCCTCAGAACTATGTGAACAAAATCTAATGCTTAAATTGGCTTTTGAATTTAATGAAACTTCGCCATGACCAAACAACAGAAAATGAAAGCGCTGTTAAATAGCCAACGAAAAAATCAAACAGCAGCAACATCTATACGTCACAGGAATTTACGGTGCTGGTGTAAACAAGACATCAGACAAATAACAGAAAGTACGAGTATACCAACTTCAATACAACTTCGGAGCTGAAGGTCTGCAATCCTCTTCCAGAACTAGAAAGGCAACTATACTGGTTGAGGACTTCCGTGGTTTTCAGTAGGAAAATTCTGGAATAATACTGTAACATGTTGCGCGACTGAGAACCCCCCTCCTCTCCACGGTAACGTAGCGCTCCCCGCCACTCCCCTCCGCGGTGACGTCACGCGGTGACGTAACGCGCAACGCTAACGTAACCGTAATCAACGTCCTACTGTGACGTGGCACTCATTACGCCACAGGCAAGCACTGCAGCTATATAAGTGGATGCACAGTGCGTATCGATCAGTTC
>NW_019724586.1:346816-735568 GCF_002891405.2 Cryptotermes secundus | reverse complement strand
TGAGTTCGAGTTCGAGTTCCAGTGTGGCTACCGCCGAAGACATTCCGAGTTATAAAGTAACAGCCAGCCGACTACAGTTGGAGTATAGCAGCCGTCGCGGTAAGAAGATCCGGACGTGTGTGCGATTGTGTAATTGGGAGCGTGTGATACAGTGATACATAGCTCCCCTACGGTAAACGTGTATACTACTGAAGACAGAGTGAACTGATTTGCGCATAGGGTTAGAAATCGTGAAACCCCGCAACAGTGTTAACAGATTAATGCGATTAGGGTTATAAAGTGTGAAACCCCGCAACTGTGAGATAATTAATTGTAGCCGATAGTTGTAGATTGTTAAATAAACCAATTAACCATCTCTACGGCGTCTTCAGTAAGGCAAACACGTTACAATACCTTAAAACAGGCCGTGGCAGATTTCTTTCCACATTATTTCTAAGTCATCACCCACAACCATTCTCACATTTTACTGTGTTGCCTACGTAGTTGAAAAGACGGCCTTATATTAACAGAACTCGAAATCATAAACTCCTACATACTCCTACATTATGAAGTACATTTTCGAATCTTGTGTTTATTAATTATGCTGGAAAGTGATAGTCGACAAAATTGTTATGAATCAGAATAACTAATTTTCCGTCACTTTTCACACCTTCTAAAACAAATATATAAATTGTTTTAAATATCAAAACTATCTTGAAAGAGAAACAGAAATTTATATTATAAAAAGTGAAAAAAAAATAACGAAAGAAATGCGTTTAATATAACATGAAGGAATATACACAATTATTAAAAGGCAAATGTGGATTATCGTAAAATTATCTACTTAATTACTGTTTAGTTTTCTTTGTAGGACCTCCTATTGTGACATTTTGGATGTAAAATATATGGCGCAACTAATATTGCTTAAGTGAGAAAGTAGCCCATTTTGCACGTTTCATCTAAGTAAGAACCAGAACGGATTCATCGATGTGGTTCTAATAAAAAAAACAGGATAAATGTATGCTGTACGCCGTCCTCAGTCCTTACGTGGACCGGACTGCAGAGTTCAGTATGCAAAATTGACTTGGAAACAACTCTCGTTTCTTCTCAGAGTTCTCAGTACTCCAAAAATTGTATGTTGACAAGAAAAATATTGAAACAACCCTCGTTTCTTCTTTGAGTTCTCAGTACTCCAAAAATTGTATGTTCACAAGAAAAATCTTGAAACAACCCTCGTTTCTTCTTTGAGTTCTCAGTACTCCAAAAATTGTATGTTCACAAGAAAAATCTTGAAACAACCCTCGTTTCTTCTTTGAGTTCTCAGTACTCCAAAAATTGTATGTTCACAAGAAAAATCTTGAAACAACCCTCGTTTCTTCTTTGAGTTCTCAGTACTCCAAAAAATTGTATGTTGACAACAAAAATCTTGAAACAACCCTCGTTTTTTCTCCAAGTTCTCAGTACTCCAAAAATTGTATGTTCACAAGAAAAATCCTGAAACAACCATCGTTTCTTCTGCGAGTTCTCAGTACTCCAAAATTTGTATGCTGACAAGAAAAATCTATCATTACGACTGTAATATTAATGCATTTTTTACGCGTTTCTTACAGAAATCTGTTATGACAAGCAGGAACCGGGAGATGAGTTGTCTCAATGACACATCAAAGAGCTAAACAGGACAAAATTTCGTCGGTATCAATCATCACATACTTAAATTACACCAATCACATATATCGTACAAATATATTAATAAATGTTCATCAGCTCTGTGTATGCAAAGTCTGTCCATTACGGACTGGTTACATGTGTTTTGTGTCGGCTATAAACAACTTTAGCGTATGCACATACAGCAAGAACTAGTTTTAACCGAAAAGAGCAGTAAAAACACGTACTAGGTTTTACAGTTTCGAGTTGATTTCTAGTTACTATTACGGAATGCCGTTTTGTCTACTGTGCAGCTACTTCGCATTTGTTTCTAGTTTTCACGAGAAGGCGCTAAGAACCGATAATGGAGGATTTCATGTTTCTACTGTAATATATACAGGGTGGAGCAGAGGAAACGCCTGTTTTTCAAGCGNCGGGGGGGGGGGGGGGGGGGGGAGGTTGATGACCTTGGACGTGAGCCGGCAGACAGCACAGACAAGACGTTTCACACACAACCTTATGGGCCTTCAGGGCCTGTTACACGGGCAGCTTTACCTTTATTTTATTAGCATTATATTTTATTTCCTTTTATCATTATTGTGTCCAGGGATACCTCTGTAAAAATTTACTTGTGACGGAGTGAAAGACCGAAGTTCGATTCCCGGCAGAGGCAGGGTATTCTCTCTCCATCACCACTATGAGGTCTAGATTTACTCTGAAGCCGAACCAATCTCCTATCAAGGGTACAAGGGGCTCTCTCCGCTAGAGTAATGTAACGAGACCGTGAGACTGCAGTCTGCTTTTACCGGTTCTCACGGTCTCTTCGCTTGCGGATTTATTATATTTTTCCTTCTACCCTGAAGATGGAGGCGATACGTTCCTCCGAAACGTCGGTTAACACCACATATACACGGTGCCAAATCCCAGAAGACTGCTTTCTTCATAGTCACCGCCGTGAAAGCCTCAAATCTTACAAAATTCCTTCATGTTTTGCCCAGAATACAGAATGGCGTTCTCTTGTTGGTCCTACTGGTGCACGAATGATTTCTTGATTGAGTTCAACGTTTTCACTTGAGCGTGTTTTCAAATGTGTCTAAATGTGTTTTCACTTAATTAATAATTCGAAAGTTTCGCTTGGAAGTATATTTTAACGAGAAATAACTTGATAAGCAGCGGACGGTACAGACTCATTGCGAGCATAACACACATTTGTTTTAAATAGTGACCAGTTTGCGTGGATTCATGCAAGGTAAAATAATTTACACAATCAGTTCATATATCAAGAGTTGTGGAGTTTCTAAACTCCCTAACATTTCGTGTTGCTAATTAACTAACATTTTATTTCTACTGTATGGAACATGTGAAAATGTTTCTGTTATTCTGAGAATTGGAGCAATTTGAACATCACCGTCTGCTAACTAGCCTATGGGTGTGCCGTGTGGATAATTCCGTCCAACTCAAAATAAGAGGGAGGGAGCTGGGATGAAAAGCCGCATAGAGGTAAAAGCCCTACAGCGGTCAACACTCAGAATTTAACCCCCGTGATCCCTTGCCCCTTCACCCCATTATGCTTCCCTTGTTTACAATTGATCTTCCCGTCACACATAGTTCGCAACCTGATTTATGCATTTAACATTACACAATTCACAAAGGGTGAAAAAGGTATTAATTAGTTTGCCTGATATTAGATATGTGAATGTGCTTTTGGCTATCTGTCAGATCTGCCCAGAGGGAAAATTACTTGTGTGCCTTTTTGTTCCAGTCCATTTATCTGCGTTGGAAGAACAACTCCACCGATATAAAGCACGCACTTATTTCCTTAAAGAGGGTTCTAAACCACAAGTCTCAGAACACAAATTATCTTAGACAGTTGAAAAATTAAACAACAGCAGTTAACATTTGACTTTCAAAAACAATAAAACAGCTCTTATTTATATACAGAGTGATTCAGAGTCCTATGACAAAACTTAATGAATCCCTGGGGAGTTTATTTTGAGCAGAAAATTAAATTAACTGTTATGCAAGTCATCACCTTTATCGAGTTACGCTGTATAACATTATTTAAGAAAATGAAACGATTGTACATTCATGCATACATTGAGTTATTTACATTTAACATCTACCACTCTAATTACAAACTATGATAAGCAATGAATCCGACATCACTTTTAGTATAAAAATCTGATAGGCCAGAACTCGCATATAGTTCTATTTATTTAAAAGAACTGCTCAAAATTACCTCTTCCCGCCCGCAAGCTGCACAGCGACGTGCTGTCTAGGTTAGCCTCTAACGTGCGTTGGAGGACAAAGAATACTACTGATAAAGTTTTCGCCATCTTGTTCTCCGTGGCATAAACGTCTCCTATGACGTAAGAGAAGTTCAATGGGTTTCAGATCATGAGAACGTGGAGGACAGATGATCGGAGACCACCATGGTAACTCCATGTATCCGGAAAATTGTTGTTCAAGCTAATTACGCACTTGGCGTGAAAGATGGGAGCATCCCGTCATGCAGAGCTCACATGCCCTCACGAATATTACGGCGCACTTTCTCCAATATGGTGGACGTGTGCACAACGAGAATCTGTGCACTGCCTTCTACTACCACGTGTGGTCCAGTCAAGTAATTGGCTACGACTCTGACCCAGACGTTGACGTTAAAAGAGAAGACGAGCGTCAAGTAGCATAAGGATTTTCTGGTGTCCATCCAAGTAGGCTGTGGAGGCTGTTTACTCCACTCATCAGTACACAATACACGGCACAAAAACTCAGATTCATCAACAATTCTGTGTAGAAGCCATCGACAGAACTGGAGTTGAAGATTACTGTCCACTGGTTGTAACCGTAGAACATGTTGTGCATGAAAATGATGAACTGTTTCTCATGCAGAGCACCGTGAGGGAGGCCTGTTACGTAACGCCAACCGACGGGTGCTAGTCGATAGATAGCATGTTCAGCATCTGACATCCTGCACGTGTCTGCCGCAGCCATTGCGTGCTGGCGGCGCTGTGCGCATGCGTCCCACAGACTGCGGTGTACCGCTTGCAAACACGTCTGCTGTTGGGCTGTCTCCCATTTTGATATCGACACCTCTCTGCAACACTTCCGCCAGCAAGTTGAACACCAAATGCATAGCTAAATATTCCGCATAAGTAAATCGTATCACCTGATTTTGCTGTTATCACTACTTTGCCATCGGAAGTACTGTGAACCATACGCGGAGTACAGTCTCCGTCCTGTGACGTTATGAAGTCTCCGCTCCACTTACACGAGTATACAAAATGGAAGAAGCCAAAGTTGGAAATGCCGTACGCTGAAACGAAGGCGAAGAGGACACCTGTTTGTTTTCAATTTACCCTGCAAATGTTCTCACCAGTCCCAAAAAGTTTGGCCATTGGATTTTTTTTAACTCTCTTAGTGGGGGGTGGAATCCAGCTGGGTCCACTCGGCACGGCGGCCAATGATTGGCCTATTGTACCTGCGCCGGGTGATTATGATGATGGACAATTTGGTGGAATGAAGATTGGCAGGGGAAACCGAAGTACTCGGAGAAAACCTGCCCCAGATGGGTGGTAGGACTACTTACAGGACTGTCACCTTAAAGGACACCTCTTCAATTTGGGACTAAGTAACAGTCAAACTTGTGAGAAATGTCAAGAAGAAAACGAAACAGCCACACATATCCTGTGTGAATGTGAGGCCTTAGCTTGTTTAAGATAGCGCCACTTGGGTCAATATTTTATGGAACCAAGTGAATATTTCGACGTCCCCACGTACAAAATCCTACGCTTCATTCGAAGTGCAGGATTGTTGAGGGGATAATCATAAGGGGAGGCACAATAGATCACTGTGGTCGCGGTGCAAGGGCCAAGAAGGCCCACCCCTTATACATTCATTCATACCTGCCCCAGCGCTACTTTGTCCACCACAAATCCCACTTGACCAGACCCGGGATCGAACCCGGGCCGCCACGGTGGGAAGCCAGCGACTGCCATTCTGTATATTACACACACATACCCTAACATTAGCGCTCGCACTTACGAGCACATCTGGGTTTTCTTATTGTAAACAGTACTATGGTAATGAAATGGACAAACTTATGAATAAAGATTTCCATTCACAAATATTCGATCACTTATCGCCACGGTGTCGTATAATGATCGGTTTATGCACTAACGCTTACAAGAATGAAACAACTATGGACATATACCACTTATGAATATGCATTAAATGTTACTAAACAAAGAACAAGCGGTACATAAAGATCACTTTTGCACTATAACAGTCTGCTACGAGATGGGAAAAGCGGACGATAAAGTTTTTCACACAAATACAGACACCCTGTATATGTTTTTTATGGGTGTGAAAAGTAGTCATTAGTGTAGGAGAACCTAAATTAGAGGAGTAGTAGAGAAAGTACCCCAGAAAATATTTGGACATAACGAGGATCAAGTTAGCTGAGATATTTGGAAGGTTACACAACGCAGAACTTGGTGCTTTACACAGGTCAGCAGAATCTAGGAAGATACCACGAACTTGGCATGTAACCAAGATGGGGCGATAACGAGTGCATACAGGTTCTGGCACGGAAGCCTGTTAGGAAATTGCCACTTGGAATGCTAAGAGGGAGACAGAAAGACAATATTGTGACGGGAAACCCGCTTTATCCCCAGGGAAACAACGCTCAGCAACTTCTGGATGAGGGCTGGCTAGACCTCCGTGCCAGTTTTGGTGAGATGGCGAAGGGAAAGATTTCCTGTCTCGCCGGGGATCAAAACCCGGTTCCCTGGTCGTCAGACCAGTAACTTTGTCACTGTAATTACTGAGCTATCCTGTTCACATCATTAAGATCGATGTTCGTGAAATGGGTTATAAAGATATGAAGTGGACCGAACTGGTCCAGGATTATGCGCTACATTCCCTGCCCATCTCATCCTCCTTGACTTGATCATTCAAATTATACTTGGAGAAGTGTACAAGTTATGAAGCTCCTCATTATTCAGTTTTCTCCAACCTCCTGTCACTTCATCTCTTTTCGGTCCAAATATTCTCCTGAGCACCCTGTTCTCAAACACCCTCAACCACACTATAATACACGTACATTTATACGAGTATATAAAAATAATCCCCCCCCATCTATCAGCTCTTCTCAAAATGGTATGCTACCTCAAGGTTTTGTGCCTAAAATGTGGAATGTACACCTATCGTCTCGCACATGCGCGCCTTACTTGCGGTCATAATGTTAGGTAAGGAAGTTCAACTTCGTATCATTTCCTGATCTATGGGTCCAATTTCTACTTAATGAAATGTTTTCAGATTGTTGAGTCTTGGATGCTAATTTATAGCTGCACTTCAAATTCCCGAAAATAAATAATTACTTAAAGGCTATAAGGCCTACAAAGGAGACATTATTTCAGCCGCAAACAGCTGGGCGTCACTGCACAACTGTGGTGAGCGGGCGACGCCATCTCACGGATTCTGCTCCCCAGGTTTCTGCAAATATGGCGTCTGATTAGAACTCCGGCCTTATTAGTAATTTCCGATTACAACCGCAAACACAAAGCTGAATGCATCTCAAGGGGAATGCTTTAAGCGAAAGTTGTAATTAGAAACGTTAAACGGTTTATGATTGGGAGATTGTTACAGTATCATGTGAGGTTCAGAGCGGGCAGAAAACTAAGAAATGCATACAATATTTGTGTTATAAAACCTCAAGTGAAGAGGTAACTTGGGAGTCACAGTCTTAAATTGGACGATAATATTGTCACGTGTTGGGTATGTCACTCGACAAATAAATTCACATAGCCTTCGGATTCAACGATTATTTACTGAACTCATTCATCCACACTTACTTAGAGTCGGGAATACAATCACTATCACTTACAGCATCACAACTACTGCCTCTACTTCAGTACTTCTACTGCGGGTGCGACCTCTCAACTGTCCTTGGCCGTCGCTGGGTCTCAACTGTGTCGGAGGATGCATTTAACCATCTTATATAGACCTTATGCGGACCGGATACCAGACACAATCTCCCACAGTTCAGTTTTCCGTTGTCACGCGACAAACCCTCTGTTGTCCATCTTCGGGGAAACGCGTTCGTTGTTTCGGCATTTTCTAGGCAACGGACCACTGTTATTCCGTTACCATGGAAGTACCTACTCCAAACACGTTATAATATTAAAAGAGATGTTACGGAAATGCAACGTGAAAACGTCCTTAGAATAGAGTCGAATAGGGGACCGTTGTGAATTCGGTAACGAATCTTAGGGTTCCACATGCGCAGGCAATTTCTCGGCTCGTTGAATAATTATTAATTCTTTTTGGAAATTCCAGTGCTAAGGAGTTGTAAAGCAAAGTGTGAGGTGCAGAAAATTGTACATGCATTACAGAACGATAATCCAAAAAACTGAAACAGAGAACACCGATGTGGCCTACTGGCTTCTGGCCCTTCCGTTTCAATCCGGTATTCAGGGAATCGGCCATAAGAAAAGCAGACATGCCCTCTCGGCAACACTTAGCCTAATGTGAATATAATCAATAGTTTACGGGTCCGGAATACATATCCATGCTATAGGCCTAATTCAGCAACAAAGAGAATATAAGAACAAAGAGGATTATCATTAATACGAGGAAACGCATGTGACAGCGAACAACTGCATGGCTTACAATACTATAATGTGATAAATGGGAAAACGTCATTTGTACGATTTGCAAATAAGCTTAAAATGCCGTTGCATACGCAACTAGCGATGTTATTCGAACATTTTAGCTAGTCCAAATTCTTAATCATTACTAAACTTTTATTAGCGTGGTTGAGGCACTATGCTACAAGCCGGAAGGTCGCGGGTTTAAGTCCCGATGAGGTCATTGGATTTTTTTCAATTGACCTAATCCTTCCAGCCGCACTATGGCACTTTGGTCGACTCAGCCTCTAACAGAAATGAGTACCAGGAGTGTTCTTGAAATAATCTTGGAATGTTCTTGGGGATATAGGGCGGCCGACGCGTAAGGCTGACAACCTTGCCGCCATCTATGGACCTCCACGGCCTGTTACAGGGAACCTTTACTTTTTACTTTTATGTACAATTTCATTTTTCCACACGTTTTCTTATGACGTGAACCTCGGGCCGTACAGAATTTCCAATTAGATTCTAAAGGGTTCTGACGATGGTGTATAACACTCAGAATTAGGGGTTTCGGGCTTTGTCCATCGTCTCGTATTATAAGGAACACGGTGTTTCGGAAACTGGATCTGTTTTCCTCTTCAGCCGTAGAGGTGATAGGCACCTACTCCTTGGGGCCTGTTAGGAGGAGCTAACCAATGATCAAGTTACCTCTTTCTAATGGACCCCACAGAGCGGGTATCTCCAACCCTTTCACCTGAGGAGGGAAACATTCATTTGCCAAAACGTTATGATCTTTAGAATATCTTGCGATGGACGAAGTACAAAAGCCCAGTTATTTCTGAGAACTTCCAATGTCACACTAATTGTTAAGTAAACTTTCAACTTTAAAATCCACAACAGTGGAATTTCTTGTAAGATTTGAGGCTTTCACGGCGGTGACTATGAAGAAAGCAGTCTTCTGGGATTTGGCACCGTGTATATGTGGGGTTAACCGACGTTTCGGAGGAACGTATCGCCTCCATTTTTCCTTCTACCCTGAAGATGGAGGCGATACGTTCCTCCGAAACGTCGGTTAACACCACATATACACGGTGCCAAATCCCAGAAGACTGCTTTCTTCAGTGGAATTTCTTATTGCTCAAATTTATAAAATGAAGAAACCAATAGAAATGACTGGTAAATAACACTTTCATTAACTGCTTACAGAATTATACCTAACATTTTTATCTCCTGGTTAATTGGATACAGAATGAAAATATTGGGGGGTCGTCGGTGTGGGTTTATCCGCCATAAATTAATGTATAATTACACAATGTGCATTCGTCACACACTGAGCACAGCAGGAGTATAACAGCCATTTGTGCGTTTGAGGAAGCCCAAGGCTCAAGTATGGTATTTCAGCATCCTGATGCATTGTGGTATCATTTTCAGATCGTAAGTGTTCCCTCTATAATGCACCAGGAGGCACTGGTCCAGATACAAACGCAGAGAGAACTAACTAATCCGAATGTAGGGCCAAACCAGGATATAAAAACAAGTAATTACAGCTTTTCCAGACTGCGGTAACGTTCAAACGCTTGGAAAATATTGTAACAAATCAAAACTACTTAAGGCAGAAACCAAGAGCAACCTAAATTCAGGAAATGCTTGCAACAGATCAGTTCAAATGATCTGTATTTCCACCTCATGTATAAAAATGCAAATTTTGAAATATACAAAACTATAATTTTATACTTTATCTGGAGATGATGTGTACTTTTCATGTCATCCTGAGGCACGGATCCAGTGCCTGAGGAAACGGCGTTGAGAAGATCTGGACCTAAGGGGAAAGAAATAGTAGAAGATATATCAAGATAACGCAGTCAAGAGCGCTAAAACTTGTGAATTTTCCAAAATATTGAGGTGATCAAATCAAGGTGGACGAAATGGCAGGAGAACTTGAGAAGCGTAAGCGAAAACAACACAGCAAGCCACGAACAAACCCTGGACGACATCAAGAACCTCCTCATCAAGATAGACAGGCGGCACAAAATCTGCCCCATACAAGAAGGATGGTAGGAGTACGGACACGAAACTACGTGGTTTCAAAAAATTTAACTATTGATAATAAAGTTTTTTTTTAAAAAACATCTAGAAACTTTTAAAAACTTTACAACACCAGGAAGCTGCTGTGATTGTGAAACGTTCGACTTTATGCGTACTGTGCATTATAGGATATAAGTGTATGTATTGTGACATGTTGCGCAAAGGAGAACCCCCCCACCGGCAGTGACGCGGCGGGTGAGTCAGCGCTCCCCTCCCCCTCCTCCGCACGGTAACGTAACGGTGACGGAACAGGATTGTTACGGTAGTAACAGCGGTTACTACCGCTAGCGTTACTAGCAACACAGCGCCAGGCAACAAGGGTGCCTATTACGTGGCCGTTTTCCGTATTGTCCTATCAAGGCTACATAAGGAGCAGCGAAGGCTATTCCCAGAGTTGTACTGAGTCAGTCAGCGAGTCCTGGAGCTACCGCCGAGTGAGTCCTCGAGCTACCTCCGAGTTAGTTCCGAGTTAGCCAGCAACTAGTCAGTTGTATTGTGGCATTTGGAGTGTACTATTTGGGATACTGCAGATAGCAGTAATCGTAAATCTGTAATTTGGGTGATTGTAAGTGCGAATGTGAAATAAAATTCGCTATATAAAATACGGCGTGAAGTTATTTGTCGCGATATACGCCCAAATACGCGACAACTGGTGTCAGAAGTGGGATTCGAACGTGACCAAAAAGATTCGAACTCGAAACACGTTACATTGGTGTCAGAAGTGATTACGAACTTACACACGTGACCGTCGGAATTGGTTTACGAACATCAACACGCCTCGACGAATAATTGAATTTACGAGAGCATAAAGTGTTATAATCAATTGTAGTTACGACTTGTAAGTTGTTAAATAAACAAATTAACAATCCGAACGGCGTCTTCAGTAACCCAACACGTTACACTGGTGTCAGAAGTGGGATTCGAACTTATACACGTGACCAAAAAATTCGAACTCGAAACACGTTATAGTATTTTAAATCAAAACACCTATTGTTATGGTAGTTTCCAGTTTGTAATGATGTTCCCTCTGAAGATGGCCCGTAAGGACCGAAACATGTAAGGAAGATAAGTTTTAACGTAGTAAAAACTTACATGTCACATTGGACGGAGTGGTTTGTATTTGTTAGTGTGACGGACCAGAATGAAACAAATGAAATTTAAGCGTAAGAGAGATGACAAATGTACACAGAAATTTTGTCGGAAAACTTTAAGGGAAGAGATGACCTTGGAGATCTAGGCGTGGATGGGAGGTTAATAATAATAAAGTGGATCTTAGAGGAAGAGATTCCGATGACGAGGTGTAGACTCTTCTTGTTCAGGACGGCGTCTGTTAGTGGGGTGCTCTGAATATGGTAATAAACACTTGGCTGCCATAAAAGGTGCGTACTTTCTAGACTAGCTGAGGTAATATTAACTTCTCAATAAGGGTCTGCTCAGTGGAGTTGAGTAGTTAATTATATATATCCCACTTTATACAAGGCGGACAGTTTATCGCTTACCAGACTCTGAGCAATATCTCGGTAATGGCTCGAAGTTTGTCGGCTCTATGGGACTCAAGACGCAGATAAACCAGATGAAACCCAGATTACGTAGAAATAACATCCCGAAGGTGTTAAAGTTATTAGAAGTGGGTCATATGCAGGCCAGAAGTCTCAGAAAGCCACTGGCCTCTATAATTACTACGGCTACAGAAACTGGCTGTGTTACAGGACAGGGAGGAGTTTCCCTAAAAGCGAAGTGCTACCTGCGAAATGAGTTAATGCTGCCAGATGCCTATCGCTTAGCCGTGTGAGTGAAGACTCTAAAGAAGAAGGAAGAAGTTACGAAGAAGTTACGAAGTAGTACGGAAGATGAAGATCAAGGTTGAGGAAGCCAGGGAAAAGAAAAAGGGAGTAAGGAGGGAGAGGTGAGAGAGAGATTAGAAGAGGACGAGGCAGAAGATAAAGGAACACAATAATGGTTCAGGAGCTGAACACGGTAGAGTTACATATGTTCCGAGTAGGAATAATAACAAAACAGCAATAACAATACAAAATGTAGGGTAAAAAGTAAACTTGTCCCTGTGCTTAACTAATTAAGCACTACACCATGAAGGTGTTAGGGGTAGTGGATATATAGATCCACATTTTCTTGACCTCGGCATTAGTTGGAGGTGAGTGGTTAGCTTCACGCTCCTGCTGCTTTAAATCAGGGGAAATACCCCCCGGTACCCATTGAATAGGAAGCTTGGTGGGTTCCAGAGTCGGTCTGGAGGAGACGGAGAAGTGAAAATTTTTACCCTACTGGGACTCGAACGCCAACCCCTCCGTCGTACAGTCCGAAGCCAGTCGCTATACCGACTGCCCTATCCTGGTTCTAATATTAATAATAATATACATACGAGACGAGGAATAATTATTACCCCTTTTCTGACGTCTCTATACCTGACACATTCAGAAACCAATAATTGCACGAAAACTTGCAGTTTTCTGTGATGACTTGAGTGCGATGACGTCATGCACTTATAGGGGCTACAGAAGTTCTGCTCAGAAATTACAGGTTAATTTCTGTAGCTTGAATAAGAATATGTGTAGCGTCTATTAGTTTAATTTCTGTAGTTCGCTGAATCAACAAAGTAAACATTCCAACGGTTAATTAGGAAAGCTCGTGTTTACACAGATTATTAACCAACGCCGTAGTCAACGGTGAAAGATCTCACCAAGAACATACCAACAGTGCAATTTGAGGGCAAAGGCAATTAATGCTAAAAATTCTTTTGTTTACTTATTACCTGGCGTGTAACTGGACGTTATTTGTATTAAGATGTTTAAGCATCAAAAGCAGAAATGTATGTGGAAGGTACTTCATGGGTATAATTTCAACGTTTCGATCTTATAAACATAACACTTTGTCTTTTTTAATTTTATTTCTTTTTGCCACATGGAAAAGATAAACAAGAATGAATACTGCAAAAACGTGATCAAGTTTTCCAGATCGATGTAAAACATTTCTATGGAAAATACTGATGTACAGTGCAGATCTGTAGTAGGAACACACACAAAAAAAAAAACAAAAAAAAATCCGTTGTTTTAGTCCGCAAGCGAACTATACCGACCGAGCGACCACCGCTTGTCGGCGAAGTTAGTGCCAACTTTTGCGGATAGAGAGTGTCACGTGGTCAGCGCAACGGATCTCCACGGACGTTAATCTTGTTTTTCTAGACCGGAGCCGCTATTTTCTTGAAACAGCTCCTCAATAATCCCCACGAGGCTGAGTGGACCCCGTTCCAGACCCACTATTCAGAAAACCTAGTAGCGACGGGAAGCAAAACCTGGGCCTCTGGATCTGTAGCCGGGAGCTCTGACCACTAGACCACACAGGAGGTCGAAGTTCGAAAACAAACTTTCAGAATATGAAAGTGAATTCGTTTCATGCATGCAAATTCAGATGGGTTAATTTTCGTGATAATTAAAGTATCTGGCTCGGCCGAATATCTGATATAGTGGATATTAGGATTACTCTTCTTTATATTCGAAACGCAGTGAGCTCGAATTTCGATCCGAACACCAGTTATAATTGGTTACGACCGCATTATTTCTAGTCTAGTATCAATTCAACATTCACAGTCCTTCCATTGAGCGCGGCGTAACGTCAGAAGGGGACAAAGCACCGCTAAACAGACAGGAATAAGGAGACACTCCAGTTTGATAGCTTTACGGCATTTTATTTAATAGACAATGGAATCGCGGTATCGTAGTTGGTTGGGTCACTATGCTAGATGCCAGAAGGTCGCGGGTTGTATTCCCGATGAGGTCAATGGAATTTTCCGTTAGCCTAATTCTTCCAGCCGCACTATGGTCCTGCGGTCGATCAAGTCTCTAACAGAAATGAGTACCTGGAATCCGCCTGGGGGGTAAAGGGCGGCCGGCGCGTAAGGCTCACAACCTCACCATCTGTTAGCCGATTGTCTAGGAAATGTGGGCTCCTCGAAGTCTCACAACCATATGGGCCGTCACGGCCTGTTACAGGGATAGCTTTACCTAGACACTCACTAAGGAACAACGACTGTGCCTGAAATTTACGAAAGTGCTGAAGAAGACATCAGTTAGCTAACCAAATTTCTGGCATCAGAACCTGAACGTCTAAGACCGCAAGTACAACTGCTCGCCACCACACACGATCCTGAGTCAGATCTATCCATCTCCGATTCTCATAAACTGTTTTTCCTGAGTCAAAAAGAAGTTGTGGGAAGAAGTACCCGCCTACTTTCTTTTTACTACTTACTGAGTATCTGATAAGACACGCACCACATAGGAACATGGCTTCAAATAGTTCTTCTACGGCTGCGTTCGTTGTTGCGGGGACATGCTTTCCGAGCCGTTGCTTAGTAATGGCCGCCTATTCTGGCTACACTACTCCAGATTTCAGGCGTTAGGGGGACACACGTAGACAATAAGGTGAACTCATAAGCCTCCTTTTACTTTTTATGGAAAGTAAACTAAAAACTTATCATTGGTTCACTTCCTTTTTTCACGAAGCTGATTTCCGAGAGGTTCTGTATGTCTCTTGCTAATCACACTCTCCGAGACTTCAGTACCAAGAAGAAATTCAAAACAAGAGAAGAATATGAAGCAGAATATAAGGAAATGATTTTGGGTCATTAATTAAGCGTCTAGAACGGCACAGCTGTAAGGCGCGTGCGCCGTGGGTCCGATGTGTTGCTATTTTCAATTCCGAACGGCTCGAATATTCAGCGAAGGGCAAAGAAAGGCAGAACCGTGCGCCTACTCCTTACACGTTTTGAAATCGATGTTCAGTTGAGGTCTATCTTTTATTCATACCCGGGAGAAATATTTAAATGGGAGCCTATTTTAAAGAGATGTCACATTCGGGTGTAAATTCTGCAGGAAGTGGTGATGTGGTCCATTGTGGCTGATGCTTTCTCTTATGTTACTGTTAGAAAAATGAATTAAATTATTAAAGGAAAAGATAATTGTTTTCCTGTGCTTAACTAATTAAGTACTATGCCATGAAGGCGTATGGGGGAGTGGTTGTATAGATCCACATTTTCTTCATATCGAAACTATCGGAAGATGTGTAGTCAGCTTCAAGCCCCGGCCGCTTTACGCCAGCGGAAAGAGCCCCCGGTACCCATTGGGTAGGAGGTTGTGTGTAGCCCAGAGCCGGTCTGGACGACGTGGAGAAGAGAAAATTCTTGGTCCTATCGGGACTTGAACTCCGACACCTCGGTCGTCCAGTCCGTAGCCAGTGGGTATTCCGACTACGCTATCCCGGCTCCTGAATTCAATTAGCATACATCTGAAATATTCATACTGTACAAACTGATCTCTGAATCAAAATAAGGAGGCTTTATGATTTGCATCCTTATTACAGCCGTACCAGTGCCCTACATGATCATATCGTGTTATTTGGGCATGCGTATTTTTACAGTAGTACAACACTGGAAAAGTTAACAGAACAGTGCCATAAACGTTCATACATACATACATACAAAGAATTAACGTATACATTCATGCCTTGAGTGGGACTGGAACTCACGATCCCAGTTTTCGAGCGGGCGAAGACGGCCACTGTGATCATCCTGTGAAAGTTAGTGTTGCAGAAATTACGTCATGCAAAAGACCTACTGCTTTGTTTGCAATATTTCATTCGTAAAGGGCACAATTTCCCGTGACACAGAGTAGCAGGTACTCTTTATGTGTCATTTCACATATAAATTACATGACGGTGTTAGTATAGTTACATCTTAAGTGTATTTATTTGTATTACTGCTTCATCTCCGATTTCGACAAAACCACGAATTACTGATCAACAATAAGCTCTTTGCGCTCAAGTTGGTTGCTATCGGTCCAATATTACACCTGCGTTACTTGAATGTGGAATTTTACTTTATTAAGTGTTCTGTCTTCTGGGATATATCGTCATGTAGTCCGTTGAATGTAAACTGACTTTTCGGAGGGATATTTCACCTTCATCCTCAGTGTCGAACAATAAGCCAAGTAAAAAACCAGTATGAAGCAGGTACCAAATTCTGCTTATCATTCGACCGGGAAAATGTAGATATATTCTTCCGAAACGTCGGATGACTTTCAACGGACTGCATGATATAACCCAGAAGACGGAACTCCTCGTAATCACTACAGTAAGAACCTCAAATCCTACACTAACTTAATTAATTTTCGAAAGAAAACGAGAATAACTGTTCGCAGCATAAATTTTCTCGTGATAAAATTATGGACCTAATTAAGATTTTAAAAATTGGTTTAAACTGTTTTTGTATGTGATTTATATCTAATGAAATATAAAGTAAAATATTTCATGATTATATGCACTGTTAATACGCGCCGTGTTCGTTATACATTGGCGATATATGCAGTGTTCATTGGTTCTGCAATAAAAAATTGTATTAAACCAAATGGCTTTCTCTGCATAAATAGGTAAAGATCGTTACTGGAAAACAGATTATTACTCTCCATAAGTCGTCCATAACAGTTGGTATCCGCGGTCGGTGTAACTGACTGCATGTTACTGTGAAAGAAACCATTTCATACACTAAGAAATCTTACGAATTCTGAACAAAACTGAAAGAATGGTGAAATCAAGAAAAATGAGTCCATTAAATTCAATTTAACAGATTATAAAATGAGGAAAGCAAGCAACGTGAGTTTATTGAATTCCATTCTACCTATCTGACAATTCTGACGAAATTATGAAAGGGAGAACCTTAATTAAATAAATTTACATCGGTCTAAAATTATTCCGAATTCAGAACAATATTGAGGGTATGACAAACTTACGAAGAAAATGGCATGTAACATATTCTGTTCCATAGTGATTGGTGGGCATGCAGTTCAGCAAATACGAAGCCGAGTACCTTCCATGCAGGAAGTTCCTGATTACTCCACCACTGCAACCTCATACAACTTTACAAATGAAAGCTATGCACCAAAGACGAATATGGAGGACATCACTGGATTTTTCTCGTAACGGTGTATGGGGGTGTCATTCGTGATCTCTGCAACTGTTAGCTTCATACCACAGACACAATTTTCGCCATCATATTCTAAAGGCGCGTCCACATTACTCGTACTCATGCTCGTGTGACTCGCTATGCTCGCGAGTAATGTGGACGATATGACAAGTCACGAGACAATCAAATTTTTAATTTAAAACTATAGCCAATAAATTAAAATACGACTACAGCCTATACACACAACGAGTAAATATACGGATCCTCACGCGCCGAAGCCTGGCGAGTAACTTAAGTAGTGTGGACGAAGATTTACGAGCACAAGTAAAAGCCAGACGAGTCTCCCGACGAGCACGAGAACGAGAACCAGTAATGTGGACGCGCCTTAACACAGTTCACTGCGCAATGAAATATACAGAATAAAATAGAGCAACGAATCTGAAACGACCTTCATTTCCGGTGTAGGATTTGAAGTTCTGTTTGCCACCTGCTTCAAGTTGGTTCCTTGCCTGGCTTAATCTTCGACCTTGAAAATGGACGCGAGAGCCACTATTTCCTTGAAATAACTCCTCAGTTATCCTCACGAGGCTGGGTGTACCCCGTTAAAGACCCACTATTTCTCAGAAAATCTGGTAGCGCCGGAATCGAACCCGGGATCTCCGAATCTTTAGCCAGGAACTCTGACCACTAGACAATAGAGGCGGTCCAGAATAGGTAAATGTAAATACTCTCAAGACTATATAAAATATAGCTCCTTAAATATAACCATTTCAGCCCTCTTAACATTCATGAAAATGTATGAAGTCAATGCCTAATAATAGCAGAAGTGTCCTACTTGAGAATGCTTGGATATCATCCCATTACTTCAACATAATGTAAGTTATTTCATTCAAAATAATGGATATTAGCTACTAATGGGCAAGCTAAACTTCTCCCATTATCAATTTTTTTTTTACAAATCATCTCTTTTCATCCATATCAGCCCAACGATGCAGAAGACCGCTGTAAACTCTGTCGGTCACTCAGAACACTAATTTCTGAACAAATACAGAAGGTTAGAGTAAATAGAGTGGGTGAATTTCTTGTAATTCAATGGCAAGTTCAACTGTATAATGAGGGAAGAGGGGAAAATGTTTATTCTGTGGGAACCAAATGTCCCTGTTCTGGATACATACCGGTTCTCTTCCCACGGTCGAAGTCAAGACAAAATTTACATTTGCCGTACAATTATTATTAAGGGCCCCATTCTTCGTCCCTGAACAGAATGCCGAAATTCCCCTGCTCTAAATTTAAAACAACAAAGAGACTCTCTCCAGTTCAGAGCTCATGCACAGGATAGTGTCTGGACACTCACTTGTTCGATCATGGGCTGAGGGTCTGCCTACACACGTTGGCTCCCTATTCTTACATCTCAAAGCAACTGTCCATTACACTAAAGAAGAGCCAACATGTATCACACAAGGGGAGGGAGTGACATTGCGAGAGTCTTTTGTTTTATTGCTAGTGGGGTGGGACTAAGTCCCTTGTACTGCAGCCACTTCTGGCCTATTGTACCAGCCCCAGATGATAGGTGAGGGTGATTGTGGAGCAATTGGTGGAATGAAGATTGGCAGGGGAAACCGAAGTACTCGGAGAAAACCTGCCCCAGCGCCACTTTGTCCACCACAAATCCCACTTGACCAGACCCGGGATCGAACCCGGGCCACCGCGGTGGGAAGCCAGCGACTAACCGCTTGAACTATGGCGCGGCCCTCAGTGCGAGGGTCTTACTTCGTAAAGAATAACAAATTAGAAAATACGGAAAAAGATGAAGGGAAAGAGTGAAATAAAGGGAGAAAGAATAGACAGGGCACACACTTAAGTTCATTTGACTAACTAGTCTTTTTAAAATTTCAGTAATATGGATAAAAACAGTTTTCTCTGAGGATCCTACCTAGTAAATAGCAGGTGGAATTGGTGTGCCATTTCCTCATTTTTGTCGTCTCATTTAATTCAGTTTCAGTTTGAAAAAAAGCAAGACAGAACACAAAACCACTCAATTCATTCTGCAAACTGTCGGCACGATGCGAGTCCCGAACTGCACTGACAGCAGATGCCCCCCTGCGTACAAACCCGCAAGGAAACACTCGGCTAGCCAAGACACGACATCTCGGAAACAAGTAAATCGCAACGCGGCGAACCACAGAACAGAACAGAACAGTTTCAGTCGACATCACTGGGAACGAAATGGGACAGTCCCGCCTAGCGCAGGCCCCACTCTTCATTAAAGGAAGCCTGAGAAGACAGGTGGGTCCTACTGAATCGGAAGATGACTCTTATTCTTGCTGTCTGAATTACGAGAAGAAAAATAATTCGTCTTACGATTCGGACAATATTCAATAAACACACTCTTAAACTAATTAACAGGAGAGACCAACTCCATGGAACTGAGTCCCTTTTGGGAAACCGCCAGTTGCTCAGCTACTCAAGAATTTTCGAACACTTTATGGAACCCGAAGGTTCATTACCTTGTTCACAAAATCATGCCACTGGTCCCTATCCTGAGCCAGACCATACTACCCCAGCCTATTTCTCTAAGAGCTTCTTGTAATATTATTATCTCATCTATGTCTAGGTCTTCCTAGTCGTCTCTTTCCTACTGGCCTTCCCACCAAAACTCTACATGATCTCTTCTTCCCTATGCGTCCTACAGAATCTACCCATCTCATCCTCCTTGACAATGTCTTTCTAATTATACTTGGAGAAGAATATGTATTATGACACTCCTCATTAAGCAGTTTTCTCGAACCCCGTACGGCTATGTATTTATTGTTTATTTACCGACGTTGTCAGAATCGATACACTGTACAGAATTAAACGACAGAATAAGCGAGTAATTAATTGGGAGAGAAGTGGATAAAAGCGAACGTGACTAATTAGAGTTACTATCCCGGCATTTTCCTGCACAGACGTAGCTAAGTTGGAAGTACTTAGTAAAGAGCGATTATAGTGAAATATATATGATCAGAGTCATTCTATAGCCTTTACTTAATAGTAATTATTCAATTCGTGTTTATTTACGTGCAACCTTTAAAGCACAGTAGCCAATTACAAAGTTAGCAAGAGTAAATAGAAATACACAAAAATAATTAACGCACAAAATACAAAATATGACAGTTTATATAATAGCAGAGAATTAATAACAAAAAAAAATTGAAATTGGCTTTAATAATAATTCAATTCGATTCAATTCGTGTTTATTTACGTGCAAACTTACAGCACAGAGGCCAATTACAAAGCTAGCACGAATAGAGAAATACACAAAAATAGTTAAGAAACAAAATACAGAAATGATAGTCTATATTAATTACACAGAATAAATACACAGACAAAGCCACAATGTGACAATTTGAGTTTCAAATAGAGCAACAACAACAACAATAATAATAATAATAATAATAATAATAATAATAATAATAATAATAATAATACATGAAAACTGGAATTACTCTCTTCGCTCATTCGAACGCTGGGATCGTGGTTTCGAATCCCACTCAAGGCATGGATGTCTGTGTTTGCGTTTATTCTGTGTTTGTGTTGTTCTGTGTGTAGGTAGTGGCCTTCCAATTGGCTGATCACTCGTCCAAGGAGTCTTACCGTCTGTGTATTATCATTTTTTTTAACATTATTAATGGGGCGAGACTGAGTCCACTTGGTACTGAGGCCATTACTGGCCTTACCCTCTGTGTGAAAAGATCACAAAACTGAAGAAGCGGCCAGGGCCCACTAGAGGGCTCTAGTGGTGAATGAATGAAATAAAAACTGGAATTGTCGGCTAGGCAAGAAAATGATCCAAGGGGAACCTGGAGTGACGGGTTTCGAAATAAGGTCTCCTAAATTATAAAATGACATAGGAGAATGCTCCTATTTCCATCCTACGTTACTGAAAATTGAAGGGCGGTGTTCAACAATCCCGCGGGGCATCTGGGTTGTCCCGTATTCGAATCTCGACGTGGCTACCGATATCCTCACAGAGGTTTTCGTCTGTATTCCTCAGTTCATGTTATTTCCAATTCAGTGTTTACAGCCATCGTTAAATTGTGAATGAATCAATACATCAGTCTAACTGCGGAATATCAGATGAAACACAATACCGGCTTCTATTTAATTACGTTGGATAAATGAACACTACTGCTATTTCAATTTATGTGTTGTGTCGTATTAAAATTACTTTTACTGAAGATGTGCTTTATGAAAAAATATACTGGGGTCTGCGAGTTGAAATCTGAATTAAAATCTTTAATCACTGCTATTACGTCTTATCTTAACAGTTTTAAACCGAAGGGCTTTAATTATATTTTCTCAGTGAAATAAGAAGGAAGTTATTCAAGAGATATGAATTTTGTGTTCTCAGATAACACGAATAATGCCACAATTTTAGGTTAATTTTATTCCTTAACGACACAAGTATTACACAGGGATTACCATGCTGTGTGTGTGTGTGTGTGTGTGTGCGTGCGCGCGCGCGCGTCTGTCAATATGCCTTCCATTTTAACTTTCGATCCAGCCAAACTCTTATAGCGTAATTTGGTTATGCTGGATGCCAATCCAATGGCACACTTTTTAATTCTTACAATCAGTAACAACAATCCAAGAAAGTTGGTACAGCTGCAAAACACTAGTTTTCTATTCGGGAGAAGTGGGTTTGAATCCTGGAGGGGATATCGGCTATGTCGACTGAGTTTCTTTCCTCAATCCTCCGGGAAAATTCCAGAATAGTAAATCGATTAGTTCAGGACCGTTTTGTACCAAACATTTTCCAGTTCAATATTCACCGATTATGCTACGACTGGACGCTGTACAGTCTGAGATACTGAGAGCGTTATAAAAGAAACGACAGAAAGAGAAGCTAGTGCAATTTAAAAGGGCCGCGCCATAGCTCAAGCGGTTAGTCGCTGGGTTCCCACCGTGGCGGCCCGGGTTCGATCCCGGGTCTGGTCAAGTGGGATTTGTGGTCGACAAAGTGGCGCTGGGGCAGGTTTTCTCCGAGCACTTCGGTTTCCCCTGCCAATCTTCATTCCACAATCACCCTCACCTATCATCTGGGGCTGGTACAATAGGCCAGAAGTGGCCGAAGTACAAGGGACTTAGTCCCACCCCACTAGCAATAAAAAAAATAGTGCCATTCAATTCATGATTCTGGAATGATACATGGTAATAAACATTCGAGGAATGTGTAACTTGTATTAAGGTATATATTTTTTGTAAAATATAGAACAACAATATGATGGCCGGGCGAAAATCTTATTTCTGTTTAGGTTTGAGCTAAAGAACGATTGTAACTATATATACGAAATTTAATACGGTAATATGGAGATTAATATGTAATATTTATAACAAAAATATTTACACATCATGTACGCAATATTATTTGTTCAGACAAAATTTACCAACATGGCAACGGCAAACAAGACAAGGACAGAATCTATTCTGAAGTAATACCACGTAAGCCCATCTCAAAAATAAAAATACGATAGTAATAATTCAATTAAATTCTTCATTTATTTACGTGATTACTCAAAAGCCCAAAGGCGAAATATAATGGAGCAAAATGAAAAAACAAAACAAACACAAAAAATAAACAAAAGACAAAACAAAACAACGTGTATCGTTTAGATAATGACCATGTCAACCATTACGCATTGAGGGAAATATATATACACAGATACATTCATACTCTGCACAAAGCCTGTGTGGAGGCGGGGTCGAATACCTCCACCGTGATCCTGCAAGTCGTAGGAGGCGACGAAAAGGGAAGTCTCAAATCTGAGACAGTAAAATAAGGTCGCGAGTGCCAAGGGACTACGACCCGAGAAAGACTGCGCTGGCAAGACCAGTAGCATTAAAAAAAGACAGACCCGTCCTCTCGTCAGAGAGGGCGCCCCACAAAAAAACAAAACCTTAACGTTCAACAGTAATAAATATCTGGTCATGAGCCTCAGACGGGGCTCGACACCAAGACTTACTGACTGACTGACTGACCGTCAGTCGCAATGTGACTTGGACTTGGACTTTTCACAATTAATATTTAATTTAGTAAAGAAGTGCCATTATATAACAGTAAGATTAAAATAAAAAAAAATGATTCCAAATATGTCAGCGTCCGTACAGAAAATATCAGCTGAAATGTATCTTGCAGAAGGACAATGAACAAAGAAAAATCTCTGATATGCCAAAAAGGAACTTGAAGAACAACATTTTCCAAAAGGGTAGGACAGAATTTAGAATCAAAGTAAACTGTTACGTGAAGGGTGCACTCTTAACTTTTCTTACTACTACTACTACTACTAGTACTACTACTACTACTACTACTAATATTTACATGACTAAAACTATATGCAATAAGAAAGCCGGCTTTTGGAGTTCTACTCGTAGTCCACGTTTTTATTATTATTTTCTCTTTCGCTACTGAATCAGGCTCCTTGTCATGACTAATAATAATGAGTCTTGTACCTATGCCTTACATGTACATAAAACGGTACACGCTCTAGCGAACCAATGTCACCATGCAGCTTGCAGTTTGCATGAAATATAAGACCTGTTGATGAACCAAAAATGAAGATAGTGGAAACAGCTAGTCTAATATAAGTAGTTAATATATATATATATATATATATATATAATTCCTTGGCACTACAGCCCCAGTGGGCCTAGGCCTACCTCCATGAACTTATATATTATTATATTAGACAGCCTTAAGGAGGGAGCAGTGTGACATGTTGAGCTATGGATGACGCCCCTCCCCCCCGCCAGCCGTGATGCGCCGAGCGAAGCCGAAGTGAGCCGAAGTTAGCCGAGTCCTAGCATCCTGGTCGCTATGCAAAGCGAGTCAACAGCGATGACGTCACCAAGGGTACCGCGGGTTGCTAGGCAGCGCGGGTAAACAGGATTGCGAGAGACGACGGTGGTAACAGCGGTTACTACCGCTAGCGTTACTAGCAACACAGCGCCAGGCAACAAGGGTGCTTATTACGTGGCCGTTTTCTGTATTGTCCGATCGAGGCTACATGAGGAGCAGCGAAGGCTATTCACAGTCAGTCCTCGAGCTACCTCCGAGTTAGTTCCGAGTTAGCCAGCAACCAGACAGTAGCATTTGTGATAGCAGTAATTGTAAATCTGTAATTTGGGTGATTGTAAGTGCGAATGTGAAATAAAATTCGCTATATAAAATACGGCGTGAAGTTATTTGTCGCGATATACGCCCAATACGTTACTACGGAGAAGTAGTTAATATATATATTTTTTTCCTTGGCACTACAGCCCCAGTGGGCCTAGGCCTACCTCCATGAACTTCTCCGTTCACTTCGGTTTTTCTAGATCTTACACATTCGGTAGGACTCCTTGGGCGGGTGATCAGCTCGTCGCAAGGCCTCTACCTGTACATAAACACAGAAAAACGCACACAAACATCCATGCCCTGAGTGGGATTCGAACCCACGATCCCGGCTTCCGAGCGAGCGAAGACAGTGCACGACTTAGACCGCTCGGCTACCGTGACCGGCGTAGTTAATATATACAACGTATGAATTATATTTCAGTTATATATTTAGTTGTGCAGTTACTGCATAAAAGGAGTCTTTGTTTCAACAGTTGGCCTGTATTCAAAACTGTCCCAACTCTAAGATAGGCAGACGTAGCCAATCTGTATATGAAAACGCAGACTCGTTCCCTTTATTCATAAGCTGGGGTGAGAGCGCCTTAGTACTGTGGCCCCAGATGGTTCTACTGCACCAGCCCCACCTGACGGGAGAATGGAGCACAACTGGCAAATCCTAGGGATTGAACCCGGGCAACCGGAGTGAGAAGCTTGGTACCAGCCCGAGCCATGGCTTAGACCTAATGGCGGACGTGCATCCGACGTTCAGACAGAGACGCAGCATGTCGAAGTATCACACGTGACGACGTTTCTGCCAAAAGCGTCGACCTCGGTTTCCTTCTTCAATGGTCTACCCACTTTTCATGGTGGTTCTATTAGTCCGACTCTCCCTCCTTTTCATTCTTTGGAATGTTTGTTCAAACATTTTGGTATAGATATCAACCCTGTTAACATGGGATGAAGTTGGATGTAACAGTTCATCTTCCTCGCCTTCTTTCGTACATCTCCGTACGGCTTAACCAACAGCAGTTCTTTAATTCTGGTGTAATGCTTCTCTTTCGAGAAAAGCCAGAAGGAAAGTGACGACTGGAAAGAACTAGACCGTAGGGAGGAGGATAATATTACAATAGATCATAGAAAAATAACAAAATGTAGTATGTACTGGATTAATCCGGCTCAGGATAAGAACCGCTGGTGGACTGTAAAAAACCTTCGGGTTCCAGAAAGTTTTGGGAAGTTCTTGAACAACTGAGCAACTGGTGGCATCTCGAGAAGGACTCAGGTACATGGAGTTAGTTAATAATTGTCCTTAGTTCTTGATGCTCCTGCATCATGATATTCCCATTAATTGTGAAATATTTTTTTATAAATGAGGAATTACAAACACGGCGACCAACAAATTTGACGAAAACATAAACTGCACACAAGAAAAAAAACTTTTTCATACAACAACAATAATAATAATATCTGTAGGACTAAAAATCCATACAACAGGAAAATACGCTACATTAAGTTCGCTAGGGGTTCTTCGTTTTCTTTAAATTTATTATGGGTTCGCTTTACAGTGGCTACGTAAAACAGGTAAAACAGCCGAAATAGCGCAGTCAGTGTAGGGACTGGCCATCCCGTAGCCAGTCCCTACACTGACTGCGCTATGGACAGCCGAGGGGTCGGAGTTAAGAGACCCGTTAGGTGCAAAGTCTTTCTCTTCTCCATGTCGTCCACACCGGTTCTGCGGCGCACCCAGCCTCCTTTCCCATGGGTGTCGGGGGCTCTTTCCTCGGGGGTAAAGCGGCCGAGGAATGAAGCTGACAACCCACCTCCAACTAATGCAGAGGTAATAAATACATGGATCTATACATCCATTCTTCCTTCCGTCTTCGTGGAATAGTGCTTAATTTCAAAAAGCACAGGGACAACTTAAACTTTATAGGATTAGAAATCGATAAAGTACGACAGTCGGCTTTACGAAATTTAATTCGGAATCCTTTTCTTAAAACTTACTACAGGGCGCAATTTACTCTGGCTACATAACAGACAAGCATCGAAGCAACCCTCACCGATGGCATTCCGAAAATCGCAATTAAGTTCTTGGAATGAAGGCAACCCCTTTGTTACGTGTTTTTTTTTTCATTGGCAATACAGCCCCAGTGGGTCTAGGCCTACCTCCATGAACTTCTCCGTTCACTTCGGTTTTTCTAGATCATACACATTCGGTAGGACTCCTTGGGCGGGTGATCAGCTCGTCGCAAGGCCTCTACCTGTACACAAACACAGAAAAACGCACACACACAAACTAAACATCCATGCCCTGAGTGGGATTCGAACACACGATCCCGGTTTCCAAGCGAGCGAAGACAGTACACGCCTTAGACCGCTCGGCTACCGTGACTGACTTTGTTATGTGTACAGACATATATTTTTCAAAACGCTTTATTTGCTTAATAACATAATATCGGCATTTCCATATTCATCAAAATGACGATTTCAAATTCATGGGAACTAGGGGCCTGTTTGCTCGACATCTGCTCATTCGCCATGCAGGAAGTCCTTCGATCGCAGCTACTCGGTCCCTCTATTAAATACAGATTCTGTGGCCGCGCACGCATGCGTAGTAGGTTTAGCGACTGAGTCCCAGAGCAACTTCTCGCAAACAGCTCAATTCTTCGGCTTGTTAGGTTTGAAAAACTAGTGGTAAACTAATTTCTGAATGGGTTCCATACAATTATATTCACTCATAATAAAATCAGGCTTCGCACAATTTTATTTCGATGATCAAGCAGTATAGGCATTATATCTCTTGAGGGTTTGCAATAATTCAACCGATATATTTATCGTTTTGATTTAAAAGGACAAATGTAAGAAGATGGGAGGGGAACTTGAATATGTGGTATACTGTCCACTATACTTGTGCTTCTATATAATTTCCGTTGGCTGACCTTACATGTTACGTCTAATCTATAAAACTAGACCATATAAAACCGAAGAATTTTTTGTGCAGCCTATGATACTCAGTAAAACCATAAAATACAAAAACTTCGTAGGCGCGCGCTATCATATGCACGAGCACACGCATATACAGGGTGTTTCACGACTTTAAGGCATAACTGTATGACGTGATTTCCTAGGTCTTTGTGATCAAAAAAGTTCATATAAACATGTGTCCGATTTTGGACGGTTACGGAGTTATGACCGTTTTAAACTCAGAATAGAAGGTAACGATTACTGACAATAAACGGAACAAAATAATAAACCAGCATAATACATGATACATTTAAAGTATGAATGTAAAGTTAACTTCGTGAAATTAACTTTAATTTGAACCGATTGGTGCTTAAAGCTGATTTTCGAAAATGACACCGCCGGCCGCAACACAGTCTGCCGCTCGGTTGTGAACCGCGCCGGACATACCAACCCACCACGCCTTAGGTAGCTCTCAAGTGTCGAGATAACGAGAACGCTCTGTCTGTAGCTGGCTAAAAATAGCGACCTGCCAGCTGACAGACGCGGTTCATACGAGGGCGTGTACGGGAATGAAAAAACGGTCATAACTCCGTAACCGTCCAAAATCGGACACATGTTTATATGAACTTTTTTGATCACAAAGACCTAGGAAATCACCTCCTGCAGTTATGCCCTAAAGTCGTGAAACGCCCTGTATGTACACACATACCGATACGCAGACAGGCAGAAGCAGAATTACGAGAGACGAGGGAGAAGAAATAATACGAAGACAAAATCATGAGTAACGAAATGGTTTGAAATAAAACAAAAGCTGGAACGCTGCCAGATGCCGTGCAAGTAAGAATTTATGTGGAACGGTGGGAGAGAGAGAAAGGACTAAAGCTGGGATAACTGAATGCTTGAGATGAAAGCAGACATAGAAGCAATAAAAATAAATCCAGTCAGTAGAAGTAAGAAAATAGAAAATTTGAAACAAAAGCGAAATAGAATTCAATAGCATAACAACATAATAAAGGGTAATCTTGTCAAATGACACTGTCCAGATACTGCCAAATAAACCAAGAATCTATTATCATTTATTGCAGAGGTGATGTGATATATTTAATTCACTTAACAACATTTCATCACCTGTAGAAGTTAAGCAGGCCGAATGATAGGATGAGTATGAATTATGGGAGGTATGAAAGTGGTCGTGGTATACTTCAGGCTACTCTCACAGTACCTGTCATTAAACACACAGAAAATATTACTACCGGTACTTTAGAAAAAGTTACAGTTTCTATGACCTTCAGTTTACTGTGGTACTTTAATCACTATTATGTGCATGATTTATGCTAACATAATCACTGTTATGTGCACTATCAGTATTTGTAAAATTACTGTCACGTGTTTGAGTGACTAAGTCGCAGGTTTGGATTGGTGAGTCGACTTATTGGATCTTCGCTATTTGTGACTATAAATAATTGTAACACTTTCAAAATCAACACATAAAATCTTCACACGTTAAGTTTTCATATATCTTCTTCAACTGCCAACTTCCATTGGCTTCTCCTACCTAGAACTGAACTGAATTGAACTCCTGGTATTAAAGTCAAAATCATATTGCGACTGAAGGTCAGTCAGTCAGTAAGCCTTGGTGTCGATTACCATCTGGGGCTCATGACCAGATATTTATTAGTGTTTGACAGCTACGGTTTTGTTTTTGTGGGGCGCCCTCTCTGACGAGAGGACGGGTCTGTCTTTTGTACATGTTGCTGGCTCTTGCCAGCGCAGTCTTTCTCGGGTCCTAATTCCTTGCGACTGGAGTCCATATTTTACTGTCTCAGATTTGAGACTTCCCTTTTCGTCGCTCCTACGACGCACAGGGTCACAGTGGAGGTATTAGACCCCACATCCACATGAGTTGAAGTCCTGGTGTTATTCTGTAAACCTCATTATATAGTCTCCCGCACGGACCACGCATAGAAAACACAGTTCTATTGTTGCATAAGGAAGACCACACAGAGAACAAGTCATGCGATTCCTGGCCAGCGTTTTCATTGGTGCGCTGTTGCCTAGCAACGCGCAATAACATTCGTTCACTGAGACACATCTTACATTGTTGCAAGTTGACCGTGTTCACCGAACCGTTGCCTAGAAACGCTTTGAGCAAATCAGTTATATTACTTTTATTGAAGAGCAAGTTATTTATTAGGCCAACGAATAAAACTGCCGCGCAGGCATCCCGCGCCAACTCATTCGCATGCGGATCACCAAAAGAGATCTCCCTCATACGTTTTTGTTACTAACCTTAAGCATCTACCTCGGTATTCCAAGTGGTCGACTTCGAATATATTCCACGCTGAGAACTCACAGCGAGAAGTCAGGGTGACTCTCTCTTACTCACTTTGCATGCCCATTGCATTATGGATCTTACATCTTTTGATTTATCAATATAATATGACGGATGAGGATTAATCCATGAACCGTTACCCATCATTCTGGGAGAGCTCTTCAACCTTCGGTCCTAATTTGTACTTTTTTTATTGCTTTGGGGTGGGACTAAGTCCCTTGTACTGCGGCCACTTCTGGCCTATTGTACCAGCCCCAGATGATAGGTGAGGGTGATTGTGGAGCAATTGGTGGAATGAAGATTGGCAGGGGAAACTGAAGTACTCAGAGAAAACCTGCCCCAGCGCCACTTTTTCCACCACAAATCCCACTTGAGCAGACCCGGGATCGAAGCCGGACCGCCGCGGTGGGAAGCCAGCGACTAACCGCTTGAGCTATGGCGCGGTCCTAATTTGTACTTAATCGATGAGTTTTGCAGTCTGAGCCGTTTCTCTCAATCACATTTACACGCATCAACCCCACACTGGTAACAATATCTCTTCATAATTCGAATGTTCTGTGTTATGTAGTTCTTGTTACCTCTCTTCACCTTCGATTGTTTGTTTACTTTTCTGTATTAATGTGTTTTTCTTCCAGCGTTTGCTGTAATTTGTCTTTGACTTTATGTCAGTTTGTCCAAAATGTAATTACCTGTATCTGGCCTTGTGGCTGTTGACTCGGCACATAAATAATAAAGAATTCAATTGAATTATCATCGTTATTATCATACGAGTACAAGCCGGAAGTTTGCGAGTTCTATTCTCCATGAGGTCACTGGATTTTTCAATTGACCTAATCCTTCCAGCTGCACTATGGCTCTGGGGTCGACTCAGCCTCTAAAAGAAATGAGTATCAGGAATCTTCCTGGGGGGAAGTTAAAGGGCGGCCGGCGCGTAAGGCTGACAACCTCACCGCCATCTGTGAGTCGATTGCCTAGAAAATGTGGGATCCTCAAATTCTCAGAACCCTGTGGGCCTCCACCGCCTGCTACATGGATAACTTTACTTTTACATTTATTATTTCTATTATTATGCAATAGTTTATTATTATTGTTACTTTAATGATACGATCTTCATCACTACATTAAATACGTATTAGAGTAAAACAGAAATGTCTTACGTTTATCAAAGCAGGAAGAAAATCCAGTATAAGAAAGTAAATACCGGCCCTGTCATCTATTCGCAACAGAATACAAGAAATTAAACGTAATCTTTCTCTGGGATCACCAAATCAGAGAAGTGAAAACGTTAATTAATTTCCAATGTACTTAACCTGGTCGGTTGTGTGGTTTAACGGCTGACTGCATGATGTGTGAGCCCTAAAATTAAGCACGCTAAGAGAAATTTAATTAAATTGAAGCTGAGGCCATATGCCCAGCTGGAAATTCATTTACTTTAGTATGAGATGTTATCTTCCAGCCAATTTCAAAGCAGTTAGTAGTTACCCTCGCCGATATTTAATAACTGATAATATTATATAATGTGTCTGTTTCGCTAAAATGCTATTATATTGAATAGTGGGCGCTCACAGTTTCTCCCATCTGCACAAATGCAATAAACAGACCCTATTATGTTAAACGAAACAACAATTAAACCGCTAGAAGATCCACTGTTTGCACAGTGAGTGATGTCATATGGTTGAAAGATTTAAACCAGTAAACGACTTATGATACATACTATACTAGGATCAAAACATGATGATTGGCGAATGGCACATTCTCGCGCCAAGAGAGACAGAGCTACAAGACTGGGATGTTGCTAGGTCTACCTGTTGAAGTTGGCTTGTTTTTTGCTTGAAAGGTATGTTCATTACTGCATTGTCACGTTTCAACAATACCGTTCACATGACCAGTACTTTCAGTCTTGCTAGAAATAACCGAACATCTTAGAAATTAAGACGTAAAATCTGGCGTTTTCAACTTTGAACTTCAATTTTTTAAACGTGGCTGCAATGTCGGCGACATTGATGGCGTCTAATCACGTGACAGTCCTTCTACTGCGCAACTAACAACCAACAATTCTTTATCGAATTCTACAGGGTTAGGCAAAGCCGAAAAGGAGAGTATAAAGCGATATATTTTTGTATACTGTAGCGCAGCAGGATGCATGAAATTAAGATTAAAAACGATTTATTGTGTGCTTTCTGTACATAAAACGCTTTTGCAACCATGTGGAGCATTCTTCACTGGGAGCCACTTTTGTGGCGGACAGGCTTGCCCACCAACAATCAAACCATTGCAATTGCAGTTCAGTAGTGTGTGAATATGTAATCATGTGTTTGCCTGAAGATGTCTTTAATAGCCGAGACATGTAGCCAAGCTAATTTTAGCCTTGACCTTTATATTGTTGTGTTGCGACGGACTCTGATAAAGAAATTGGTTATGTGTCAGGCTGTATCATAAGCCGGAGGATGGGAGGTGAAACGAAGAGGGTGAAAGGTTTTAAATACATGGATTTTAATATAATGGCAAACAGAGCAATACAGGAAGAAATTATATAAGATTTATAATGTAAGGAAATTCTACCACTTAGTTTGGGATAAGTTTTTGGAATACAGCGACAAAAAAAAGTGTTTAAATACATATATACTGTGGCATGTAGACCCGTTGCTACGCAATGACTGCGAAATAAGCAACTACAAAACGGCTTTTTACTAGGCAGCGGCCACAGACAGCAAAAGAGGAACTGTGTTTTCTGTACGGCCGTGCCGAGATATTATAAGCAGGACAAGTTAGTGAGCTGAATAGATTACGGCTGGGATTCATTTGCGAGCTCTCGGTTTGAGAAGCTGGTAGCTGATGCCGGGGACATTTCGGGGTTCCAGAGAAAGGAGAACGTCCGCCGTTGGAAGCCGCTGCCGAGCAACGGCTAGCGAAGACAGTAACACACTGAGAAGACCTCGTGTGCCCTATAGTGATTTGTGAAGTGTGTAGAACAGTGAGATCATCATTTTCACTTGTAGTTACGAGATGTAAGAGTTCAATAAATCCGATTACCAATCCAAACCATGCCAGTAGTCATTAAAATCGTGAAAATATCTATGTTAAGGCATGGACAAGGACAAAGTCAAAAAATGGTACACTAACAGCAGGGCAAATGAAATTTATAAGAAGTACAGAAGGAAACTTTTAGAGCGGATAAGAAACGAAGATATTTGACAGAATTTAAAGATGAACGCACTGGAAAGAAATTAATAAATAACATAATTATGTGGGAAGACCATGTTTTTGAGAATGAAGAAAGAGAGAACCGAAAAGAAGGATCTGAACACGAGAACAAGAGAAATACATACAAGAGGAGGCCCCAGATCAAGATGGGAAGAAGAGATTATGAAATACGTCAAGCGGAATGAAAGAAGAATATGAGATGGAATCTAGGAGGAGGAGTCGGGAAGACAGAGACAGATGAGAGTCTTGGTTGTTAGAAGTGGAAACGCTGAAGGGAAAAAATACAGGATACGTGCTTGCACGCACGCACGCACTCACAAACACACACACGCACGTACGTATTGACTATTAGTCATTTAAAGGTAAACGAATCAATCACTTTTAGCAAAAAACTTTTACACGTTTAGGAAAACAACGTTCATCATAAAAAGGCAAAGACAACACTACAAGAGAACACTTTACATAAATGATAAATATATGTTGTCACAAAGGTACATCTACCATTACAAATCGAGATGGATTAAATTGCTAATGTAATTAAAATTAGTTTAAAAAAATATAAGTAATATTAATTAAAAGTTCTTACTGTGTGAGTACGTGAATTCGGTGAAGGCCTATGTTCTTAATGTTGGTATGTGAAATCTCTCACGTGGTTGTCTATATGTTCGTCTGTAATGTTGTGTGTGTGTGTGTGTGCGCTCCGGACGAACATGGTGGTGAGTGGGACGTGTTGCAGTGACCTACTTCCAAATCGCAGATAAAGCTACAGGTAATGCAGAAGTCCCCGTGATTATTCACTACGTTAGGCATTCTTAACAACGAAAATACATGGATAAAGTTGTTAGCTCTACGCTCCGGCTGCCTTACTCAAGCGGAAACTGCCGCAGGCACAAAACGTACAGGACGTTTTAAAAAGAAAGTGTTCGAACCTGTTTGGTGAGTTGAGTTTCGTACAACCACAGGTTTGCCTATACTCGTATACCAGGATCGTGGATTGCAACTGGTTCTTGCTATCCTGTGAAGGTAAAGGTGTTTCGAGGGTCTGATGTCTATTCTAAAGGGTCCTAGTGCATATGAAGTGGTTTTGGAAAGGTATGTGCTTAGTGGAGGCCCATATATATATAGGTAAAACTATCCCTGCAACAGGGCGTTAAAGCCCACAGGGTTGCGAGACGTCGAGGCTCCCACATCTCCTAGACAACTGGCTCACAGATGACGGTAAGGTTGTCAGCCTTACGCGCCGGCAACGCTTTACTCCCCCGCCCCCTTTAAGAAGATTCCTGGTGCTCATTTCTGTTAGAGGCTGAATCGACCCCAGGGCTATATTGCTGCTGGAAGGATTAGGTAAAGTTGTTCTGTGCTTAACTAATTAGCCATTACGCCATGAAGGCGTATGAAGGAGTGGATGTATATATCCAAATTTTCTTGACTTCGGCACTAGCAGAATGTGAGTGGTCAGCTTCACGCCCCGGCCGCTTTATTCCCGGGGAAAGAGTTCCTGCACACGTTGGAAAGGATGCTGGATGGACAGCAGAGCCAGTCTGGGCGACGTGGAGAAGAGAAAATTCTTGACCCCACCGGGACTGAAACTCCGACCCCTCGGTCGTCCAGCCCGCAGCTAGTCTCTACACCGACCACGCTATCCAGGATCCTCTGAAGGACTAGGTAAATTGAAGAAATCCACTGACCTCATCAGGAATCGAACCCGCGGCCTTCCGGCTTGTAGCATAGTGTCTCAACCATCTACGCTGCCGCGTGCCTCAGTGAAATTAATCTAAGACTGACAGATTTAAAATGACTAAGATAACTAAAGAGAAGTGTACTTCTTTTGGCTTGTTTTGGACTTCATCCATCGTCTGGTATTTAAAAGACAAAAGACCACGACGTTTCGGAGACTGGATGTGTCTCCGTCTTCAGGTGGGTAGGGAAGGATAAACCTACTCAGTTCGGCCCGTTAGAAAGAACTGGTCCAGTGACTGAGATTAGCTCCTGAAGACGGAGACAGATCAAGTCTCCGAAACGTCGTGGTCCTTTGTCTTTTACATACAAGACGATGGAGGAAGTCCAAAACAAGCCAAAAGAAGTACAGTATACACCATCGTCAGAATCATTTCAAGTCTATCTAAAGAGAAGTGGTCAACCGAGTTATTGGCAGGAACAAGAGACTGTCTCTTTTTGCGACGTAGAACCTCTGTAAGAGAATAACTGCGGTATGAAACTTCGTGTCCTCAGTCACAAAAATAGAATTTTTATGAAGATGAGAGAGATGAAAGATCACGCATACACGTAGAGTCAGTAGAGCAGACAGAACTACTTGGCCGCTCATGCGAAAACATGGCAGCAAGGTATGTGGGTCGAGTGTTTTAATAATTATTACGTGCCAATTTTGAAGGATCCTGCAACAAATATCTGACACCGTAACGTCTAATTAGTATGTGACTTAGTAGAAAGTATCTTCAACAAGTCTCTGTCAGTATAGTGCTCAAATTGTGTATGTTTATGAGTTACGCGAACAAATTCCTATCACAGCAGTGTCTCAGCTCTGTCTGTTAACAGCAGTCTCCCAACAAAGTTTCATGTTAATAAGTCATTACATCAAGCCCTCTCAGAACAGTGTTAAAACTGTGTAATGCTTATTATGTGCTGCAAGAAGGGTCTGTTATAGCACTCAAATAGGATCCCATGTTTATAACATCAAGTTCCACCTAGTGCAGTGTCCGAAATGTTTATCAGTCGTCTCTCTCAGAGCCGGGATAGAGCAGTCGGTACAGCGACTGGCTACGGACTAGATGACAGAGGGCTCGGAGTTCGAGTCCCAATGGGGGCAAGAATTTTCTCTTCTCCAAATCGTCCAGACTGGTTCTGGGGTCCACCCAACCTCCTATATATGGGTACCGCAGCCCTTTCACCGGGGGTAAAGCGGCTGGGCGTAAAGCTAATCACTCACCTCCAGCAAGTGCCGAGGTCAATAAAATGTGGATCTATATATTCACTCTCCCCATACGCCTTCATAGCGTAGTGCTTAATTAGTTAAGCACAGGGACAACTTTATCTTTACCTTTACCTCTATTAGAGCAGTACCCGAGTAATTGGTCATGTTTTCATGTTTGTGTAGGAAGTTTGTGCTACTGTGTATCCGGAAACTTACAACTTACTGGTATAAGTGTCTTCCATAAGTGTATGTCGCAGTATAGTAGTTGAGTTCTATATCTTGAAAGTAGTGAAATATATTCTGCCAACAGTGAGCTAAGTACCAAAGTAACGCCTTGTAGTTCTCAAATGCACAGTTTACGTTACTTCCAAAAGAGTCATCCCAGTGTTTTAAGCCATTCGTTGATCGCAACGCCGATTTTTACTGGCAAACATTTGTCGATGCCGGAGTGATGCCGAATCCCAGATAGAAATTC
The DNA here is from genome assembly GCF_002891405.2 of Cryptotermes secundus. Classification (NCBI taxonomy): domain Eukaryota; kingdom Metazoa; phylum Arthropoda; class Insecta; order Blattodea; family Kalotermitidae; genus Cryptotermes; species Cryptotermes secundus. The sequence goes on along the minus strand of NW_019724586.1, from coordinate 699,219 downwards.
CAGACATGTGCTGGCACGAGGTTGGTTAAAAATCCATCACCCCCCTCAGGCGTCCTTCTCCCTCCCCCCACAAGCGTCCTAGGCTTGCTGATGCCTTCCTACAGAACGTGCGGAAAGTCTGAATGGTGGGAGGAGAAACGATTGAGGAATGTCAGAGCTCAGAGCTTAGGGCTCAAGCTCTCGGGTTGCACTTCGTCTTCGACCCCATGCTTCAATCTCTAACTCACCCCCTCATACCAAGTCGTCGAAGCCAGAAACCATCGGAATGAATTACTTGGAAGGGTTAGATAGGAGAGCAACTCGCTCGAAGTCAATGTGAATAAAAAAAGAATGCGAAGGTGTACTCCAATTGGAGTACTTATATTTTCCAGACGAGTTCTCCCTGATTCTGAATACCTCAATGATTTCGATGTTTATTCTAGATGGAAAGGCATTATTAATGACATATTTCTATCATTACATATAGAGATATACTGTTGTAAGTTTATAACTTACATATTACGGAAGACACCATCTAGCGAACTATACTTCGTCGCTGTATTTCGTTAAATACTCTCTGTATTAAGGCAATAAATACTGAGGATGTTTGAGAACAGGGTGTTGAGGAGAATATTTGGACCGAAGAGAGAAGGCTGGAGAAAACTGCATAATGAGGAGCTTCATAACTTGTACTCTTCCCAAAGTATAAGTAGAATGATCAAGTCAAGGAGAATGAGGTGGACAGGGTATGTAGCACGAATGGTGAAGACGAGGAATGCGTATAGGATATTGGTGGGAAAGCGAGAAGGAAAGAGACCACAGGGAACACCAAGGCGTAGGTGGGTGAACAATGTTAAAAAGGATGTTAGAGAGATAGGATGGGATGGTATGGGTTGGATTGATCTGGCTAAGGATAGGGATCACTGAAGGGCTCTTGTGAACACGGTAATGAACCTTCGGGTTCAATAAAATGATGGGAAATTCTTTAGTAGCTGCAGAATTGGCGGCTTCTCCAGACGGGCTCAGCCCCATGAGTAAGTAAGACAAATTTAGCAGGCTGTAATAACTTCAAAAGTTTTTATACAAAAATATGTTTAATATGAAACCTAACTCTGCTTTAAGCTTCACGTAAATTGTGACTTCTGCTGGACTGACGTAAACAAAGAGTCAAACACTGCAAATCATTTTGTACATCACCCAGTACCAAATTTTAATAAAATCCGGCAAACAGACTGGGAGGCGAAACACACAGAAGGAAAAGGAAGGGCATTACCGTCCTCTTAAGACTAAATGCGATATTAAAACTTTATGTACTACACACTCCGTCAACAATGCAAGAAATTGTTCCTTCTTTCCTACACTTTCACTTTCGACACATGTTTCGGCCCTACACTGCCATCTTCAGGTGTCTTACTATGCAATTTGCAAAAGTAACACAGCAACGGGCTTAAGAATAGGAAAACAGGCTCCTGCAATAAACATCTGAAGAAAAGGAAACAAATCTAAACAAGTGGACGACGCCCTTCGTGAGGTGTAACAAGAATTTTACAGAATTTAAAGAAAATATTAATAGATTTTATTTGATTAAATTAAATGAACTCCAGCGTGTGCTATTTTAGCGCACACCAGTTAGATCACGATCATGAAGCGTGCAGTCGCATGTGTGACGAGTGGATAACATTAGAGCAGTGTAGCAGTTTTAGCTTAGTAAGACACATGAAGACGGCCATTTGGGGCCAAAACATGTGTCGAAAGTGAAAGAAAGAAGGAAAATTTGTTGCATTGTTGACAGAGTGTGTAGTACATGAACAGTTTTATATACAGAATTGAAACAGGATGATTAACTACAGGATTAATGCGATATATTTTATGTAATAAATGCATAAATTCTTAATTTTTAAGATTTTTAAAGAAACATTTCATTATTAACTGATGCACATACAATACACTTAGGCTTACAGTGGAAGCATTGCAATTTATTACGGGACAAGGAAATATATGAGTATTTAACTAAACTTCTGTTTTCTTCCGTGAACTTAAGAAACAAAGAGTTAAAAGGGAGGGGATAAAGAGACGGATGTGGACAGAAAAAATATTAAGAAGAGGAGAAGGAAGGAACAAAGATAGAGACCAACGGACGGACAAATAAACAAGCAGTTAAATGGATATGTTAACACATACGCATGCCTACGTGTATGTCTCTCTCTCTCTCATACACATACATATATCGTATGTGTATTTTTTTCCCCTTGGCACTATAGCCCCAGTGGGCCTAGGCCTACCTCCATGAACTTCTCCGTTCACTTCGGTTTTTCTTGATCTTACACATTCGGTTGGACTCCTTGGGCGGGTGATCAGTTCGTCGCAAGGCCTCTACCTGTACATAAACACAGAAAAACGTACACACAAACTAAACATCCATGCCCTGAGTGGGATTCGAACCCACGATCCCGGTTTCCAAGCGAGCGAAGACAGTATCATATGTGTATACATACATGAAAAGTCAAAAAACTTCTGTCAAGACGCGAAGACTCTATGTCATAATATGTAGAATTTCCATTAAACGGTTTAATGAAACATGGCACTAAAAAGATTTCCTTGTAGAATATCTAAAACTTTACTGTGTGGAGTTTTGAATATAATAAGTTATGTTAATGACACATATTTTTCAGTTCTTTGTAGTCTATTTTAACAGAGCTCAATAACAAAAACAGGTATCATCAGGAAAAGCTAATGACTTGGTCCCTTAACCCTTTCCAACATGTTCTCCTATGACCTATCAAGGCAGTCGGCACTTACAGACAGGCTCGGCAAAGCAAGCAAGGTCTCACATCAGTGTTCCGAAATTCATCCGCAGCACATCACAATTTTTCACAGACACATGATGGCACACCATAAAATTTCTCCTCACGAAAGGAGTGTATGAAACTTTACACGACCATGAATGTGTATCTACACATAAATCCTTTCCCTATAAAAATGGAGGAATGCGAAAACGAAACATACCACACGTTGAATAAATCGATCGACCAATGGTATCGACTTCCGATTATGAAAAACAGACGTGGACGGAACACATTTTTATCGACAGTTAAAACCATTTTACCGAAGAAAAATTTCTGAATTTTTTAATAACGCATTTCAACTACAAATTCGAGAAAGTATGTTTTATATTTAACATGTGTGTAAATTATAATATTAATAAATCAAACGACCAATACCATTATTGTTGTTTCAGTGTGATATCTGTACCTGCTTCACTAAAAACAGGAGAAACTGTAGATAATGGAGCTTTCATTTTGTCGATGGTTCCTATTTGTCTTCTGGTATTTATTTCCGTCAGTATCATTAACCTCAGTTTACATAAATACGACGCCGGAAAAGGACACAAGATCATAAGAACCCTCTCAGAAATCACAAGGCGTTCTTCCTTCACTGGCAGCCAAAATCTGCCCAATGAGTGCTCACGAAATTTCAGTTTAAGGGTTACGTCTTGCATTCAAATCCACTGTGCTTCTTGAGCGTTCGAAGGAAGAAATGTTAGAAGAGCACAAAAAGGTCATGAACCCCGTCTAAACCTTCCACACTCTTTTCGAAATGACATGAAAACTATTGCTACAGGGCGCTTAAACGCTCTTTGGTGACACAGATCAATTTATTGACTTCAGCAAGCGAGTACACATCTGGGAACATCTCAGTGGACCCACTAGCGGGGTGCTGACGCCATAACGAAAGCCTGGGGCGGAATCCTTCAGTCTTGTTACACTATACAGGATGTTTTCATTCATGCGCTATGTTCTTGTATTCAGTTCAATTCACCGAAGGAAAACATCTGACGGAGAGACCCACTTACTCTTCAAGAGGACGGATAGACCAAGCATGGCCCAATTCATGAAGATGATGAATGTATCTGACAGGAAGGCCACTAAAGTAATTATGTGCACTCACGTTCCTGAGGAGTCAAACACGCTTGCACCTGGTCATTAACGCAAACGAAAAGAAGAGAAAAGAAAATGAGGGGTCGGGACCTCCAAGGAATTATTGTGCCTCCGAACAGCCTAAGGCTCACTTCTCATGTGTATCAGGGACTATAGATGGGATTCGGATTGATAACTGAATTTATTGACCACTCACAAGTCGTAACTACAAATAGTCATAACATTGTTACTGATTTTCACATTAACAGCCACTCCACGCTAATCTCTTCAGCCTATCTCCACTAGTCTTCACGGATTTATGACACAGGAACTATAAAAGTCTCACTAAATCACACACTCCCAATATCACTGTGCTACAGCACACATAAAGTTTTCAAATCACACGTTAAATCTTCACGGGCTGACTTCTTGTACTCTTCTGCAATCCTCAAGCTTACGGCTTTCTTTTGCCGCTACTACCACTCCTGCCGCATTCTACTGAACTCAAGTCAAAGTCAAAGTCAAGGTTACTTTACGACTGGTGGTTTACCGCCAAACAGTTCGCCTTGGCGCCAGGCCCCTTGAGACCCACAACCAGAGTTTCTTTTTTCGACTGAAGTCTTGCGGTAGTAGTCCTTATGTAACATCCTCTCTGACGAGAAGATGGGGTTGTCTCTTATTCTCACATATCTTCTCGGCAAGGAACTACGCACAGAGAACACAGCCCCTACACTGTTGCGTGTTATTCTGTTGGGGTTCTTACGTGATCGCTACTTAGCTAGTCCATTGGCGCTGGCCGCTGCCTTGAAGCAGAAAACACTCTTCCTACTGTTGCGTGCGCGTATTTCGGGCGTGGTACAGAGATAGACGTTTTTATACTGTTGCATGCACTCTGTCGTGGGGTGTTTACCGAGTCGTTGCCTAGCAATGATTTGAGCAAATCCGTCACAATACGTATGCACGTAACATTCTTGCTACAAGACGGATTTTTGGGTTGTAACGCCGTGCAGTTTGGAAAATTCGCGACGTTTCTGACGAATATATCGCCTCAATAATCAAGATCAAAAAGTATTTCAAGTAAGAAACCAGCAAGACCTTCGACCGTGAAGATGAAAGGGATACATCCTTCCGAAACTTCTCGAATTCTCCGAACTATATGGATTTATAAAACAGAAGACCGCACTCTTCAGTCACTGATGTGAAAATCTTAAATCCAATATTTTTGTTCAACTTTATATTGGAAATATACATATCTCCTGACTTGATATTCATTTCACTGGTCGAAATCAGACTTGCGAGTGTGTCAGTCACTTGCTTTGAAGTGTGAGTGTAAGGAGGGCGAGGTTAGAGGCTATCGAACATGTACCATACAATAGCCGAGTTGGATGGGTCACAGTTCACCTGCGTGGCGTCGACCCTACCCTTTGCTCCCAGCCTGCCGATGCGATGGCAAAGATCCATCATGCATGTGACAGCTTAGATGATGGCGTTTTCTCAAGGGTTGATAGCTATGGAAGTCAAAATATTCTCCCCGCATCACATTTATTCTGCAGAGTAGTAATTTTTTTGCCTAACTTTTCGATGTTATGAACAAGATTTCTCGCTCAGGAAAACCAGAAACTTCTGCTCTACATAACTTTAATGTCTGACAATCGCAGCGAAAATAATTCTCCTGCCTTTCCTTTGTCAACTGAAATTAGTATCTGTGGCCCTTCACGACTGGATGGTGCGCGAGAGTTGCGACAGATCCAACATAAAAAACCAAGATGATTTTTTGTGCATAAAACTAATCACGAAAATAGATAACATTTCGCCAGAGTATAGTTCGCTTGTGGAATAAAACCACTTTACTACATTACGCTGGATACCTAATAAAAAAGACAAAAGAGCTCTGAGAACGTTAACTGCTTTTTCGGAATTGACGAGGACATTTATTTTTAACATTTAGTCTGAAGTGATATAGTGCGAAATTTGTGGTTTGGACAAGAATACGACTGCGTGAAAATGTAGCTCGGAATATGGAGACAATAAATGCATACAGAATTTAGGCAAGAGTACTTCTTTCGAAGCGGAAAAATTTGAGACTCTGAAGAAGGTGGGAAAGTAGCATAAAAATGCATCTGAAGAGAAGAGAAGTGAGGATGATAAGACGTTTCAGGCAGCTAAGGATCGTCTCAAATTGTGGATTTTGGTATTAGTTGTTCTATTGACAGAGGTGTATTTATGGTTAATTTCGGTTGTTTGGTGATCTAGAGTTTTTAGTCTACTCTTTTTATTTTGGCTTAAGAGATCACCTTCCTGTCTGTCTGCCTGTATGTGTACCCCCCCTTTTAAATTTTGAATGGTTGAACCAATCTTCACGAAATATGATTTGTATATATCATGTCACTGAGACCATCTGAATGGCGTGCGTTACAAATCACTCACATCAGTAATACCAACGATATAGCCTCTCAAATTGTTGAGGTAATAAATATCCTTAAAAATGTTATATTTTAGCGTCCTGTTACACTGATTCATGTCCATGGTTTATGCTAACCGTCTTACAGTGTATACACTTTTTCATCTTATTCCTCACTTCCACACTACATGTTTCAGGCCATCCTCAGGTGTCTTTATGCACGTTAAACTATTGTACCGCATGCCATGATGTCACATATCCAGCAGTACAACGCATATAATAACAGGAGCAAAACACAACACAGAACACGATACACAAATGTATATAGGAAGAATGCTCATATAAAAGAGGATTGGCGTAATTCGCGTGTTTAAGTGCGACGTAGGATGAATCCTGAAAAGTTTTATTATTTAGAATTCATCGACATATATGACGAATACAGAATTTAGTCATTTTAGAATGAAGACATCATGGCATGCAGTACAATAGTTTAACATGCATAAAGACACCTGAGGATGGCACATTAGTGCTGAAACATGTAATGTGGAAGTGAAGAATAAGGTGGAAAAGTGTATACACTGTAAGACGGTCAGCATAAACCATGGACAAATATCCTTAATATTACTCAAATGTCTGAACCGTTCTTCATGAGACTTGCTATGTGTATCATTCAGCCTTAAACCACCTCATTAGTAGTGCCAACACTACAACCTCCCAAACTGTCTAGGTAATAACCTTAATATTACCTGAATATCCGAACTAATCTTCAAGAGACTTGGTATGCATATCCTGCCATCTGAGGCCATCTCAACGGCTCACTTCATAATCACTTCCATCAGTAATACCAACACTACACAGCCTCCAAAACTGTACTGTTTTACTGATTTCAATACGTACACAAAATAAAGGGTTTCTTCCTACTTATCGTATAAGATACTCAAATTACAGTGAAAGGAAAGTAGGCGATTAGTTCTTCCATGAACTTATTCTTACTTAAAGATGTGACGTTTCTACTTCATTCGATGCGTCATACATTCTGTAGAACTACTGAGATGGGGAATACAATGGCGCTAAAGTAGGCATTGAACCTTAAGTTTTGTCTATAACTCTCTCAGTGTACGTCTTGCCTTAAGCATTCAAAACTTATGGCAGAAAGTCCTGTAACGAGATCTCCAGCGTGGTGATTCTGGTTCCATCTTTAAAAAATAGAATTAGTAACTTTATAAGGATATACGTGGTAGAGTCGTTAAGTTCGTGGAATGTGGTCCGTTGTAGTGCACTGCTACGCCTCTTTGCGGCCATTCCACGAACTTATTGACTGTGGCAGTATGTCAACAGCAGATATTGAAGCAGCCTCAAGTGGTGTTTTAGATGCAGAACCTCACGAGTGATCCTGAAATAGGGCACCCTTTCAAAGTTATTTATCTCAGATCCACTTTAATATTGCGCTCCCATGTAGACACAGGTGTCTCAAAGAGTCCCTTTTTGATATATTTAGACCAAATTTTATATTCATTTTTCATCTGCCCCTTGAGTTAAGTAATATTACTGAAATAATAATTATTAGAGCCGGTGACGGTAGCCGAGCGGTCTGAGGCATGTACTGTCTTCATTCGCTTGGAAACCGGGATCGTGGGTTCGAATCCCACTCAGGGTATGGATGTTTAGTTTGTGTGTGTGCGTTTTTCTGTTTTTGTGTACAGGCAGAGGCCTTGCGACGAGCTGATCACCCGCCCAAGGAGTTCTACCGAATGTGTAAGATCTAGAAAAACCGAAGTGAACGGAGAAGTTCATGGAGGTAGGCCTAGGCCCACTGGGGCTGTAGTGCCAAGGAAAAAAAAATTATTAGAGACATACATAGGATACAGGGCTTACGTGTAATTTGTTATGGCTCATTTCAGCACGAAGTCAGTAGGTCAGACTAGGTAAGATAATTCATGCAACAAGGATTGTAAAGGATGTGGAAGCTAGTGGTCGTGTAAGCATAAGACCATTGAAGGTCGCAGTGCTAGGGCCAGTTTTATGGCTCACCCCTCATACTCATACTCATAGTGGTCGTGTCCTAGACCAAGATATTAAACCATAATTCTCCTGGAAGAACTGAGGAAAACGGCGTAAAACCTGAAGATAATCAATGTACCGGCCGATATTCGAATAAGCTAAAAAAAGTAAAGCTATCCCTTTAACAGGCCATGGAGGCCTATAGAGTTGTGAGACGTCGAGGCTCCCAGATTTTCCAGACAATCGGCTCACAGATGGCGGTGAGGTTCTCAGCCTTACGCGCCGACCTCATTTACCCCCAGGAAGATTCCTGGTACTCATTTCTGTTAGAGGTTTAGTCGACCCTAGGGCCATAGTGCGGCTGGAAGGATTAGGTGAATTGAAAAAAATCAAAGGACCTCATCCGGAATCGAACCCGCGACCGTCCGGTTTGTGGTGTAGTGCCTCAACCAACTACGCTACCGCGTGCCCCCGATTCGAATGCGGAAACTGTCGAACACAGGGCAGACGCGTTACCGACTCAGCGCACTTGCTCCGTACATGGGCTGAATGTCAATGCATTTGTAATACTGCCTCAGTAAGGATATGTCCAGTCTAGACGTGAGAGCGAGTTTACATGTTGAACGTTTCTACCTACTTCCTGCAGTCTGAATGGGGTCTCTACGGTCTACTGTTGAAGGAAATCGTTTAGATATGTGTGAGCAGGATTTTGTTAAAACAAAATTGCAATTCCCTTCGTTTATGGACATACACGGAAGTCGTAAATGTTTGATGGCTTCTATGCGGTGGGAGGGAGTCCCTTTAGCCCATTCGCCTGGTCTCTAATTATTGGCCCATAGAGGTCACACACAGTCGGGTCGAACAATGCATGACTGCGGGGTCCACGTTCAGTGGACCGCGAAATATCTGAACGCAAATTACTTTGCTATAAATAAAAGCAGAGGAACTAACGGATGTGCTTAAACCCAGTTTCTGAATTTTTTAAAAATATATAAAGAGGCATGGTTCGTTGAATTCTCTTTGAATGGAATAAGTTACGTAATGTAGGTGGGGTTGAAAGGCAGTTCACTCAGAATTTCTTGGAAGGTTGTACATCATTGCTTTTGTTTGAATATAATAATATGGAAAGTGTAAAGGGAAACGTTCTTGCTAAAATCCATACGTGGTTTTTGTATTAAACGAAATTCGAATTTCTACCAAAACGTTACATGTAATGTTATGCAGGAACTGCTACTTTTATATTGCAGCTGAAGTCAGTTTGGAATGCTCTAGCATGTATGCTTGCGTATATGGTGTGAACGTGATAAATGGACGAGTTAAGAAATGTTACACATTTAATTATGATATAATTAATTGAATACACAGAAATGTCACTGTACATGTATTACACTAGGCTAATGAAAAATTCTCACCCCGTTACATTTCAAAGTGTCTATGTATAGAGTTTCATGATGGAAGATACGTTTGTTATTATTTTCAAACAAACTATTGTCATACCATGTAATTTAAAGAACACTTACGATCACAACATAAAGGTATAAATTGTCACTGTATCATTTGTCTTTAAGGGCGTGAAACGTGGGCTCAGAAAGAAGCGGAAGGGGAAGACATTTCGCTTAGTGGGGGGTGAAGTCCAACTGGGTCCACTCGGCACGGCGGCCACTGATTGGCCTATTGTAGCCTGCCCCAGGTGATGATGATGGACAATTTGGTGGAATGAAGATTGACAGGGGAAACCGAAGTACTCGGAGAAAACCCGCCCCAGCGCCACTTTGTCCACCACAAATTCCACTTGACCAGACCCGGGATCGAACCCGGGCCGCCGCGATGGGAAGCCAGCGACTAACCTCTTTAGCTATGGCGCGGCCAAGGAGGAGACATAGTTTCTTGCCTGAATGGAAAAAGTTAATCAATGAAAAGCTTTGGACGCCAGGTTGCCGGGACGGCCCGAAAGAAGAAGACGCGGTGCTAACAACTGAAACCTGATGTGGTGTAGCTACAGCACCTATCTTTATGTAGTCAATTTAATGATTTAATGACACCTTCTCAAGTGAATATGTTATGTCAGCATTAAAGGGACGGATGACGGTTAATTGTAAAGGGGGACGTTAACTGTGGTGGGGGGACCAAGCACAGCTGGTTCCGGTGAAGCGACCGAAAGTCGAGACCTCCAGAAAACAAAGTAAAAACTAAAGACTGAGCTGAGACTAGTTTCTTAGTTTATTTAATGACGCTTTTTTCAACAGCAAAAGTTATATAGCGTCGAACAGCCGAATGGCTGAATGCAGAATTGGAGGGGTCACAGAAAGAAGCAGACACACCTTATTTTAATGCATCATCCCAGTATCTGTCGAAGGACCAACTAACACCACAGCTCCGACTGCCGATAAAGTCCGGCCACCGAACCGAGAATGGTATCGGGGGTGTCAGGAACACGAAGCAGAATTTCCTAACCGATCAACCATAAACTGGTGCGTCCAAATACAAATTTCGCAATTAGAAAGTCAAATCGTTTATCTGTAAGATTCTGCAGAAGCAGAAAGGAGGAAAGCGAAACATGCGTGGATTACAATTTTATATCATCTAGAAGTAATCTAGTGTCAGAGGTGTTAACTCTGTGAAGGTTCATTTCTTCACTCCATTGTTACTTCTAATTACGCCACCATAAATAATAGCCCTCTTCATTTCTGCCTTTTTGTAGCTGGTAAAATATTGCAATTCAGGAGGAGCAGGTGCTGAGTTTTGGAAACAATTGCATTTGTATGTTAGCTGCAGCTTTGTCGCCAGCAGCGCAGAAAGCCATTATTATACAAAAAAACAACATTCAATTTGTTTGATTTGTGACCCTTCTCGCTTAAACGTATTTATTCTCCTTCCATTTTCCATTCGTGGAGGAAATGCTCCACTCCCTTGAACCCTCCCACAACAGCAACGGGGAATTACGCCGGATGTGACTTCGTTTAAATTCTTCTTGGGCGACTGGTTTTCTTTCGTGCAATTAGGTATAGGCCTAAAATATGGGACGTGCTGTTATAGATTATTCAAACAGAGGAGAACATTCTCCGTCACTTTCCATCTCCTCCATTTCAGCCTCCAATTTATCCGATGTCATTCCCGAAATTCACTGTTTCTCCCATTCTTTGGGGATTTAGGTTCTACATCTAACTAAAAAGCTTCATAACTTCTACTCTTCCCCAAGTATAAGTAGATGATAAAGTCAAGGAGGATGAGGTGGGCATGGCAAGTAGCACGAATGGGGAGGAGAGGAATGCGTATAGGATATTCGTGGGAAAGCCAGAAGGAAAGAACCACTGGGAAGACCAAAGCGTAGGTGGGTGGATAATATTAAAAGGGATCTTAGAGAGATAGAATGGGATGGTATGGATTGTAATGATCTGGTTCAGGATAAGGACCAGTTGAGGGATCTTGTGAACACGGTAATGAACCTTCGGGTTCCATAAAATACTGGGAAATTCTTGAGTAGCTGCAGAATTGGCGGCTCCCCAAGAAGGGCTCAGATTCATAGGTAAGTAAGTAAGTAAGTAAGTAAGTATCTAACTAAAAAGGCATATTTTAGATGAATACCAGCCCAAAGAGTCAACCAGCCAGCCTAGTCAGTCAAGCAGTCGAACGAAGCACTTCTATCACAAGCATTCAGTTTCAGGTGGTTAGCGGTACACGAATTTTGTACCGAGTGAATACCTAGCTGCAAAAGAAGACAGCCACAAATTAAGGTAACACGATGGAATGTTTTTATATCAGCAAAAAGAAGGAGTCAGCAGTGTTGAATACTGCTGAAGACTCTGTCATTCAATGAAAGAAAACAAATGAAAATACGTATCCTTAAACGCAAAACTATGAAGCCTGAATTTATGTAGCTTTAAAGATATGATGTTTTCCCGTTTCTCTCTGATCTTCATTCAGCAGTACGATCTTTTGTTTCCTCTTGCGCGTTCAATCATATTGCTCTCGTTTATATTCTGATTTCTGTGTAGCTGAGAACTCCTTAAATGTATACAACCGCATCAACGTTTCTTCCAAATTTCCCCTAACGTTGAGAATTACTGTTTTTTTTTTTACTTTTTTCCATCGTCCGATATTCTAGAGACTAGAAAACATGACGTTTCGGAAACGTCCTCAGGTGAGGAGGGAAGACACCTACTCAGGTGTGTCCCTTAGAAAAAGCTAAACTCAAGGGGTGTTTCAAGGGGACGTTTCCGTCCTCAGGTGAGGAGGGAAGACACCTACTCAGGTGTGTCCCTTAGAAAAAGCTAAACTCAAGGGGTGTCTTCCCTTCTCACCTGAGGAGAGAAATCGATCGAGTTTCCGAAACGTCGTGTTTGTTAGTCTCTAGAATACCGGACGATGAGTGTTATACGTACACACCACCATCATCCTTTAGAATCCCTTAATTTGTTTTTCTTTGACACATTTCTTAGCTTCCTTAGACTGTGCAGGATCTGAGGTTCTCACAGCGGTGGTTATGAAGAGTACTATCTTCTGGGATATAGCGCTGTGTAGGACTTGAGGTTTTCACAGCGGTGGTTATGAAGAGTACTATCTTCTGGGATATAGCGCCGTGTAGGATCTGAGGTTTTCACAGCGGTGGTTATGAAGAGTAATATCTTCTGGGATATAACACCGTGTAGTCCGTTGAAAGTCAAAAGATGTTACGGAGGAACATACAACTTCCATCTTCAGGGTCGAAAAATAAGCCGAGCAATAAAGCAGCGAGTATAAGGTAGCTTGCCATCTGTTTTCATGATGGTTTTTGTGGGCTTCATGAAATAAGTGAACAAGTTGACCGGATGAGAAACAACATACTGTTCATGAAAGTAGCTTTATGAAGATAATAATTGCTAGTTTGCATCTAATCGTACTTTATGGGTTTATGAAACCTTATAATAGCTTAAACTAATGGCGCAACAGCAGTGTCAGTGCCGCCATATTCAGAGCAACAATTCTGTAGAAGATACTGGGGAGGGGGGGGGAGTGTTAGTTTTGGGGAAGCTCTCACCTTTTAACCATTTCCCGATTTTTTACACTTGCCAGCCTGCGTGAGGAAAACAACTCACGCGGGAAAGAGAAATGGTTGGTCCAGATCTTGAGAGGCCCTTGGGAGAAGAGAGTTGAAGAGACAGATCGGTGCCATAATGGTGGGAGGGCAGAAAGAATTAAAGAAATACATATAGAGAGAAGAAGTTAAAGTTTAATCATAAATGGGATGAACCAAAATATGCAATTCAATAGGCAGCTGCAATTTTACCAAGGAAACCGCGAAACCAAGGCCATTCGAAGGTTCAACAGCCGACGTTCACGCCCACAGTGGAAGGCCTACTGAGAGAGGCAGGCAGCACCACGCATTTACTGGTCGAGTTGCTGAAATATATGGGATTAAAGAACGCTCCATCAGTATGACATGAACTGTCACTCTGTTCCTCTCTTCTCTTCGTTCGTCTGTCCCTTCTTTCATTATTACTGTTTTTTTTACGGCTAGTGGTGTGGGACTAAGTCCCTTGTACTGCGGCCACTTCTGGCCTATTGTACCAGCCCCAGATGATAGGTGAGGGTGATTGTGAAGCAATTGGTGGAATGAAGATTGGCAGGGGAAACCGAAGTGCTCGGAGAAAACCTGCCCCAGCGCCACTTTGTCCACCACAAATTCCACTTGACCAGACCCGGGATCGAACCCGGGTTGCCGCAGTCCTTCTTTCATTAGTATAGTCATAGTTTGTACCAAAGGAACTTATGCACAGAACTGCATCACCAAATTTTATAATTAGTAATATTGCTAACCTTACTGTAGAGACTGAAAAATTGTAGAAAAGTTTGTGTCTTTAGTTTTCCTTAGAATATTACGTATTTCAATATCTTAAAAAAGAATAATCTTGTCTTCTCAGAAGCCTAACTGAAACACCAACAAGTTCTGTATCCATCAGTGGCTTTGAACTTCCTTGTTCTGCCATCAGAGTACTCTGCTAGTCAGCTGCTTTCACGCTGGTTCCTTGCTCGGTTTATTCTTCGACCCTGATGATGAAGGTGGCCGAAACGTTGGTTGACTTTCAGCGGATTACACGGCGTTATATCCCGGAATATATAACTTTTCAGTTTCAGTAATTATTTTCTAATGGGAGCATAATACAAGAAGCCGGTTACAGTGGCCACGTGGTCCGAGGCGTCTACTGTCATCTCCCGATCGAACACTGGGGTCGTAGGTTCGAATCTCACTCGGGGTATTAGTGCATGTCTTCGTTTTCTGTTTATATTGTCATTTGTAGGTAGAAGGCTTGAGACCGAAGAATTCGCCTTCAAAGGGGTCCTAACATTAGCTGTACGTGTGATTCCGAAGCCCGGAGAAGGTAAGGCCTTGGACCATGTTGGTCTGTACTGCCACACAAGGAGGAGGAGGAGAAGGAGGAGGAGAGGGAAGGAAGGAGGAGAAGAACAGATACAACTTACTAACTGCCTATTGAGGGTTCAGAATTTTGTAAGACTTCTCAGTTGCTCCATACCTGCAACATGATCTGCTCACCTCAATCTCCTTCATTAAATACACTAAACTATTAAGTTTTAGGGAACTCAGTAGCTCTAAATCGATACTGTATGATACCGGGAAGCAACTCAATATCGATATCAGTCAGCATATCGATATACGACGTAATGTTTTGGTAGCGTAAAACTGCCCGTGTTCATTAAAAAATACTGAATAACCGAAATCCCGTCGACTGCACATAATTTTGAAGACGTTCCAGCTAGTTGGTAAGAAAAAAGAAAATTGTTGTCACGAGATAAGTGTGATCATAGACGGGGTTAGGATCGATAATAGGGTCTATTGCACACTCACACAGTCCGTAACTACATTTTATAGTTCACCAACACATAAAAAAACTAATGTTCTCCGTCACGGTCTTCACCGCGCTGCTTGGTAGCGGCTTCCAAAGGTGTAGCGTCCTCGGCTTCCGTTTCCAGCGGCTCCTCTCCTCGCTGGTCAGCTGCAGCTCTCGAGCTGCACTAACTGGTTCCAAAAGTCAAAGTCAAAGTCACATTACGACTGACGGTCAGTCAGTCAGTAAGTCTTTGTGTCAAGCCCCATTTGGGGCTCATGACCAGATATTAATTATTACCGTTTGACAGTTATGGTCTTGTTTCTGTGGGGCGCCTTCTCTGACGAGAGTACGGGTCTGTCTCTTGTATATGCTGCTGGCCCTTGCCAGCGCAATCTTTCTCGGGTCCGAGTCCCTTGGGACTCGCGACCATATTTTACTGTCTCAGAATTGAGACTTCCCTTTTCGTCGCCTCCTACGACTCGCAGGGTCACGGTGGAGGTATTCGACCCCGCCTCCACACGGGGTTAACTGACTCCCAACTGATGAACTCCTTACGCAGCTTCGGCGCGGTCCGCGTAGAAAACACCTCTCTCAGCAGTACTTCTATTGTTGAATCACGTAGCTATCGACACATACAGCGTAGAGAACAATGCTTCCCAGCTATTGCATTGTTGTGTGTTACGAAGCTGTTGTCTAGCAACAGGCGTGTTTCCAGAATCGTTCCCTAGTAATGGTCGTCTCTGCTGGCTTTCAGCTGACATGCCACAGTATGAATAGCCTTGGTAGTTGAGTAATGGAAATCAAGTCAACATAAAATGTTTGAGACTACATACTTTCTGTGTTATTTTGCGACGCCTTCAGTGGCTACATCCCATCGGCAGACTAAAGGTATTTAAACAACTTCAGAAGTTCTAAATAAAAGCGTAAGTTGTCACCCAAATTGATGTAATATGACAACTTGTAACGGGCGCGGACGATATACGGCGTTTCGGAGAGAATTAAGTACTGACTAATTAAAGAAGACGCTAAAGATGGCACGATTCGATGCGATATCGTAACGGATTGATGTCCCTCACATTCCGTCAGAAGTACAACTTATGAAGCTCCTCAGTACGTAAGTATAATATTCTCAAAACCTGTTGCTTCGTCCTTCTTAGCACTCTGTCGTGAAAGAATCTATAATAGGACTGTTATGCTTTCAGAATATACAAATGTATAATTCGAGTTCAAATTTTTAACATCAACATAAAGTTATATTGAAACTTGGACAGGAAAATGTGTGTCGGAAAATATCAAGCGAACATGGTTAGAAGAGAGTTTGAAAGACTGGAAAACATAAAACATTAACAAGAGGGCGCTTCGCTTACAGTGTAGCTCACAATATAACTGTACTTTAGGCCAAGTACAGCATATCATCTCTGACACTGACAGACGCAGGCATTCGGAAACCCACGAGCTGTGCCGTCAGTTCGGTTGCATACCTATCATTCATTCAACTTAGCGGTCACTCGATAACGAGTACGTACACTCAGTGGTAATATGAAGATTTTTGGGTTATTAAGACACAGTTTAAACTGTGGAGTAAAAAGTTTAATTTGATGGAGAGATGATAATGAAAGGGGCACGCGGTAGCATAGTTGGTAGAGGCACTATGCTACAAACCGGAAGGTCGCGGGATCGAATCCCGATGATGTGGATTTTTTCAATTTACCTAATTCTTCCAGCCGCACTATGCTCCTGGGGTCGACTCACCCTCTAATAGAAATGAGTATCAGGAATATTCCTGAGGGTAAAGGGAAGCCGATGCGTAAGGTTCACAAACTCACCGCCATCTGTGAGCAGATTGTCCAGAGAATGTGGAAACCTCGGCCCCTCACAACCCTATGGACTTCCGTGGCCTTGCCTTTTCTTTATCTTTTCGACAATGGAAGACTATTCTGGAAAGATTTTGAATGTGTCAGACGTGATATATTTAAAGTACTATTAGGAAATTCGCTTGAAGGGGCTGAAAAAACAATGGAGATCTTCTGTCCGTTCAGTATCCCGTATGAGATATGAAATGGCAACCACCCGAGATGTTGAATGATTTATAGGTTATTTAGCGACCATCACTGTAATGCAGAAGTCGGAAAGCGAATAATAAACGAAGAGCATATACCGATTTGGAAGTATTCGGAAATGGATGATCTGAAAGCTTTATCCTAGAATTTTCCTGGAAGGTGACCCAGACGACGGATAACCTTACGGTATTTGTTCTACATATCTGTAGTTACCCTTCAAATCTGGAGGCAGTTTTCTCATCTTCAGCAAGACCTGCCATGCCGTTTGACAAGGGACCCAACTTCAAACTTAATTTTTTCTGGCTCAGAGCAAGGTCTAGTGGCGAGATGTTGTGAACGCGGTAATGAACATTCGGTTTCCATATATCAAGAGCGATTTCCCATGCATTTAGTACTACCGAAGACAGTTCAAGCATTAGTGAATATTGTAAATACTGGTAATACGTAATAATATGTATCAAAAGTATATCTTTTCACGTAATGTATTTAATACATTAGTGGAATTTGTAGTGATATAACATTTTTAATTGTCGATTATACTACATTAATCAGTTCTAAAATACGAATTATAGGAGTCATGCGCGAAGTAACTCGTTGGCCACTGCAATAAACATTTTATAATACGATATGATAGGCCGATATTTGCTAATTATTCTTCGACTTTCGACTTAACTGCCTCATTTATGTCAATAATGATCATGAAATTGTTGCACATCATAAAGAAACAAACTATGTGGCCTGTAGTCCGCAAGCGAACTATACCGACCGAGCTACCGCCGCTTGTCGGCGAAGAAAGTGCTAGCTTTTGCGGATAGAGGGTACCACGTTGTCAGCACAACGGACCCCCCCGGCCGTTAATCTCGATTTTCTAGACCGATGTACATCATACCTGGATGAAAATGTCTATCGAAGCATCCACGAATAAGCGACTGCTGTTTCCGCCGGATTCGTGAGGCATAACTTGAGTCTAGCCGGCACTTAGGCAACAAGTTGTAGGGGCACGGGACTTGCTTGTCATAAATCGCGGAGCAGAAGGCCTCGGAGGCATTTAATGAAAATTCCTCGTGTGACATGCTGAGACGTGAAGAACGCAAACACATTACGTTATAGGCAAATACGGCACTGTAATTAAATCTGGAGAACCAGAGAGGCTGGCTGGCTGACTGGTTTGCTCTATGCCGATTTTGCTGACGGGCTTGCTTGCTGACTACCATTTGTAAAGCAAGCAGTAACTCAATCAGATATCAAGGCAATCGCAAAGAAAGCCATCAGCAAAGGGCCGCGCCATAGCTCAAGCGGTTAGTCACTGGATTCCCACCGCGGCAGTCCGGGTTCGATCCCGGGTCTAGTCAAGTGGGATTTGTGGTGGACAAAGTGGCGCTGGGGCAAGTTTTCTCCGAGTCCTTCGGTTGCCCCTGCCAATCTGCATTCCACCAATTGCTCCACAATCACCCTCACCTATCATCTGGGGCTGGTACAATAAGCCAGAAGTGGCTGCAGTACAAGGGACTTAGTCCCGCCCCCCTAGCAATAAAAGAAAAAGCCTCAGCTAAGCCCGACCGCTTCAATGTAGGGGACAGGGCACTACGCACATAGGCGAACTGGGGTACGAGGCTGGGTTGACACAACAGACGGTTTGATGGAATTGAGAATGATCCTCCGTTCTGCCAAAAATCGAACTCCGGTTTCCAATCAGGTCCAGCCACTTAACTGATTGGGTTCATATCCCACACAAGATTTGGATGTTTGGTGTGTGTGTGTGTGTGTGAGTCTTTTTGTGTTTGTGACGTCCTGTGTTTAGGTAAAGGCCTTGAGGCGAGCTGATCACCCGTCCAAGGGGTCCTAGCGTCTGTAAAATAATCAAGAGACTGAGATATCAGGCCTGTGCTCCAAACTGGGAGCAAGAGGAGAGAGAAAAAAAAACTTCTCAGTCCGAATTACTGTCATTCAATTTACGACCGTCTAGTTTTCGGGTTTTAAATCTGAGAAAACTTACTTATTGTTTTCTAGTCTCCTAGGCAACTCGGCATGAACGCTGGAGTGTGACAGACTTAGATATACGAGTATACCTCGTTACAGATCTAGCGAAACCAGGTTATAATGCAATTCAAGTCGCTTGGAAAGCATGACCGTTATAAGCGGTGTAAGTAAAACTGACACGAAGTTATGCAATTAGGTTAAAATATGCTTTAATCAATTCCCATTATAGGGCCAATTTACGACCGTGAACGCTAACCTCTACAAAACGACGCTTCGTGATTTGCGTTCGTTGTTGGTTTAGTTTAATGATATTTCAACAGCATTACGCTATACACGTAAAGTCGAAGAAACAGGATTCTCGCTGAGACTGAGCTGGTGTGGATATAAAAGGAAGATGTGGTAACCTGCTTAAGAACTGAAGAGATTTACGAAGAACCTGAGAAAGAAAACCAGCATAGGCATTTCTATTCAGTAGTTCCGGAGTTCGACTCATGTGATCGAGGCATTCTGTGCAGTATCTTAGCACAGTAAAATAAGTGCTTGATACAGCCTTATAATGTGACACGACCACTTCTGACCAAACGCATCATCAGCATCTTCATTATTCATGATCTTCCTTAAATCCCACGCTACATATATTTAGCAGCTGTGAAACATTGTTAAAACTATCCTTGTAAGAGGCCGTGGAGTCCCATAGGGTTATGAGACGTCGAGGCTCCAAAATCTTCTACATAATCGGCACACAGGTGGTAGTAAGGTTGTCAGTTTTAAGCGCCGGCCGCCATTTACCCTCCAGGAAGATTCCTGGTACTCATTTCTGTTAGAGGCTGAGTCGACCCCAGGGCCACTGTGCGGCTGAAAGGATTAGGTGAATTCATAACAAATCCAATGACCTCATCGCGAATCGAACTTGCGACCTTCTGACTTGTAGCATAGTGCCTCAACCAACTATGCTACCGCGTGTCCCCTGGAAGTCTTGTTAAATAGACTAGTACGAGAAATGTCAATTGTTTCGAGAGAGGTGACAAATAATAACGGAAACAGGAAATTAGTACACAAGATCCTCAAAAAGGGGTCCGATCAGCTAGTTATCAAGCTATCTACTTGTAGTCAGCCAGAAATTCAAGGCATGAACTGTCTTCGCTTGCTCGGATGCTGGAGTCGTGGGTTCCAATACCACTCAAGACATGGATGTTTGGTGTGTATATGCGTTTATTCTGCTTGTGTTGTCCTGTGTTTAGGTAGCGACCTTGCGACGGGATGATCACTCGTCCAAGGAGTCCTACCGTCTGTGAAAGATCATTACAGAACTGAATAAGAGGCCTGGGCCCTGACTGGGCTGGAAGAGCCACCGAAGAAAAGTAGCCAGAAGATCAGCCAGTTTTCCACAGAATGTAGGCTATGTTGGTAATTAAAACTCCTAAAATTCGAAAGTTATACAATCGAGGAGGAAACTCCAAAACATGAGAGAAGCGCGTTAAGCTGCAAACCATGCTAAGTCATGAGGTAGTTCTCTCAGGAACAGTGTCCCTTCTGGTCTGGAATTATGCTGTTTAGAAAAGCCAGTAAAAGGGACTTGTAGTGCCATCTGTCAACAGTTAAAGCTAACTACTTGTGGCACATCAAGAAGGACAATTAAATTATTATTAATAGGCCCGTATGATAAAATGGAGCTTCCTTCAGATAGAGCCAACGTGGAAATGTTGATTAAGGTTCATTATAAGGAATTCATAATAAATGAAGACTTAACAATCAGAAATTCGTGAAGAATAACATTCAAGCATTCCTATCAAACCTGAGAGAAACTAAACAAAGATATTTTTAAAATGACAGAGTGAAGACTCTAGCCTTTCAATTCAGTTCGGTTCTGTTCGGCTTCAATACAGACCCCTGTACACAGAAACTATACAGGTATACAGCATATACAGAGCTGTGGTCACACTCAGTGCTGGGTTTCTGTCTTCCTAAGCATATCCTTTGAATTTATGCCATTAAATTAGAAAGGTACTTATCTAGCCTTGATTTTTTACGTTCCTCAAAGAAACTGTTAAGTGCATCAGTTTTCATTATATAAGGAGATAAAGACAAACCGTTCTGTGGGGTTTTTATTTAATTAAACAACAGTTTGAACTGTTTACTCGGACTGTTTATTTTCCGTAATTAATTAAAAATTCGTTCATGTTTCCATTTCTTATTTTTTCATAGACTTGTTTTGTAATTAAGCAGGGATATGTTTAAAGAGCGTGGTTAGCTTAGTTAATAAAATTATTTGACACAGCCTTTGACAACCACGGTTCCATTCTTGGAAGAGGCAGTCTTATTTTTCCTCCCCACAGCCTCCATACCGACTTAGGGCCCACAATATTCTAAGGGTAAAGCGGCGTAACATAATCTGAGCACTCAGCTCCATCCACGCCCCCTACACGAGCTCACATCTCAGGGATTATTCAAGGAAAAACTTTGCCTTTACCTGCATTAAACATAACAATAACTTTCCATTTATTTTGACTTGGTGTAAGAAATCTGATTCTTCAACATTCAGGGAATATGTAATCGAAATGTAATATACGGTGTGTAATGTGTTATTCTCTCAACAGATGGTGCTAGTCACATGAATGCCACAGCCACCTTATTAAATGGCGGGACCGCCAGAGGAAATGGCGGCGGAACAAAATGTATACATTTATTTGGGCCCCTCCGTATATATATGTATACATCAGTTTACAGTTTCAAGAAATAAAACTGAAATAAACTGTTTATGAAGTTTTATAGACAAACAATTACTAGCCGTGATATCGTCACTTCATCGTCACAAAGAGAGGTGGCTCCACCCGCAGTCTTAATAGAGTAATTAATAGCTGTAATTAAATGTGATACTTTGCAGTGGCGTCCTGACAAGTTGAACAGACGGGACCATCAGAATTGCAATTTAGGCCCCAATGCCAATATTCAAAACAAGAAAATTAATCTAATTCAAATGTTCAAAATTCGAAAGTTTAGATTTATGTTACATAATATCCTTATTTTCTGGCAACTATAGGCTTACTTCGCGTTGGCAAGAACAGTTTAATCAAAGGAGATGTATCCCAGTGTGGCTTGAGGCTTAGCAACTTACATTAGTCCTTTTGATATCAATACACTGCGCCCGTGGGTCGGGGTAGGACGCGGACCTCGCTGGGCTCACCTGTGCCCTCTATCTTCCACGGTCGACCGTGTAAACGGACGAACAAACCGACAGCTTTATACTGCATGTACTTCAGCACAGACGCGTACGAGTTTAAAAATTCCGATATTCTTATCGTTCACCAGACCGGACCGAATGTATTGCTGACATTAGCTTTTAGCTTATTTTCCTTATTTTGAAAAATTAAAAGAAGGCTTATACGCTCACGTTGCTTTCTGTGCACCCCAATAAACTTTTGAATGCATGAACCAGTGTTTATGAAACTTGGTATGTATAACATGGCACCTGAGGCCATCTCAACGGCGTACTTCATAAATCCCTCGCATCAGTCTGTGTCTGTATGTGTGTCCCACCTATGGTAGCTACGCAACGAATGGACGCAACAGTAGAAGAAGCGTCGGATGCATAATTTTCTATACGGTCCGTGTCGTATTGAAGGAGAGCCAGGGGACCTGTCTGAGTATCCCAAATCTTAGTTATCGTATACGAGTATGTAGAGGGTTGTGGCCCTTTCCTGAGTTCTTCCAGGAAAATGCGGGGATGGTAAATTAAAATACACAGAAATCGCTTCTTTTTAATTCACTACTCATATTCAACGGGGGCACGCGGTAGCGTAGTTGGTTGAGGGGCTGTGCCACAAGCCGGAAGGTCGCGGGTTCAAGTCCCGATGAGGTTATTGGATTTTTTTAATTTACCTTATCGTTCCAGCCGCAGTATGGCCCTGGGGTCGACTCAGCCTCTAACAGAAATGAGTACCAGGTATCTTTCTTGGGGGTAAAGGGCGACCGGGGCGTAAGGCTGACAACCTTACCGCCTTCTTTGAGCCGATTGTCTAGATAATGTGGGATCCCCAACGTCTCACAACCCTATGGGCCTTCAAGGCCTGTTACAAGGATAATTTTACTTTTTTTTACTCATATTCATCAGTCTACTGAATGATATAGCGAACAATTTATATAGCTGAAAATGTGTTGTCAAGAGATATATTATAATACTGTATTTAAGCATTTGTTGTACAGTATATCGAATATTTCACACAATATACATGTCCGTCACTAAGGCAACAAAAGGTTATAGTTAATTTTATTCTTTATTCAAGACATGTTTCGGCGTCTGTCGCTATGCTAAACTCTTGTACTGTATTCCACGTCGCAGTTGCACGTGGCTAGTTATCGGTTTTCCTTAATTGAAATTACAAACTAAAATTAAATTAAAAATTCATTTTAAGATAGGTCAACTCTATTAAATTTAATACAACCAGTTAATTCGAATGTTTTTATGGGACCTACGTGTATTAGCGCAATCTTCGGTGAAGTGGAGGATGGTGTAAATGTTTATTTCTCTTATCTGCAATACTTAAAGGATATTATCATTATACATTTTTGTATAATTTGTTTTTCTTCGTTAATTTTCTTTTTAATACTCACATGTCTTTTTTGTTGTAAAAAGTAAAAGAAGGTGAAACTATCCTGTAACAGGCCGTGGAGGCCCATAGGGTTGTGAGACGACGAGGCTCCCACATTTTCTCCAGACAATCGGCTCAAGGATGGCGGTAAGGTTGTCAGCCTTACGCACCGGCCGCCCTTTACCCCTCAGAAAGATTCCTGAACTCATTTCTGTTAGAGGCTGAGTAGACTCCAGGGCAATAGTGCGGATGGAAGGATCAGATGAATTGAAAAATAGCCATATCATTGGGACTCGAACCCACGACCTTCCGGCTTTTAGCATAGTGCCTCAACCAAATACGCTACTGCGTCCCCATGTAGACCCATTTAGTAGCGTTGACCTATTTTAAAATTAATTTTAAATTTTAATTTGATTTAAAGAAAACCGATAACCAGCCACATGCAATAAGTACAACAGTTCAGCATAGCGACAGGCACCTGATGAAGGTCATGATTGGCCGAAACATGTCGTAAATGGAGGATAAATGTGATT
Organism: Cryptotermes secundus; assembly: GCF_002891405.2. Lineage (NCBI taxonomy): Eukaryota > Metazoa > Arthropoda > Insecta > Blattodea > Kalotermitidae > Cryptotermes > Cryptotermes secundus. Next base: position 674,932 of record NW_019724586.1, on the reverse strand, counting down.
ACGTGTATCTCCTTTTGTTGCATTAGTGACGGAAATATATATAGTATGAAATAATAGATATTTTATATTAACCCTGTATTATTCAAATAGCGTTTACTGAATTTATTCCGGAGAGGTCAGGGCAAAAGTTTAATTTCGACGTGAAAAGACACTAGAAGGATATCAGTGTGTATGCTGTACGGTGAATATCTGATCACCGCCTTTAAAAAGCCAGTTAAATTAATGACTAAATTATCGGGCTCACTAGGAGGGCGTTGGGGATTGAGTTGAATGAAAGATGACATTCAACTTGTGGATACTTTGCGGGATAGGAGAAAGTAGGAACAAATCACAGGATACAGAATTATAGGCTCACCAAGCTTCAGTTGAGTGACGCGTCGCGACGTGATGCGACGCCTAGTGGGGCAACTAATGTAGTCAGAATCAACCTCTCAAGGAAACTGAACACAGTACGAGATTCTCCGAGTCTTGTGATTGGAATCGTCGCTTATGCAACGGAACCGGATGGTCAATTAGACCAAACAGTCTGGCCAACCCCTACAACAGCAATGTGGAGAAAGGAGAGAGAGCTAGAGAGAGGGGGGAGAAGAGGAATTGTTGGAACATAGGGTCAAAAAGAGCAGTGAAGTGCGAGGGGGCAGGGGACTGGGTTTTCCGTCGCCTGTATTCCAAATGGAGTAGTTGTAGTGGCGCCCCAAGCGGCCAAGCCATGATTTACAGCACCCATTTACAAAATCTGGTCGTCAGCCACCCCACTTGACTGTGTGTTTGTTATTTGGGCTTAAATTGTAAATTGGCAATTCCAATTCTGGTGAAAGGTTCGAGGTGCATGAAGGGAAACACGTACTGGTGTGTTGGATAGGTTACAAGCAAATTCATTTCGCTTGTGTGACGACAGACTTCCAGCTGGTCCTTTGCTCTTTGGTGTGTACTAAGAGAAAATGTTTCGTAATTTATAAAGGCAGCCACAATTGGCACATGATATGCTATAGCATATGCAGTGATGAACGGTATTAATAAATAAATTGTGTTAATTCTTTAGTGAATAGGCTGAAACACTAAGAATGTAAGTTCACTCTTATTATACGTACGTCAGTATATCCAACAGGCGTATGTTTGTATTTATTTCCTCATTATTATATCATCTCATACTGAAAATTTGAATTAGCATATCTGTACAAATAATATGTATATTAAGCAAAAATTAATTTTATTTTTTTACACGTAGAAAATACATTAAAATAAATTTCAAGTGCAAAATAAAAAACACAATAGACATCGTACATTTTCTACCTTAGCTAATAATATTATAGTAATTAAGAAATATTTTATTAATGAGGAATTCTTGCCGGTCACGGTAGCCGAATGGTCTAAGATATGTACTGACTTCGCTCGCTCGAAAGACGGGATCGGGGGTTCGAATTCCACACAAGGCATGAGTGTTTGGTATTCTGTTTGTGTTGTCCTGTGATTAGGTAAAGACCTTGCGACGGGCTGATCACGCGTCCAAGGAGTCCTACCGTATGTAAAATGATCAAAATAAAAAAAAAAACATAGACACGGAAAATATAAGAGAATCGAATTAAGTTAGTAAGGAATTTTTATTGTTACATAAATTAAGGAGGCTGATGTGGAAGTAAACACAGAGAAAAATGAGTGCATATTCATGCCTCGCTGCCAGACTGGAGGACAAAATTATAATGCAAGAACAGTTCATGTAGTCTTAAAACATGTAGCATAATTCTAACATTTCGAAATAAGAGCAACTAAGTGATTGCATTCACCGAGATGTTCAAGCGGATGAAATTCGACGAAAGTCTGCAATCACTCGCTTCAGAACACGAGTATTTTTTATATCAAAGTTACGATTTTACATCTTATTTATATATGAGCGTGAACCGACCGCCTATGTGTTCTAGTGGTCATAGTTCCTGTCTACAGATCCAGAGATCCGGGTTCGATTCCAGGAGCTATCAGATTTTCTCAGAAGTAGTGGGTCTGGAACGGGGTCCACTCAGCTTCGTGATGATAACTGTGTAGCTATTTCAAGGAAATAGCGGTTCCGGTCTATAAAACCGAAATTAACGTCCATGGAGACTCGTTGAGCTGACTACGCGACATTCTGTATCTGCTACAGTTGGCACTAACTTCGCCGACAAGCGGCGGTGTTTCAGTCGGTATAGTTCGCTTGCGGATTCTAGCCACGAAGTTTTTTTTATATGAGTGTGAATCTTGGTCTCTTCCTTAAAGGAAGAACAGATTGAGGACGGTTGAGAACAAAGTTCTGAAAAGAATATCTGACCTACGAAAAGGAATGCAGTATGGTAACTCGGAAACTTTCACAGCATTAATATGTATTACTTTCAGCCCTGACTTAACGTTGTTAGAGCGGACAGGAAACGCATATGGAAATGTGGGTGGGGCGCCATTAAGTATAGGACATGGGCAGGAGCCTAAGAATATATAAAACGGTAACATTAATACTGGTCTTAGAGATACAGACCGTGGTAACGAACTGAATTAGTATTATAAGGCCAACTGGCGGGCTCTTGTGAAAAGAATGGAAAACTTCGATTTTCTGCAAAATCGCGGGACTTTCCAACCATTTGTGTCCAACTACGAAACTCTTATCTGGGTAAAAAATATGATCTCATGGACTTTGAACGATTTTCACAGTGCCATATAGTGCGCACAGTGGCAACTTCATGTGGCAGCACCATCTGTTTTAACACACCAACACGGCCGTTCAACCACAGGATACAAATATCGGTCTCGGTCTAACCTTTGTAACTGAGATTCTGTGTGGTTCCTTGTAGACTGGGTTCGAATCTTAGTTTTGTTTGGGCGACATATTTAAAACCGTTTATGTACTAGAAAATCCGTCAACAATGCAACAAATTTCCTTCTTTTTATCACAGTATTAGATATAATAATGCAACAGGATGCTGCAATAAAGGATATCGGGATATGTCCAATAACTCCAGGTTTGAGACAATTCGCTCTCCAAGCCAGAATGAGAGAAGGCCGAAAAAACTCCGGTGTTTCAGATGTTTAGACTCTATCACACACTGCAATATAAAAGCGTTTTAGCAGGGCAGCACCTAATGCAAGTTCAATGTTCCAATTAATATTACCATCTCATGGCTGAATATTCAGCAGGAAAATTCTCCAACAGGATCAGATCAATACTGGACTCGTCTCAATACAGGGACAGAACGAAGACACTAGTGTCTAACATGACAGGCATCTATCCACAGAGGGCAGGGAAGATAATGCTGTGACATGTAGACCCATTTATAGGTAGCGCCCGAAATACGGTGACGTGACAATGGAAGAAGTGTTTTCCATGTGGTCCGCGCCATGCCAAGTACTGGGTAACGGACCAATGAACACGCATTATGACATATGATACGTGTTTTCCGTGGGGTCCGTGCAAAGAGAGTCGTATTCCGAAACTGGCAGCTGTAGGAGTATAGAAGAGTACAAGCAGTACAAGGGAGCAGGAGAAAGATAATAGAATCAGTTGTCGGTAAGAGAGAGCCACAAGAAGTTAGTAGTTGAAGAAGAATTAGAAATCAGCCTGTGAAGACTTAAGGGTAGGAACACACACAGCGACATCGGTCGTACGACGTCCGTACGGTCCATGTCGCACAAAGTAGTAGAATATAAAATGTAGTCTTAGCTTTCATACTTGACGACATGCGACATTTACCGTACGACAGTCGGAGAGCAAAGAAATGTATGTGGTCGCTCTATTGTGAAAAGGAGGTCGTACGGCAAAAATCGTACGTCATTTTCCGTACGACCGATGTCGCTGTGTGTGTTCCAGCCCTTAGTGTGTGATTAGAAGATTTAGTCACGGTGAGACTGTTTTAATTCCGTTGACAGGATATGGCTAGTGAATACTGAGAACTCTAGTGCGTGTGTAACGGTGAACTGGAAACTGTGTAAATAGCGATGTATTGCTTGTAAGTATGAGTTAATTGTATAAGGTGTTAATAAAAATAATCTAATCCGGAACCCGTTATTATTAGTCACGTAGCCATAAACACGTGACAGTAATTAATACTTATAGTTCAAAAACTACACACAAATAAGTGTATCATATGACCTTTTCTTTGTTATGAAGTTACGTCTATTCGTCTTCCGATTCCTTCGAGGTGCTAAATTTAATGATTACGAAATCATTCTTTTTTTTCGACATGGCTCAACCACATCTAGGATTTTAATATCACTTTACAACCCAAAATAACACTAGAGGATACAAACATATCTGGCATCTTCCAGCTTTCCACGCAGGAAGGGGAGATTCCACAAACTTATCAAATTGTCCCTCTGAATTCTCTCAGTTTCCACGGCTTGTGCCTCCACCAGGTTATAGCTCCCTTTTCACTGCCACTGTGTTTGTTATGTTCTTATCTGGCCCAATTTATTTTCATTCTAGGCCAGGCACTTGGTGGTGGCAGCTCGAGTGTTCTGTAGAGGAGTAGATTTCAATGTGTTGGTTGTGAAGTTGAAGTAAGTAACTTCAATACGGTGTCTTATAATGTTCCCGCTTCCCCCGTTACTTATGCTTACAGTAAGGATAATGGTTATGTCTGCTAAACTTCTTTATATCGTACGCCATGGCTGAAGCCCGTCACTCAGATCAACTTTCTACTGTTTACGATGAAGTGTCACTGACTCTTGTACAGTTATGCAGGCAGAAAATTCCTGTTCTAAAGCATATATTTTGCTTTCAATGTCAACAACTTACATCTCGTCTTCATAACGTTCCACGAAACACTGTTATTGTTGTTAGCTTGCGTACTTCGTGTTCGAGAAGTCTACGGTTCGATTATCGGCCAGGACAGAGACTATGTCGAATATATTAGCAATATTTCTCAGGCTCTCTGATTGCAAACCCGGGGAGTACATTTTCCTTACTGAAAATTATTGTCATTTGTCATTACAGACTATAGAACTTGTGTAACTGACACAACGATGTTAAATAAACGAAAAGAACACCTAAAAGTGCTGTCATGTATGTACCCCCCATTATCAAACACACACATATATCTATATATATATATAACTTGTAACCATGTTGTATAAGGTTCTGTATAAATTGTTTACTTGATTATGAACCACACTATACACGACAGAACGCAGTGCTCCTAGTTCAGGAGTGTTTATCTCCAGCCGATGTGAGGATTAAGCGAAATAAACTCAGATTATAAAGGGTTCTGGAAGTGGTGTACAACACTCAGAATTACTGGACTCTTGGACTTTGTCCATCGTCCGGTATTCTAGAAATTAGAGAACACAACGTTTCGGAAAATTGATATGTTTCCGTCCTCAAGTGAAGGGAGGAAAATACTTATTCAGTTTGGTCCCTTAGAAAGAGCTAACCTAAATCACTGGACAACCCTTGTTAGAGACAGTTATTTTATGACTGACTGTGTACTGCCAATCAGTTCGTCTTTGTGACATGTCCCTTGAGACCCACGACCAGTATTTTTTAACTGAACACTTGCCGTCATAGTTTTTATGTAACATCCTCTCTGACGAGAAGATGGGTCTGTCGTTCACAATTGCTGCTGATCCTCGCCAGCGCAGTCATTCTCAGGTCCGAGTCTCGCGGGACTCATATAGCTACATTTTGTCTGAGATTCGAGTGATTGAGATTAGCTCTTTCTAAAGGACCCAACTGAGTAGGTGCTTTCCCCTTTCACTTGAGGACGGAAATAGATCCAGTTTCCGAAATGTTGTGTTCTCTAGCTTCTAGAATACCGGACGATGGACAAAGTCCAAAAACTCAGTAATTCTGGGAAGTTACGCAGGATATGTGTGTTGCGTTGATGATAAGTGGGACAAGCGACAGAGTTACCTGACAACACAACAGTTATCATAAGTTCTCTGGCCCATTTATAAGATCTTGTTCTTGGGCATAGCACTGGACTTGATTATGTACGTTAATATGCACTTTATTTCTGTTTTTTTTTCTTTTGGCCCTAGAGCACCAATTTGGGTCTTTGCCTACGTCCATGAAACTCTCCGTTTCACTTCAGTTTACTAGATCTTAGACATTCTGTACGATTCCTTGGGCGGGTGATCAGTTCGTCGCAAGGCGAAATAAACACAGAAAAACGCACATATACACATAAACTAAACATCCATACCCTGAGTGGGATTCGAACCCATGATTCCGGCTTCCAAGCGAGCGAAGACAGTGCGTGTCTTAGACCGCTCAGCTACCGTGACCTACATTCATTTCTATTACTTACTTACTTACTAATGGAGCTGAGCCCTTCTGGGGGAGCCGCCAATTCTACAGCTACTCAAGAATTTCCCAGCATTTTATGGAACCCGAAGGTTCATTACCGTGTTCACAAGAGCCATCCACTGGTCCCTGAGCCAGATATATCCAATCCATACCATCCCATCCTATCTATCTAAGATTTCTGTTACTCTGTAATAATACTCATGGCTAAAAGACTCGCTCTTGATTGTGATGTGATATTCAGTATAATATTATTTATTGTTCTGAATTGTCTACAGTGAGCTTCAGTGTACGTTCCTACGTGTTCGACGCGCCAAACTATCAGACCTCCCGCTCGGTCTGCACAACCATCCTTCAAGATACGACAGTGTCAAGGAAAAGGTGAACTGGACATGCACAGTGGTGTCAGATTTCCCTTCAACTTCTAATGTATACATTGCGCTAATCTCGAATGTCGGAGAGGTTGCCACTGCTGCAGGGTGAACTCAGATGTGGCAGCCGATGTAGCAGCAACGCTACAACTGGTACTCAGCGGTTCACGAGCTCCCTTTAAGTACAGGAGAATCTAACTGAGGTTTCTCATAGTCTCTGCAGGCTAATTCAAGAGCATATCTTCAAATAAACAACTTCAACAGTTTTGTATATACTTGATTAATTCATCAATGGCTCTACGGTCCTTTGTTGGGCCCTGGCCTCTTCTTCAGTTCCGCAATCTTTTTTTACACAGTCGATGGGACTCATTGGACGAGGGATTAGCCCGTCTCAAGGCCACTACCCACACACAGAAGAACACAAACACAGAATAAAATCACATACAGATATCCATACCTTGAGTGGGATCCGAACCCACGATTGGGCCATTCGATTGGCACCAGTTTGAAGAACAGCGATAAATCCGGCCGCCAGGAACATTCCAGGTACTCATTTCTGTCAGAGGCTGGTCGACCCCAGGGCCATAGTGCGGCTGCAAGGATTAAGTCAACTGAAAAAAAAATCCACTGACCTCATAGTGAATCGAACATGAGACCTTGAGGCTTGAACTCCTGTCCTCGTTTTCTACTGGTTTGTTCCATGGTCTTGTGAGAGGCAAGGGTTTCATTCTGTCCCATGGGCGAGCCAACGGGACCTGAGATCCATTCTTCCGTTTCCTTTCTCCTTCCTATGCAACCCGAAATTTAGACTAGGACACAGACAATTCACATCATATAAAAGCTTCAATTACGCAGTAAAAACCTGCAGAGGTATGCATCTGATCTAGATCCGTGGCTATACAAATAGAAAATAAAAATTAACACATAACAATTCTGCAGTAAAGTTCACAAAAATGAGGCAAGTTGCCCATAAAAAGGCCAGAAATATTCGATCAAGAAATTCCATGGTCTGCAGAAACAAAATATTTGGGCATGCATCTCGAAAGAAGTTTGACATGGAAAGCACACATTAAAGCTACGGAAATTAAAGCAACGCAACGCTTTGTAGAGTTCTACTACATCTTTAAATGTCGAACATTTAACAGGAAATTAAAATCTCATTTATACAACTCACTAATCCGTCCCATTCTACTGACTGGAGCTCCCACATGGGGCTATGCGGCCTCAAGCAATATGAATAGTCTGCAAGTCATTCAGAACATTCTTCGACCCTGAAGATGGATGTGACATGTTACTCCGTAACGTCAGTTGATTTTCAATGCTACACACAGAGTTACATCTCAAACGTTTGCACTATTCAACTATTTTTGGATATTTTTTATTGTTATTGGGGTGGGACTAAGTCCCTGTACTGCGGCCACTTCTGGCCTATTGTACCAGCCCCAGATGATAGGTGAGGGTGATTGTGGAGCAATTGGCGGAATGAAGATTGGCAGGGGAAACCGAAGTACTCGGAGAAAACCTGCCCCAGCGCCACTTTGCCCACCACAAATCCCACTTGACCAGACCAGGGATCGAACCCGGGCCGCCGCGGTGGGAAGCCAGCGACTAACCGCTTAAGCTATAGCGCGGCCATTTTTGGCCATAGTACTCACAATTAAATTTTCTGCAATTATTTATGGAACATTCTATACATGAAATATACCTCATACAAGAGCCGATTTCCACATGCATAGGTCTATATAAAAGATACTTCAGACAATGGACGTTACCCATATGTAGGTGTAGGTGTATAAACTCTTTACATAAATCAATGATCAATGCCAATGTAACTGTAGTTTCTTATAATATGTGAACTGACCACAGATGTAATTTGTAGAGATGAAATAGGGTTGTTAAAGAACACAGCGCCGGTCACGGTAGCCGAGCGGTCTAAGGCATGCACTGTCTTCGCTCGCTCGGAAGCCGGGATCGTGGTTTCGAATCCCACTCAGGGAATGGATGTTTGTGTGCGTCTTTCTGTGTTTGTGTACAATAGAGGCCTTGCGACGAGCTGATCACCCGCCCAAGGAGGCCTACCGTATGTCTAAGATCTAGTAAAATCGAAGTGAAACGGAGAGCTTCATGGAGGTAGGCCTAGGCCCAAATGAAGGCTGTAGCGCCAAAAAAAAAAAAGAACACCGCAATCAATCGATCATACTTTAAAGTACTTTAAATGAGCAGTAGCGGATACTTCGGCACAGCCGGTGACACCTCAGGCTTCGTGGCTGAGGTGGAAGATCGTTATAACTGCGTTACTGTATCCTGGAGCACTGCAGCTGCTGTACCTTCCCCATTATAAGCGCTCTGGAATATTCAATTATCGTTCATTTCATTTTCTGAGACGTCAAGAAGAGCTCTCCCCCATCTTAAGATAATACTGATAATGACAGCGGAGGAGAGAGAAGAAAACGCTATGACTAGAGAGAGAGAAAATAATATGAAGGAAGAAAACAAACTTTCCATTCAGAAACCTTCTAAACAAGTTAGTCCACTCACAATTGTCTACATCTCAGGACGTTCTTCTATGCTTCTGGTGGCTTCCTCAACTGCAAAGAAAGAAAACTTGTTCTGTTGCTGTAGAACAAGTTTAAACACAGTTTTTTGTTTTCTGATATCTGAAAATAAACATTTGTTTTCGATTGGTTTTTAGCTTATTTAAGTACACTCTCTTCAACTGACAAAAGATACAAGTCTCACAGCACGTATATATGGCACACAAACAAAAAACGAACAAATTCCGCCGTTTTAGTTCGCAAGCGAACTATACCGACCGAGCGACCGCCGCTTGTCGGCGAAGTTAGTGCCAACTTTAGCGGATAGAGGGTGTCGTATGGTCAGCGCAACGAACACCCACGGCCGTTAATTTCGGTTTTCTAGAACGGAGCTGCTATTTCCTTGAAATAGCTCCTCAATTATCCTCACGATGCTGAGCAGACCCCGTTCATGAACCCCGATTGTTCTAGGTGTTTGATTTAAATTTCCTGATTCATATATAGCACGCAAGTCTACAAATTCACCGCTACAATACATTTCTCGGTTTTTAATTAACGGAGCATCGTTAATCTAAATAACTCGACAGGCAACTTGTATAATCAATGTAATTATTTCTCCAGTTAATTAACGACGCCGTTTCGATTACAGACACTGTGTGGCCTCAAATGGCGTACCCTGATAATAAAACGAGCGTAAGTACTTTGCAACATAATACTGGTATGTTGAATTCTTCTTATTCGTCTTCTCTTCAAGGGTATTCCGACTTCAAGAGAATACGTCCTCCCATCTAGATACAGGTAGACCGATAAGGAGAATTAATTTCTTACTGTAAATCTTAACAGTTGTCCTGTATATGGCTTTTTTTTTCTTGGCACTACAGCCCCAGTGGGCCTAGGCCTACCTCCATGAACTCCGTTCACTTCGGTTTTTCTAGATCTTACACATACGGTAGGACTCCTTTGGCGAGTGATCAGCTCTTCGCAAGGCCTCTCCCTGTAGATAAACACAGAAAAACGCACACAAACATCCATGCCCTGAGTGGGATTCGAACCCACGATCCCGGCTTCCGAGCGAGCGAAGACAGTGCATGCCTTAGACCGCTCGGCTACCCTGACTAGCAATGTATAAGAATAATATATAGGAATTCAGTTCGTACCTCACAGGAAACAGATCCGAACACACGATCCCAGTTTCCGAGCGAGCGAAGACAGTGCATGCCTTAGACCGCTCGGCTACCGTGACCGGTTGTATATGGCTTAACACCCAAGAATTTAGAACAGAATCCATTTTCTAAACCACTCGAATTCCACTATGATATTTTTGTCTAGAACATATTACCATCAGACTAAAATAATATAAGTTGTTGTTGCTACTGCTGTTGCTATTGTGATATGACGCCTGAAGACAAGAACAATGGAGCCAGATGAGACGCCCGCTGCTAGGCAAAGGTTCGGTAAACAAGCTTCCATGGGAACGGATACGTAACAACAATGCAGGAATTGCTGGAAACGAGGATTTATATTCGGTCTTGCAAAGTGGTTATAATAAGAGTTCAGTTGAGACTTCAAGTATTAAGTTTCTGGACATTATGCATCGTCCTGTCTGTTTTCTAAAAATCGTCCTGTTTATTTTTCAAAACACACCGTTTCGGAGACTGGATTCTGTCCCCGTCCTCAGGTAAAACCTACTCAGTTAGGTCCAATACACAGAGCTAGTCCCTATCTCCTTAATTATAATGTCTTTATATTTTAAAGTTAATTCTTGTTATTGTTTGTTTGCCATCGTCGTTAATCTTTACGTTAAAATGTTAAGTACACGACGCAAGAAAGTACACTTAAATATATGTAAAAATTCACTTCAAACGCACTGAAACTGAAGGTCTATCGCTGTCGGACACCAAGGGCTAACAACTGAGGAGATTACTTCGGCGTGTTGCAAAATGTAGTCCTACTATTTACGTACATGATCGGGTTTTTAACGAAAAATTTGAGCCTTTTCACAACACGCCTGTGTCAGGCAGTCTTGTGCTCACATGACAGGGTCAGAGCAAGATTTTATATATACTTGTACGTCTTATAAAAATGTGAAATTCTTCTTTCTAAGCGATGGATCAATTCACAAGGTGATAAATACTTAACTAAGTAACATATTAACTAACTAGCTAATCATCTAACTCTGCGACCTGTAGAATAAATAGTCAATAAATTCCCTGTTTTATTACAATAACACTTTCAGAGAACTCGCCACTAGTTCGTGCCCTCGGCCAGATAAGTCCATTTCACACACTCATCACATTCTGAGATCCATTTTATTATTGTGCTTGTATCTACATCTGTGGCTTCCAAAGGGATTCTTTCTTGTACGGTTTTCAACTGAAATGTTCACAAATTTCTCGTATCTACGAGTATCATGGCCTGCCCAATTTGTTATCACTGGTGTGAACACCCGAATAATAAAGGCATGCTAAAAATGTAAAGGTAAAGTTGTCCTTGTGCACTACGCCATGAAGGCGTATGGAGGAGTGGATGTACACATCCACATTTTCTTGACCTCGGCACTAGTTGGGAGTTGAGTGGTCAGCTTCACGCCCCCAGAGAAAGAGCCCTCGGGAACACTAGACACGAGGTTGAGTGGACCCTAGAGCCGGTCTGGATGACTTGGAGAAGATAAAATTCTTGACCCTACAGGGATTCGAACTCAGACCCCTCAGTTGTCCAGCCTGTAGCCAGTCGTTGTATCGACGTTATCCCGGCTTCTAATCATACGCGGTGACAAACAGGAATTATAGAGTCCTTAATTATGCAATTTTCCCCAATTTACACTCATTCCTTCCCATTCGAGTCAGAATATTCACACACCCTCAACGTATGTTCTACCGTTAATGTGGGAGACCATAAGAAACAAGAAGTAAAATTATAATTTTGTATATCTTTATATTTTTATGTAGCAAATGGGAAGAGAGAACAATCAGAAATACACGGCAGCAAAGATTCCCGAGTTTCATCTAGTCTTAATTACTTTGTCAATGAGATTTCTCAAACTCAGTCCAATGACTTTATAATCATTTATCGAGGAAAGGATTATGCTTTAAGATTTATCGATCCAATTGCTCGACTTTGAAGTGGCAGTGACTAATGGAGATAATTTTAATTGAAACGCATCGCAACTTAGACTCGTATAAACTCAGCTTTAATGATATGCACATATATACCTATAATGCAAAGTGCGTCAGTCTCGTTGCTACCCTGTGAAATGTTCAATACTGAAGGAAGTTTTCAAGAACTGTTTGGGTTATTGCATAATACATCTATCTGCATAATACACCAAACTACAATGCTTCATTTCTGTCTCATGTGATTTGAATACAGTATCAAAGAAAGAGTCATGGCCACTCACTAAATTATTCACACACGTTTCAATTTATTTCTTCTGAACTTCCAGTGTACTTGAACCCGTAAACGTGGCAGATCTAATACATTCTGTCTGCACGATAAATATTGAGCGCAAGTGCTCCTAAACTTGCATTTCGCGTTTGATACTTCATTCTTGAGCTAAAATATTCACAGAATTCTTGAGCCCTCTGCTGTAGGCTACTGTTTATAGCTGGTATGTACATTTATCTATAGTAATCAATATGTATACTAATAATATTTTTGAAAGTATATATAATGCCCATCACAGTGGCTGCGCGGTCTAAGGCACGAACTGTCTTCGTTTGCTGGAACACTGGGATCGTGCGTTCGAATCTCACTTGAGGCATGCACGTCTTTGTGTTGTCCTGTGTATAGATGGCGGCCTTGCTATAGGCTGATCCCCCATCTAAGGGGTCCTATAGACTGTTCTAGGATTATAAAATTGAAGCGAAACAAAGCATTTCACGATTGCCCTATGCTCCGAAGTGGGAGCAACAGGATATATATATATATATATGTATTTAATGAATGGCTAAAATTTAAAAATTCTTTAAGTTTAGATATTTATTTAATAACATATGCCCGGTTTATCTGTGGACTGAGCTGCACAGAGCCAATGAGTGGAGAGGCGATCGCCGGGAGTCGGTAAAGCGAAAGACTGCACATCCTATACCTCACATTTTGTGTACTACGAATGTTTTAGTTTTATACGAATGTCAGTAGTCCTTCTACGGAGTAAACAACATAAGCTGCTTAACAGATTATGACAGTTATTCAGTATCTCAATTTGTAACGCAAATTGTGCTAACATGTATATAAATAAGCACAAAAGATAAAGTCTGTTGTAATCGTATACAGTACATTACAAAATTTGTAAAAAAAAATATTTAAAATCGTATTTTATGGGTGACCGGAAGCCGGTGATTAACCGCCTGGGTTACGACGTCTCCGAAACAGTAAACTAAGGCAGAAGGAGCGAGAGGGGTATCCTCATTCTATGTTAAAGGAAATGTAGTACTGATTGTCACGTGATGACATGCTAACCAATCAGCCTCAGTCAGGCTTTCTTATTTGTACTTTGTATTTATTTCTGATTTGTTTAACGATCTCACCAAAAGCTGACATCATTTGGGGTCGAAAGGTAGAGCGAATGAGAAAATGGGAATTGGAAGGGACGACGAAAAATGAGCGGTTATGTCTTTGTTAGAAGCGCTATCCCAGTGTTTGCCTGGAAGGCCTCAGGGAAGCCACTAGGTTTCAACTGACAATAGTAGAATATTAGAAGATCAGTTGGCCCATGACGTACATCTTCATACGCGTAGTTTTCAACATAATGAGAGTCACTATCAATGTTGTGACCTCCAATATGTCTCACCATAATAGCCTCTGGCCGTCTGATAGTTGTAGACATTAATATATAGTGTGGCGTATTTACGTCATCCGAGAGCTCCTGGGCCACGGGGGTCTGTGGGCGCGGCGATTGCGCAACAATAAGGAATGCGGTGTTTTCTCCGTGCCGTGCAATTTATGCACTCGCCACTATTCTTTTGTTTCTGTCACGGCACGCTGATGTAATACTGCTTAATTTACTACAGCAACGCACGGAAGTGGCTACGAAGACAGCGACTATAACTCAACATGGCGACTGCCAACATTTTTCGAATTGAACTTTATTTAATTTGTTCACCATTTGAGGCTCAAAAGTTAAAATAGAATATATAGAACTTTTGATATATAGATTTATTTTACAACGGTCAAACTTCGTGTTCTACCACAGTCTGTTTAATTTCGATAAATTTCCACTATGATAATCTTCCGTTCACTTATAACTTTAACTTTTTTTGGGGATGTGTAGATAAAAGAAGTCGCTACTCTGTCCCGCCATAATACAGTGACACGAAACGGAACACGATTCTCGGATTGTACATTCCCTTTAGACAAGAATAACAATGCATGTGTAATTAGCAGTCACCACAGTACAGCCAAACAGAGCTGTCAGATAAGCAGGTATTGATTCGTTCCGACTGTACATATTGTGACAGCGTGGTTACAATGGTCAACATAAACGTCATTCCTTGAAGAGCTCAACCCGAAGCTGAAAGTCCGTGAAAAATGTGCTGATACGCTGCTCGTTTTCTGATTGTGAGTTCTGCTTTCGCCTGTTGACTTAGTGGCCGACATGATAACCCAACTTGTGAAGGGTGCCTACAAGAAAACGAATCAGCCACACACATCCTGTGTGACTGTGAGGCCATAGCTTATTTAAGATTTCGTCACTTGGGTCAGTTTCATATGGAACCAAGAGGAAGAACAATAGATCATTGAAGGTGGCAGTGTGGGGGCCGGTTTCGATGGCCCTATCCTTACATACATCACATTACATTAGTGGCCGACATCCTGACAAGTTCTAGCAGATTCTAACGAGTTTCTTCAGGTCATCTAGGCAAATATAGGCTACAACTGCTCCCGTTCATACGTTTTCCAGATGGAGCTGAGAAAGCGTCATTAACAGTCATTCAATATGAGATTCAAGAGAATGTGACGGATATGCAACCTCTCTCTGCTTGTTCAATGACGGTGTCTGAAACGCCCAGGGTAATAAGGTATTATCTTGAAGGAATATGTCGTAGAGCGTTTTAAGAAACTATTCCAGAACAACCCTTAGTCTTAGACCTCGATAAAGACAGCAGGAGTCCTGGTCAAGTATCGAGAAAACTCCTGAATACAAACAGAAAGCTCTAACGGCTCACTCATCATTTTTTCCGTGGGTTATTTAACAACGATTTTAATCTGACTTTTCTAGTTTGAAAAAAGAAAATATACAGTAGGCTGATGAGATCACTTTGCTGCCTGTGTGTCTGTATGTGTGTTTCTAGGCAACGGCTCGGTGAACATGCTCCAACACGCAATAATAGATGAATTCTTGGTTGTGCCTCTTTGCATGCGATCCGTGTCGTATCAAAGGAAAACAGACAATCAGTTCTTCACAGAGCTTCTTGTTTAATATTGAGACAATACAGAGTCGGGTAGTGTGCTATTAGTACATAGAATGAAGCGGAAGGAAGCCGTCATGGTCTTACTGGAGGAACTATCCTGACCATTACCTGGAGGAAGTGAGGAATACAACGAAACATCTCTAATAGGGTTGCCAGTGTTCCGGCCGGGGCTCGAGCCGAAGACCTCCAGAATACAAGGAGAGAGCGTTACCTGTTCGGTCGGCGATGTCCATTTGGCCGTCCAGCCTGTAGCCAGTCGCCGTACCGACTGTGCTACCCCGGCTTCCAAGAGCGTTATTACATATTTAATAATTACTGAGCTAACAGAATCCGTCAGTCAGGTCCTCCGCTAATTCTGCGATTTCTACCTAAGTTGAGCCCTGTTTCAATACTTCCTTATTGTACCTCTATGTTTATTACTTACTACACGTATATATCCTGTTCATAGCTACTCTTAATCTTCACATATCGTGTTATTTATCTGCAGTTCTTCTGCATTTGATGTTCATTATTAAGTGATCCGGTAACATATTTACAAAAATACAGATAAACAAAGAGCTAGTTAAATATAACAAGAAGTTTTAGGAAAAACCAACCACCTACTTTTTGACACAACACGGACTGGACAGTATGTATTCTTGGTCGAGGGAAAGTGTTAACGAGCGGTTGCTTAGCAATGACAGGGGAATTTCAGGAGTTAGCGGTGGGTGTACAGACTTATAGACAGCAAGGTGACCTCAACGGCCTTCATCTATTTTTTGAAAATAAGGAAAGTAGACTAAAAACATTTTTTGTAGAAGTCTTGACCAAAAAGCATCCCGATTGACTCTATGACAACCAAGACACTGTATACAGGGAGATGGATCGTTAATCCAGTTCGAAATAGGCTGCCTCAACACGCAACCAAACAATTGTTCCACCGCTCCTGTCAGTGCGGGAAGCACCTCTCTAATTCAATTTGTGGAATCGACAACAGCTGCTCCGTCGCATTGTGTTTGTTTTCACTTCATAAAATATTCTGCCTTTATAAGGAATGCATGGGTTAAGCAAAAAGAACAGAAAAGAGTCACGCGGAGCTGCATCTGCTGAATAGAAAGGCGAGTGGACTGGTACACTGCCTGTCCCCAAGCTCACGAAGCGTTGCGTAATGGAAATATCCTAACAGCTGCGAACAGAAATGTTGGCTAATGCGACGGCGCACAGCAGCCGCAGAAGCGAAGACCATAATCATTCCTATGTCGGTTCTGAGGTTCTAATGGCGGTGATTAAGAATACTATGGCTTTCTGGGTCATAACTTCGTATAGCTCGGAGACAGCTTGACGTTTCTGAGAAAATATATCCTCCAGCTTCAGGACCGAAGAGTAAGTCAAGTAAGAAACCAGGAGAATCACGAGGACAGTTCACTTTATTAAGATTGCGTTCCTGATGCGCAGTTTGTCGAATCCGTGGACGCCATGTTGAATAGCCTCAATATAAACGATTAGAATGTTGGATATGAGGTTCTCGAGGTGGTGAATTTGAACAAAACGGGGCCTTCGGGGTTTTTGAAGCTGTTATTATTCGACCCTGAAGATGAAGGCTATAAGTTTCTCCGAAATGTCACGACTGCTCAGAACTACAGGGTGTTACAATTAATAATACAGCTATCTTTATTATTCTTTGGTTCAGTTGTGAACTCGGTACAGTCACGACGAAGAAGGGAATTTGAATTTTGATGAGTGCTGCTTAGTATCGGGGCCATAACTTTTCTGATATTATTTGTAAGGGGTTGTCTTCGCTTTCCGCGCACTACAGTAAGCCAGGTTCTGCACACAGACGGTTCTCCTTATGTTCTTTTGTCAGATAGTTGCTCAACAAAGTAGGCTAAGACACGCCTCATGTCCAACTGTCGGTTAAGTGGTCTGATAACCATTACAAATCCCTGCCTCTTCAGACATTTCACGGATAATCTGTATCTTGTTATTTTGCACTAAATCACGCACGTGAAGTACCGATTCATCACTGTCCATTCGTTCAAGTATGTCACTTCTGATGGACGACGAAGAAACTACATGAAAATCACGTGTGTTGTATTTCCGAGTGCTGTTGGTATCAGCTGATGAGTTTCGGTTGATATTCTTCAAGTCATCTCCCTAAACTGAATTCATGCACGGTGTTCTGCATTCTCACGAAACAAAAACAGTGGTTTTAAAAGTTGACAACGGATTACTGGAGCTGTAAGAATGCCTAGACATACAGTGGTATATCGGACATGTTCACTGCAGCAATATCTATGTGCAGTGAGATTCACTTGACAGATTATTCAGCCCTGATACTTTTCGATCCTTTCTAATACTTACGAGGGCATTAGAGTAGGGTTGAGGCATTATGCTACAAGCCGGAAGGTCGCGGATTCGATTCCCGGTGAAGTGGATTTTTTTTTTCAATTTACCTAATCCTTCAGCCGCATTAAGGCCTTGGGGTCGACTCAGCCTCTAACAGATATGAGTACCAGGAATCTTCCTGGGAGATAAAGGGCGACCGGCGCGTAAGGCTGACAACCTTACCGCCATCTGTGATCCGACTGTCTAGATAATGTGGGACTCTCAACGTCTCACAACCCTATGGGCCCCCAAGGCCTGTTACAGGGATAGCTTTACCTTTTACCTCATATATGCATAAGGTATATAAATGTACATATATGTGTATACTTGTATGTATATAGAGGGGCACGCGGTAGTGTAGTTGGTTGAGGGGCTATGCTACAAACCGGAAGGTCGCGGGTTCAAGTCCCGATAAGGTCACCGGATTTTTTTTCCAATTGATCTAATCCTTCCGGCCGCACTATGGCCCTGGGGTTGACTCAGGCTTTAACAGAAATGAGTACCAGGAATTAATTTTCCTGGGGAGTAAAGCGCGGCCGGCGCGTAAGGCTGACAACCTTACCGCCGATTGTCTAGATAATGTGGGACCCTCAACGTCTCACAACCCTATGGGCCTTCATGGCCTGGTACAGGGATAGCTTTACTTTTTTTTTTTACTTTCATATGTATATATATATATTACCATATCATCATCATCATCATCGTCAGTAATCTGTCAGACGACAGGTCCACAGTCTCTTCCAAAACAATTCCTCCACTTAATGCGATCTAGAGCTTTCTCCTTCAAATGACAGTATCCTCTTCTGTCCCCAAGGTCATCCAGCATCTTCTTACGTCTTCTTCCTCGTCTTCTTGTCACTTCTATCCGCCCCTCTATCTTTCCTTCAATAGCTTCTTTTAGAAGGCAGTTTCTGCGTAAAACATGACCGATCCAATTAGCCTTCCGTTTTCTTATTTCGTGTAGGATATTCCTCTGCTCACTGACTCTAATTAACACTTCATTTCTCCCATAATCGGTCCAACTGATCTTCTCCATCCTTCTCCAACACCACATTTCGAAACTTTCCAGATGTTTCTGATCTACTGCCCTAAGTGTTCATGTTTCAGCCCCATACAGAGCTATGCTCCAAATGTAGCATTTCACTACTTTAAGTCCAATCTGCTGGTAAAAAGAAATACTCCCGAGATTTGATAACAATCCCTGATTTCGTGCGCAGCAAGGTTTTGAAAAATTGTGAAACACTGATAACACCAACACTATTAAAAAATAAAGAAACGGATTAGGCAGTTACAGCATCTCCTTTGGAGTACGTCAGACTTGGCCCCACTCCGTCTAAACAGCGGGGGGGAGGGGGGGTAATTCAATTTCACAGATGGAGTCGATTCTCACAAAAAAAAATGGAGGGAGAAACAGACGCTGTTCGTGTCCGGAAAGGACAATCTTCGTCTGGGTCCTGTCCGGCATGACCTACGTGCACGTGACCTTGGGGCTGCACAGGTGATTCGAATTCCTGAGTGCAGCAGAAGAGTGGGAGAGTTCGGGAGAAGACACGTCGGGCTGCCATAAATTCTGAGACAGATGATCCCTGCGTGCCTCAATTCTTAGGTTGTTAATGTAACAACGCTGTTTCCGTTGCAGAAGGTACAGAGCAGCAGGGGATCTAGTAAGTTCAACAGGCACGAATTTGGAAGGAAGGGGTGTTAAACATGAAGGCATGCCTACTGTATATCCTTAGTTTATGTGCGAATTGTAAGTCCATGCACACTGGAGTAAAACGAAAATATGAAGCATATTCAGGTGTGTTTCTATATAATACAAACACTGTGTTCACATAACACCAAGTTTCTGTGGTACACACATTCTTCACATACATGATTACGTTCAATTTTACTGCTACTGCTACTAATACCAACATTACTGCATCGGTTGTATTTCTGCTACCTTTCCTCTTCTCTCGGTCAATTTCCTAATTTTATATTTCTATTCGCAGGTGACCTCAATTGGGGATTTTCTCCCCTACAACTTTGTACCCCATTTGAATCCTGAATAAATAATTTAAATCTTTTTAAATTTTGTTACACTTGTTAAGCTTATTAGTTTCTTATGCGCTGTCCTCATTTATCCTCACCCATTTACTGCATACTCGCACATACTTCTCCACACCTTTCAGTTTCGGCATATTTTAGCAGTATGTGAGTGAAATAAGAAGGCGCTGGACTATTAAAAAGAATGAGGACATGATGGTCTATTTAGCCTCAATGTTATATTCCGGTCTTCGCTTTGAAAAACTGAGAAAAACCACGATATACAACGATAAGGATAACTGGTGTCCTTCCTGTAATCCGAACCAGAATTCTTCCGAATTGCAGCTGAGTTTAAGAACGGTGTCGAATAAGAAGGTAAGGATCAAGGAAAGTGCGCATCTTCTGCATAAAGTATATTCCTTTACTCGTCTGCAGATACTGAAAGTAATAGCGGGAACCTCAATTACGATATCCGATGATTCACTGTCTGAAGCGTTACAGCTATAGAGATATGGGTGTTAGACAGGGATATTAACCGTAACCTGACAACGGAAAGTAATGGGGCGCACACTACTGCAGAGCTCGATGCACCATAAATCTTTACTCAGAGACTGATGACAAAATTAAGCCTTATTGTATCTATGGGCTGAAGATCACCTCTAAAGATATGGGTAGCATGCTCGTTTGAAACGTCGGTATCCGCCCACAAGACAACAGTGTCACAACCCGCATACCGATACATGAACTTATCGTACCTAATTCTCGTATCGTAGTGTGTCAGTGTGTGTTACATTGACGTAATGGCAATACCATCCTATGCCTATGCATCATGCCATTAAGGTGTTGGGGGAGAGGGGAGGGAGTGAAGGGTACTGTTGCTCGCTGCGGCGGAACAAATTCGGATAGCAGCTGCCGGCCAGGACGTGACTAAGACAGACAAACAGACGATTTACTTTACAGGTTCTCGTCCGCCTTATTGAGTAGCGGCGAATGGGAGTATGATCGAAAAATATGAAAGTGGCTGCGGGTTATTTGAAGTATTAACAAAGCATTTCCTTAAGAAAACTATGGAAAGAAATGAAAAACTACTGGCGCGTGTCGTAAGCAAAATGTTTAACAGAACCAACTAAGTCTGAATGTATCAGCGATTGAATGTTTGGATATTTATCGATGTTTTTAACTCCGTGTTGTATTGCGCTGAACGTTAGGTGGTCTGGCGTTATAAACCGGAAATGAGGTGGAAAGCAGTGGCTCTCTGCTTGCTTATGATACTATCGCAGCACTTATCTGAAGACTGAAGAAAACCATGAAAAATCCCCAGTCGGGGTAGCTGATTTCTTCTTCTTTTTTCGACAGATTAGATCCGCTAACATTGAAACAACTACGGATCTTACAGACAGTCGGTTGTACTCCTTGCATGGGGGAACAGCCCGTCGTAAGGCCGCTACTTATAAAGAAAAACATAAACACGGAAAAAATAGACATACATTCATGCCCGGATGGGATTCCAACCCATGACCTATGAGTATAAGCGGGTGAAGTCATTTCGTGGAGTAGACAGTAAGTCCCGCTAAGTAGGCCCTACATCAGTTTCTGTACACGTAATGCAGAACATGGGATATAAGAATCTCACGGCGTGACTATGAAGTGTATTATTATCTGAGATGTGACGCCGTGCGGTCTGACTGACGTCTCGGAGGCACGTATTACCTCTGCCCTCAGGCTGGAAGAGTGAGCTGCGCAAGCAAGACGTAAGCAGGGTAGACCGGGGGCGATACGCTTCTCCAAAATTCTACCAAATGACACGGCATCACATCTCTGAATATCGCATCTGACGATCTGACGAGTATTTCATATTTCATGGGCTTTGTAACCTGAAAATGTGAACTGAAGAAAGTAGAGGGCAGATTCATAATCAACGTTTCGACCGAACAAGGGTGTAACAACAGTCACCGAATTAATAGCAAACACCCAGTGAACATAATGTAGTCTGTCAACATATGGAACAATGCGCGCTGTACAGTGCGTTGATTGGGGCGTTATCATCTGAGTACAGCCTGCCAATGCCATTCATCGGAAGGCCAAAGATGGGATAGACGAGTCAAGGACAGCAAGCACACAAAGTTCAGTCACCCGTGACTATCCATCTGCTTCACTTCGGTCACACTGTGACACATATCGAACGTCTCAGGTTTATTTTCGATTTGTTTCACTCTGGTCCGTCACACTAACAATTATAAATACAAACCACTCCGTCCTATGTGACACATAAGTTTTTACTACGTTAAAACTTATCTCCCTTATATGTTTCGGTCCTTACGGGCCATCTTCAGAGGGAACATCATTACAAACTGGAAACTACCATCACAAAGGTGATTTGATTTAAAATACATACACTTATATCCTATAATGCACAGTACGCATAAAGTCGAACGTTTCACAATCACAGCAGCTTCCTGGCGTTGTAAAGTTTTTAAAAGTTTCTAGATGTTATTTAAAAAACCTTTATTGTCAATAGTTAATTCTTTTTTTTTAAACCACGTAGGTTCGTGTCCGTACCCCTATCGTCCTTCTTGTATGGGGCAGATTTTGTGCCGCCTATCTATCTTGATGAGGAGGTTCTTGATGTCGTCCAGGGTTTGTTCGTGGCTTGCTGTGTTGTTTTCACTGTTTTTTACAGGCTTTTTTAAATAACATCTAGAAACTTTTAAAAACTTTACAACACCAGGAAGTGAAACGTTCGACTTTATGATTAGTATTAAATGTTCTTTTGGCATTGATTCTATTTTGGGTAATACAGGAATGGAAACAACATAAAAATAGCAATTTTTTAGTTTTGGCTTATAGAAAGAAGATGAAGATCCTACAAAGAAAATGTATGCTGGCGAAGTCTCAACTATCTGTCGTAACAAAACATGAGCACTACTTCTGTAACTGCTGCAAATTTAATGTTAGGAGAAGTACTGGAACGCATCATGGTAATAAGGATTCATGCTTGTAGCAGACGATGCAAACTACATTCAGTCCAATCTCAAGAGGACAGCGGTCCGAATTTTCTAAACGATGTCCTGGCCTCCATATATGTCATCTGCAACTTCTGGGTCGAGGTAATAAAGAGGATTGTGGAGGAGGAGGTGGAAGAAAGGAGAGTATGAGTAAGGAGAAGAAGGGAGGAGGAAGAAGGGAGGTGGAAGAAGACGAAATGAAAAAGAGACATGAAAGGACAAGGAGGGCGTGCAAAAATGGAAGAAGAGGAGCAGATGTAAAAAGGAGAAATTAACAAAATTTGTTATCCTGTCTGCATGTAAGTTATGTACCCTGCTTCAGGAAAGCTTCACTCCAAAACTCACCATACATTTAATTCAATTACACAATCAACTCCAAAGAAATATTTTTCATTCTTTAAGTTGGTTATTTAACGATGTTGTTAGCTTCAAGACTATATAGAGTCAATGATAAGATGATTAATGAAATGGAACAGTTTCCGGAAGAAACTGAAGAACTCGGAGAAACAGAAACGGCTGGGGTACGAACCCGGTGACTGACCGCCTGAGCTACGGTACAGCAGAAACAATAAAGTTAGGCTAAAGGGATAGAATTCGCTTAGTGGTGGGTGGAGTCCTACTGGGTCCACTCGGCACGGCGGTCACTGATTGGTCTATTGTAGCCTGCCCTGGGTGATTATGATGATGGAGAATTTGGTGGAATTAAGATTGGCAGGGGAAACCGAAGTACTAGGAGAAAACCTGCCCCAGCGCCACTCTGTCCACCACAAATCCCACTTGACCAGACCCGGGATCGAACCCTGGCTGCCGCGGTGGGAAGCCAGCGACTAACCACTTGAGCAATGGCGCGGCTTTAGGTTAAAGGGATAACTGAGATGCGTCTGTTCTGTGTTAAAGGAATTGTAGTGTTGATTGGTGATGTGCTGAGATTGAAAGCAATCAGCCCCAGCCAGGCTTTGCTATTGGTATTGTATATATATATATATATATAATTCATTTAACGATGCTGTCAGCAGTTTGGATTACATGGGGTCGAAAGGTAGAGAAAAAAAAAAATAAATCGAAAGGACGCGGAAAGGAGAAGTTATGAATTTCTTTGAGGTATTACCACAGTATCTGCCTGAAGGGGCTGAAACAAACCATGAAAACCTCGGCAAAGCTACTTGGTATCCTGACCGAGATTTGAGCAGGGCACTTCTCGAATCCAAGTCTCGTGTCAACGTGCTTGCACGGTAATAGAGACTATCACGTGTCCGGGGTTCCGTGACGAATTATAATGATAAGGGATTGGATGATTCGATTAGCGCCTTTTATACAGTCTCTCATAATCACAACAAATTATCGCGCTATCGCTAATCTACCCACTTCATAAATCATGACAAGCTCCCTTCTCGTTCTCCGTTGTCCTTGTACTCCTTTCTGTGCCCTCTCAAATTGCTCTGAACGGACCCCGTGGAAAACACCTCTTCTGTTATCAATAATACGTGTTTATTGGCCCGTTACCTAGCAATGGATGTCCTATTGTAGAGAGTGTAATTTCGGGACTGCGTTTACTGAGCCACTACCCAGCAACGGGACTACCTGTCACAATATTGTGACGAATAGTACAAATGAATATGATCATAGTAATAAAATCATATATTGAAAATAGCGAAATGTAATAAGACACGCTGTTGCAAGGAACTGAATAATTACGTTACATGCGACCAAGAGCCAGGATAGCGCAGTCGGTATAGTGACTGGCTGGACGGCCGAGGGGTCGGAGTTTGAGTCCCAGTAGGGGCAAGATTTTTCTTCTCTCTGTGTTGTCCAGAGTAGTTCTGGGGCTCACCCATCCTACGATCCAATGGGCAACGGGTACTTTCCCCTGGAGAAAAGTGGTCGGGGGCTGAAGCTGACTACTCACCTCCAACCAGCGCCGAGGTCAACATAACGTGGGTTTATACATCCACTCCCTCATACACCTTCAAGGCGTAATGATTAATTAGTTAAGTACAGGGACGTTTTACTTTTTCAAGACATAACCAGAATAAATACTCAGCAATAAATAATGTGACAAGCTTAATAAAATGTCTATTTAGTGTCAATTATGTGGCAGTTTGAACGGCATTCTTAACGTTAAAGTGCATGGAGATTATACACGGAAGCGTCTCAGAAAATCGAAATCTCGTGTTTCTGCCTCTCTCAGTGGACAACCCGTCACTCACGTGCCATTCTGTCTGATTCCAACTTCATCTTCTTCTGACTGTACAAGTTTAAAGATCTGTGCTTCATTTAAGTACAGTCTGAGAAAGAAAAAAGCGAAGTAATGTTTCCTTGATTTTCCTCAGAGTGTAACGTTTCGACAAATCATATCCATTATCGTTATGTTTAAGGCCGATGCCGTGTACTTCGACATATCTGCTGCTACTGCTTAACTGAAACATAATTTAGAATTTACGCTTTGGTCAGGCAATGTACACAGAATTACTGGGTTTTGGGACTTTTTCCACCGTCAGGTATTCTAGAGAACAGAAAACACGGCGTTTCAGAAAATAGATCTGTTTCCGTCCTCAGGTGAAGGGGGCGAGAAGATACCTACTCAGTTAGGCCCCTTAGAAAGGCATTTGGACCCTTAGAAAGAGCTAATCTCAGTCACTGGACAATCTCCTTCTAAGGGGCCCAAGTGAGTAGGTGTCTTCTCCTCTACTTCACCTGAGGACGGAAACAAATCCAGTTTCCGAAACGTCGTGTTTTCTATTCTCTAGAATACCGGACGCTGAAAGGAGCCAAAAAACCGTGTAATTCTGCTAGAACCTTTTAGAATGTATAAGGTCTATACGAAGTGTCTTTATATCAGTATTTTATGATATTAATTTGAAACTACAGGTCTGTAATGTTGATTAAAAGTTAGCATTCACTTCCTTGCACGTATCAAATCCGATTTTGTGTAGCAATTCTGGATACTTCATGCACTCCCAGAAGAACGCAAGCAGTCTAAGCGTAAAACTGAATTTTTATGAGATAAGAAACAGCGTTATATTACAGACTGCCTCTCAATTCTCGTGTGTTCGAGCATCCTGCCTGCTTCAGACATGCTCCTGCATTACTTTAATGACGTTCCGAATTACGTAACTTATAGGAGGAAAAGAATGCTTATTATAGACTTAGAGTTGTATATAAACAATACGATCTCATTAAATACTCGCATAATGAAGAAAAGGGGAGAAAGAAATGAAAAAAGAGAAAGAAAATAAACAAAAGAAAGGGGGATAAAGAAAGAAAAACAAAGGAAAAGAAAATGGGCAGAAATATATAGAGAAAATGAAAGGAAAAATAAACAATTCGTGGTAGAATTTCATGAAATGAACATAATGAAGCAGCTATACGCGAGAAGAGCGCCTTGTCAGAACATACTGCAGCCTGTTCTGCAGCGAACCAGATGTTGTGTTAAGTCTTGGGACTTTTACAGCGGTGACTGTTTAGGTTGTTAAGTCTTCTGCACCGCATAGTCTTGTAGGCGGACACCGACATGTCGCGGCAACATACATATACTTCAAGGCTGCAATTTATAGGTTCACGAATCCGCCCTGTTATATAAGGAAACGGCAAGAAAACAGATGATGATAGCCCTTTTTAATGTGCACACTCATTTTGCTGTCATAGGTGGGAAATGAAATAGTGAGAAACGACCTTCTATTCTATTTTATTTTCACTTGGCTCATAAGAGTCAGTCCTAAAGTAACTCTGATTAAACGCACACGCCTTTACTCCGAAACTGGGGGTAACATATTTCTCTGAATAACCCGCCTAAGTGGAACGAGAGGATGACAATGAATGATGATTTGAAGGACATAGAAGCTGCATCTTCGCGATTGGATTATGGCATACCACGAATAACTCAGGATAACTGGGATCCAAGCAGAAATCCCAAGCAGATCTAATACAATGCTTCATTATTCAATCGTTTATGTACGCTTCTCCAATAATGGTAGGATTGTTGTGAATGCTGAACTGGAAAGGATACGAAAAGAAACGGTCATGACTTTCATCATGCATTATCCCAGTATTTTTGGAGAGACTGAGGAAACCCAAAGAAAAAAACCCATTATATTCAGTTTCCTGGATGAGATTTGAATGACGGGATTTGTAGACATTCAGTAATTATAAAATACATTTGGCAGTTTGCATAACCAGAGGCTTACATATATGGAAAACACAGAAAGAGAGGTAACTGTACTGATGCTGGTAAAGGAAGACACTGCCGGTCACGGTAGCCCAGCGGGTCTAAGGCGTGCACTGTCTTCGCTCGCTCGGAAGCCGGGATCGTGGGTTCGAATCCCCCTCAGGGCATGGATGTTTGTGTGCGTTTTTCTGTGTTTGTGTACAGGTAGAGGCCTTGCGACGAGCTGATCACCTGCCCAAGGAGTTCTACCGTACGTCTAAGATCTAGAAAAACCGAAGTGAACGGAGAAGTTCATGGAGGTAGGCCTAGGCCCACTGGGGCTGTAGTGCCAAGAAAAAAAAAAAAGGAAGACACTGCTTTGTAGGAAACAGCCGCCTGCTTCAGTCTGCGAGAGCATTCGGAAGCATACAACTTGTGCAACAATACTGGTATAGGTGATAGATGAAACTATACAACCTCGTCCACAAGAGAAACAACGGAAGAGCGGTGTTACGCTTGCTCTGAAGTACACCATCAGCAATAGCTTCTGGAAAATTTGATGTCGATACTGCAAAACTTCGGTATCGATCTGTATCTAACCTTCTTATCTTGAATCATGAATACAATCCATCCGTTTCTGCAAACACGTGACAGGATATGTTTCAGACGTTGTACATAGACCCAGGATTGTATTCCGGGATATCCAGATTTCGAATCTCGTTTCGATTTATTTGAGGTTTCGAGTTATTTGTTGTTGTTTAGTGGCTGCTGTAAACTTGGTGGAGTTAATTCTCAGTAGCTTCTTCTAATATTACCTCGACGGCTCAGGCTCCCCGGCCCGTTTTCATTCGGGATTAGTTATGAAATTATGAACCTCATAGTTTGTAGGTCTCCTTGGATGAGCGATCAGCCCGTTGCAAGACCGCTACCTGTGCAGGAAAAAAGAAACACAGAAAGATGACAGACATCTATGCCTCGGGTCGAATTCGAACCCACGATCCCAGTGTTTGAGCGGCGAAAGATATTTCATGCCTTAAGACAATGCGGCCACTTTAGGAAGCTGCCAAGTTTTTTTTTTTTTTTTTAGTTTCTTGGCATGGAGTGAGACTGAGTCCATTTGGTACAACTGCCATTAAATGGTCTTTTGTAGCAACCCCGACTGATGTGAATGTGGAGCAGTCGGTGGAATGAGAATTGGCAGGGGAAACGTTAAGTAATCTGAGAAATCCTGCCCCAGTGTCACTTTGCCCACCACAAATTCCACATGACTTGACATGGGCTCGAACCCGGGAAGCCGGCGACTCACCGCCTGAGCTATGGCACCACCAGGAAGTTGCCTATGTTCAGTCGCTGCTGCAAGCTGGAATTGTGCAGAACTGAAGAAGAGATGATGCCCAGCGGGTTGTCTAGGGTGTTACACTAAATTAAAAGTACAATGCTACTTAACGGTTAACTTTTTCGAGAATACCTTGAGCCACGGTGCTATCATCCCTCTTTCCGACAACAGTATCGCAGCTTCCTGTCTTACATTTCCCCACCACTCTCACGTTTCCTACCATTTCGCGCAGGCATGAGGCCATCTGAACAAATAGGGCAGTACTTTATAAACTCTGGGTTCATATTTTCGTTATAAGCTACAAGAAGTGAAAAATCTTAGTTCGTGGATTCGTCTGAAAGCACACAGAAAATTATTTCCCAGACTTTCAGGACTTTACAGTAGGCGGAGCTACCATCTCTACCATTTCAGAAGTTTACACCTCCAAGTTTATTACACTGATTTCAGGGAATTAAAAAGCACGGTTTAAATCTTAATACGGGGGAGCGCGCTTCAATTCGTGATTCCAACATGCTGCATTTCCAGCGTCATTTAAATTTTAGTTAAATCTTCAAGTGATGGGGATTGTGGCCCTCCGTTTTTTAGATAGCGTAGTTTCATAAGAGTCCCTTGCTTCCATCTTCAAGGCAGAAGTGAACTGTGTTCGGTAACAGCTAGGTTTAATGAGAGATGAGGAACTGCTTTATGCAGAACAGGGGAAATGGCGAATTAGATCCAAAGATTAGGTAGAGGAGCAGATGCTCTGGGTGGTTCAATGGAGACCACAGTCCTTGAAAAGAGCAACTACAAAGTGTAGGAGGGCTTGAGGGGGAAATAATCGAAGGGAAATTTTCAGTGATTTGTTGAGTTTACGAGGCAGACTCTGTCTTTCGTTGTGTACATACTTACACAGTAGTTCATAACATCAATGGCTGGAAAGCCAACAGCAGCCCGAACTATCAATATAGGGCATGGAAATTTATTTTTATTCATAATATCAAAGGTGGAATGTAAGAATGGGAGAAGTCGTAGATGTTTCTGAATAACCTACTTCGTTCAAAAATTCATGATACCAAATAATTTGATTTTACAAATTAGGTAGCAGACCCAGAGAATTCCATATTTGCAATGATTTCTGATCACAAAGCTTATGATAATACGAGTGCAACAGCGAATGGGGAGTGTTTACAATTGCTGAGGGATACTACCGGTTTTGAGGGGGGAACCATGCTCGCATAATACTGGG
Source organism: Cryptotermes secundus (assembly GCF_002891405.2). Lineage (NCBI taxonomy): Eukaryota > Metazoa > Arthropoda > Insecta > Blattodea > Kalotermitidae > Cryptotermes > Cryptotermes secundus. The sequence goes on along the minus strand of NW_019724586.1, from coordinate 645,256 downwards.
CAGAGCTCCAGATGACGATGGCACATCACATTGTCCAGAAACAATAGTTGTTTTGTCACTCTTCCGTTGAATGCTGTCAGAATTTCTCTAATACCTGTGCTGTCAACCGTGCCATTTTGTTGGATATCAACATAACGAGAGCATTTGTCCACACTTCGGAGACAAAAAGAGACCGGCAACTGAAGGTTATGTTGAGCCGACGATTTAAATTTTGTTATACTGCTTTTCAGGGTCCGTTTGGGAGTTTTAAAGACGTAGATACAGTAATTTACCTGCCATCTCTGTATACTGTGATCCAAGTGTCCTTTAGCCAAGATACCTGAACCTCAGAGAAATTACGTAAAACAAGAAGCTTGTAAATTACATCAAGAGCTCCTCAGTTCTTATCACATTACTATCTTTCGGATGATAAATTCAAGGAGGCTACATACAACATTCTACTTGGAACTAACTCAAGGAAAGTTAATACCTATGGACATAGGCGTAGATAGGAATGGAGTATTAAAAAGGTTTTAGAGAACCATCTCTGTTCCTTAGTGTATTGCCATCTACTCCTGGGTCACACAAGGCATTGGTGTTTGGTATATGCGTTTATTCTGTGTCTGTGTTGTCCCGTGTTTAGGTAGAGGCCTTGCGACGGGCTGATCACCCGTCCTACCCAAGGGGGCTGTAGAGCCGCGAAAAAAGCATGTCAAGACTCGGAATGTTTAAGAGTGGCGAGGACATGCGGCGGACGGACGGACGGAGCACCTTCTCGAGAGTTTATGGAGGTTATTACCACAGTTCGGAGGGAGGGAAACAGTACGCTATTTTCCACGTATCTTTCTCCATAAGTTATTTATAAAGTCAAGCAAAAGAGAACCCCTGAAAATGGGTTACAGACCATATAATTGAGTGCCCAACTGAAAACAGAAACAAATACAGATTATGTGAACAGGGCTGCTGTCTACTGTAACCTTTCAACTAGAGATCTGAGAAGTTTTGCATGTCTGTTTCCGGTTCCTTACAAATTGAAATTTCGCTTCACTATCTGTACTCTTGAGGAACCGGGATAGCGACCAGATACGAGCTGGACGGCCGAAGGTTCGACGTTCCAGTACCGGTAGGGGCAAGATTTTTCCCCTCTCCACATCGTCCAGGCATGTTCTTGGCACCACTCACACTCCTATCCGATGGGTACCGGAGATAAAGAGGCCGGGGCGTGAAGCTGACCACTTATCTCCAAATAGTTCCGAAGATAGAATACGTGGATTTATACATCCACTTCCCCATACGTTTTCATGACGTAGTTCTTAATTAATTAAGCACAGGGACAACTAAGTGTACTAGTGACTATACAGACGTATTGGCGCGAAGATAATGGCATTAACACTACCGGTTTTGGTTAAATATTACCAATAAAATGGTCACGTTTTACATAGAACGTCTTGATGGGATCTACAAATATTACGCATGCCGAACAGGCTTCATCATATGCATGGAGATTTCTTCATGGGTTCCTGCAGTCGCCTACGGCAGACGAAACGCTTCAAAAATGGGAAAAGGGACTTCGCCGAACTGCCTCACATCGGTAGACAAAAATCACCCCACTGAATGCAAGGAGCACACAGCAGATGCTCTCAACACGGTTAGGAAAATCGAAGCGCAGTTTGACACCGGACAAAACGCCGTCCAGGAAATCACAGAATCTCTGAGATGCTGTATATCTCCCGATGCTTTTTTTCCCTTCAATCTGAATTCAGCCATTTCCCGTTGAAATGCTAAAATGTATTTGGGCTAATACAACTTTTTTGTGCTATTGTGTTCAAATATATTTTACTAACCTGTAACTTACTTGCGAAAACACACTCGAACCTCATCCCTTTTAAGTTTAGATAACTCACACGCAGATATTAAATGAAACAAAATCGTGAACTATTTTTCATCCCTCATTAATTATTCACCGCGCCGTGTCCTTCTACCGAAGAACAATGTTAATGCAAAACCAAACAAAACTTCCAAGAAGCTTAAAGTGGATAATAGTAAGTACATTTTGCTTAGTAGGAAACATGCAAGTCGGCCATTATAGCTCAAACGCAATATGAACGTACCCGCTATGTATACACGCGAACGAATGACTGCATGTGTACGTATATACTGAATGTATGCACATGGACACATGTATCATAGAACATTGGTACATTATATAAGAGTGATTCAGTTATACAACCACGCTTTATGAAATGCCTAGGTAATGCAGCGTTGAATGGTTGGATGACTCCGTGAATGAAGTATTGGAAGGAATGGGGAAGGAATCGGTCATTACGTGTCTTAAATCATTGCTCCAGATTTTGCCTGGAGGGACTGAGGAATACTAGGGACAGGTCAGCCATACTCTGGCCCGGAGAAAGTTGTGGTAACTAAGCTGAGGTTCTATCCACTGTGACATTGGGGAGGGGTGAATACACTGTTCTCCGAGGGAAAGTTCGTTACTGGTCGCGTGGAATAAAGTACCATTTTCATGTATTTATTTAGTTCTATACACGTACATTTACTTCATGAAGCACTGTCATCAGACGCGGTAGCGTAGTTGGTTGAGGAACTACGCTGCAAGACGGAAGGTTGCGGGATCGAATTCCGATGAGGTGGATTTTATTTTTCAATTTACCTAATCCTTCCAGCCGCATTATGGCTCTGGGGTTGGCTCAGTCTCAAACAAAAATGAGTACCAGGAATATTCCTGGGGGCAAAGGACGGCCGGCGCGTAAGACTGACAACCTCACCGCCATCTGTGAGCCGATTGTCTAGAAAACGTGGGAGTCTCCACGGCCTGTTACAGGGATACCTTTTATTGTCGTCAGAACTGACAAATACACCTCAAGAATGAGGAGCAACGAGGCAAGTTATTCATCAGGATAAATAATATAGTCAATGATTTAGACAAAAAGCTATAACTTTGTCAACCTTGCGTGACGTCACCACGCACCTTAATTAAAAGAGCTGGAGGTACGGTATTATTTCTTATTGCTAGTGGGGTGGGACTAAGTCCCTTGTACTGCGGCCAGTTCTGGCCTACTGTACCAGCCTCAGATGATAGGTGAGGGTGATTGTGGAGCAATTGGTGGAATGAAGATTGGCAGGGGAAACCGAAGTACTCGGAGAAAACCTGCTCCAGCGCCACTTTGTCCACCACAAATCCCGCTTCAGCTATGGCGCGGTCCTGGAGGTACGGTAACTGGGCAGTACGGTGTTCACAGAAGCCCGCACTTGGGCTGTATCGTGAACCCGTTCACACCCAGTTCCTCTGGAGTTCGGCTTCAACACCACCCTCCCACTCTGCACTGGCATCTCCCCCCTTCCTTCTTCAGACTCCCCTGCGTGTCACTCACCCCTGCAGTATCACATTTCTTGATTTAGTCAGCCCTAAGAATGTCCGGTGGTGATGGAGTCGGCATAGGGACGGCCTAAGCAATGAACTGGCAAGGAGTCGGGGTTCCATTACGGACAGAGGCAAGATATTTTGCTCTTCTTTACAGAGTCCAGATCGGTTCTGGGGCGCACCCAGTCTCACATGCAACGGGCACCGGGGGGACCTTACCCCGGAGTAAAGAGGCAGAAGAGTGAATCTGACCGCTCATATATACGAGTAGTACAGACCGGCGCGTAAGGCTGACATCCTTGCAGGCATTTGTGAGCAGATTGTGGGAGCCTCGATGTCTCACAACCCTACGGGTCTTCACGGTCTCTTACAGGGATAGCTTTACCTTACCCAGATTATGAATGGTGGAATTATACCACCACTTCCCCCATACGTCCAACCGGGATAGCTTAGACGGTATAGCGACTGGCTACGGGCTGGACGACCAAGGGGTGGGAGTTCGAGTCCAGGTGAGGACAAGAATTTTCACTTCTCCATGTCGTCCACACCGGCTGTAGGGCCCACCCAACCTCCTATCCAATGGGTACCGGGGGCTCTTTCCCTGGAGGTAAAGCTGCAGGGGCGTGAAGCTGACCACTCACCTCCAACTACAGCTGAGGTGAAGAAGATCTATACATCCACTCCCTTATACGCCTTCATGGCGTAGTGCTTAATTAGTTAAGCACAAGGACAACTTTACCTTTTACCCCCCAATACGTCTTGATGGTGTGGTGCTTAATTAATGAGGCACAAGGAATAAAGTACATTTTTTGACATTAAGATTATCTAAATGTCAGTTCAAATTACGTAACTCCTCATTATGTTATCTCTACTTTGTGAGGTTAACTATTCCCTCAGCACTTCATTCTCTAACAACCTCAATCTGTTCTCTTCCCTGGGAGTCAGCATTTGAGTTACACGCATATATAATGCATAGCTGTTCAGTATTTTTTATAAAATAAGGACGCTAAAACGTAAAACTACCACTCGGTGAAGAAAAAGGACGATGGAATTACACAGTTTTGCAATTTAGTCACTTCCTTGGCGGTTCACACTGGTGGCGCCTCTAATGTACAACGGTCGTATCGGCTATTGGTATTCTTTTGTATCTGCCTCCTGTCCGTATTCCCACAATGCCACAGTATTCGAGGGCCAAACATATTACCAATTCCGACTGCTTTATTGGATTTCATCTTTCTGCATTTGACTTTAAAATACTTTGGTTATCTCAACCCTCATTTCATTCAGTCCCCGCCAATATTAATTTTTAAAAAGTCGTTTCAACAGTGGGTTTTTCAATAGATTCTTCCTGTATCCCCAGAACTTTATTCACATGTTCGCTGAAGCATACGGCAGACCTCACAGCCACATTCGGTTCTTTCTAAATCATGTTTCCTTCTGAAATTTAATATCCACGTTATTATTGTCGTTCTCATACCCCACACGCCATAAGCTTCCTCAATCATCAGTGTAATTTGTGCACTATCGTCACAATCAGGTGCTTACGTAACCTTTATCGGGTCCGCATGTGCCATCTAGTGCAAGATAGTTTGCGTTAAGTGCTAAATTTTATTCTTTAGCTGCTCAATATAATTCTTGGTGTGCATGGGCCCAAAATTATATATATATATATATATATATTCTAAAGCTTCAAATTGTACAAAAATCAGCCTTTGTTATGATGTAGATGTTAATATTATAATGTTGAAAATATTTTCACTCTCATGCGTATTTAAATATACATAAGAACATAATTCATATTTGAGTAATATTCGTATTGTTTATTGTTTTGAACAACTTAACATTATTACGAATATGACCATTGCTAGGCAACGGTTCGGTAAGCACGTTCCTGCTGCGACGAATAGACGCGGGATGGTCCATTGCTGGGCAACGATTCGGTAAGAACGTACCCACGGCAACGGATAAACAGAATAACAGTAGAACTGCAAGTCATGGTGACATATTCGTTCGCCCCGAAGTTATAGAAGAGACTTTGTTCGTGAGTTCATTGTTTCATTCGTAAGAGAACTCAAAGAGTTCAGTAGCTGAGTGTCAATCAGTTTAGATTCGTTACCAGGATACGGCTAATGAAGACTGATAATCGTAGATCAGCGATAGCGCTTTGTTGCTTGTATGTACGAGTTGACTGTATAAGGCGTTAATAAATCCAATTCAAACCCCGTCTATAGTCACTAATACACTTGGCAGCATATACCTACAATAAGTAATCATGAAGACCAACGATAAAAGTCCGCATTTGGAAATAAGTGTTCAGTCTTATTAACAGATATACCACAGTTCAGCCACCAATTAATTGTGATCAGTCTCATAACTAAAGAGGCGGACACAATTTAAGAAAGCGTACAGAAATAAACGAGGAAAACTGCAAGGAAAACTCACAACAATGTTTCCATAAGAGTCTAATACAGGCAATGTTTAGGATGTGGTTTACAATATTACCAGAAATAGGCAGCACCGACAGCTACCTCCACTTTACTCCCTAATCAACATTCGCAATTATCCTCTCGTCTTATTGGAAGGTACATAATATCACGTGACATTGTCTGCATAATCATGAATACAGGATGCTACGTAAAGCTAGAGTGTTCATTAGCCTAGTTCCCTTTTGTGAAAGATACCTCGTGGGACTGAAATGTCTCTCTGTCCCACCGTCATAGGAATCAACATTCCCTCAATTTAATTCAAGTTTGAACCGTGTACTGGCAACCACAGTCTGACTTACGGTTTACTTTTCACAGTAATATTCGGGAGTAGAACGTGGAGTTGACGTTCATAATAATAATAATTTGGGGTCAAGATCTTAATAACAGACGTATAAGCGACTTCAAAATTTTGTTAATTATGACTACTTTTGTGTGCTGTCTTTAGTTTGAATGTGGTGTGTTATTTTGTGTGATGTGTATTATTTGTGTCTAGTGTTTTATTGCAGTACTACTGCCACCGGTTAAAAACCCATTTACATTTTAAATAAATAAATAATAACAATAGTAAACTTTTAGTATTTTCCCGTTCTCTATGGCTCTATGGCCCTTTGGAGCTTGGCAGCTTTTTCAGTTTCTTAATCCCACACACAGTCGGTAAGACTCGCTGGATGGGGCATCAGCCCGTCGCAAGGCCGCTACCTACACACAGAACAATACAAACACAGAATAAACGCACACAGACATCCATGTCTCGAGTGGGATTCGAATCCACGATCCTAGCGTTCGAGAGAGCGAAGAAGATTCATGCCTTAAGACCGCGCGGCCACTGTGATCGGCTTGATACGATATGATAAGGAGAACGTCCCTGGCTCCGAATACGTCAACGTCCCTGCAAACAACATTAGCAGCTGATGCACATGTAGTCGAGGGACAATATTTAGATGAGGACAAACGTTGAACAAAGCAATAATAATATTGCAGACAATGGATTTGAAGACAGAACTACACTCTGAAAGTCGTGTCCGAGAGAGAAAGGGCAAATGTTTGCGCATGTATGTTGACATGCTATCAGACAGAAACATGATAGGGCAGAGGGACGGAATATTGTGAAACGCGACGACCTTATGATATAAAGGTAACGCTTATGGAATTCATAAACTAAAGCATCGCCAGAAATTAAGGGAACAACAAATATACTGAAATGACTTCCGAAATATAGGCGTACTTGGCAGACAAAGCTATTATGAGAAAGCTACATTTACTACGAGTAACCCTAACATAATAAATAGCGCGAGAAAAAAAATCGAAATTTCGGTATTAAGTGTATACACATGCATTTCATGCATTTGTGGAACAAAGTACGCACCAAATTCATAGTAGGCTCTAACCGTGTCAAATATACAATTAATTGCTATTTATAATAATTGAGGAGCTGTTTCAAGGAAGTAGCGGCTCCGGTCTAGAAAACAGAGATTAACGGCCGTGGGTAACCGTGACACCCTATATCCGCCAAAGTTGGCATTAACTTCGCCGACAAGCGGCGGTCGCTTGGTCGGTATAGTTCGCTTGCTGACTACAGACCACGGAGTTTATAATACTTTTATAATTTCACAATAGAACGCCTATTATCTGAATTGCCAAACGAATCACAGCAACCAAATACTGCATCTGCCAAACAAGCATTACTGTTAGACTTTTTCAAATAAAGTGCTTCAAAATGTCAATTTATATTTTTCTTTTCCATTGGTGCAACAGCCCTCATTTGGGCCTAGGCATACCTCCATGAAACTCCCCGTTTCACTTCGGTTTTACTAGATCTTAGACATACGGTAGGACTCCTTGGGCGGGTGATCAGCTCGTCGCAAGGCTTCTACCTGTACACAAACACAGAAAAACACACACAAACATCCATGGCCTGAGTGGGATTCGAACCCACGATAAGGCTTTCGAGCAAGCGAAGACAGTTCATGCCCAATTTATAATTACGTTTATTAATTTTTCATCTTTCACCTGTTTTAAAAAGATTTTAGATTTTATTATTATAATAGTACAGTACATTATAAATGTTATAATACTTTTTTTCGTGGATAAGAATTTCACTCAATTATAAGAACTTTGAATTATCCGAATCACATTTGTCACTAATTAATTCGGATAATAAGCGTTCTACTGTCCTTATAAGGTTTATCATAAACAAGAAATGCCGGTCACAGTAGCCGAGCGGTCTAGGGCATGTACTGTCTTCGCTCGCTAGGAAGGCGGGATCGTGGGTTCGAATCCCATATAAGGCATGGATGTTTGGTATGTGTATGTGTTTATTCTGTGTCTGTGTTGTCCTCTGTTTAGGTAGGGACCTTGAGACGAGCTGATCACTCGTCCAAGGAGTCCTACCGTATGCAAAAGATAAAAAAAAAAACAACCTCGACACCGTAAGGTATAAGAGGAACGGATTAAGTAACAAACATAAACAGACCATCCTGTGGCCCGCTGAGACTTCTACAGTTAGTGTCGAAGTCTGTTTGAACGGGAAAAACGAAGGAGTAAATGCCATGACTTTAAACCCACTACACAACCGACACGTACTGCATACATCGCTAGCTCGTATATATATAGATTTAACATCCAAATTAATCCACTCCAAAATGGCACGGTTGGTTCATTGCCCTGATCTTTATTTCTTAGAATTTCCTGTCTTCGTATTATTACACCCGTCCGTATTTCGTTGGCTGTAGAAGCCGCGCTGTTTCTGCTAGTAGGTAATTTTTCACGTGACTCTTAATTTTCAGAACTTGGCCAGTAGATTATCATTAACTGTTTTAACAGTATCGAGTTTAATAATAACATTCGCGTGTATAATTTGCTGATGTTTTGTGTGCAGCTTTTAAGCTTTTATAAAGTTACTTTCAGCCTTATTAATTAAGGTGCTGCCATATTTATCATCTGGTCGTGCGCAGCGTGCCATAAAAACATTACTAATGCTGATAAAAATACATTACGAAAATAAAATACCCGCTGTAAGAGAGAAATATTTCGGCGTTAAAGTGTACATAGACAGTAGTATATAGTTGCAAAGACTGTCACAGCAATATGATGAGGAAATGAGATATGTTGGTCAGTAACTGGTGATGGGCTGCAGTATAGGGGTTCGTTCCCCGGTAGCGGCAAACTATTTTACTTTTTTTAACACGTCTTAATCTGATCTGTGGCCCCTCAATTTCCTCAATCAGAACTTCCTCTCCGGGGCTAAGGAAGCAGGAGAATGAAGCTGACAACTCACTTATCTCATGGCAAGCAGAGGCTCAATTTGTCTACATTTGGGGGGGGACCTCTCTCACGACACTACGGCTTATATGCATTTCCCTGTACTGTCTCGTAATAACAGAAGCCATACAGTGTTATGATCCCCCATTCAAGGGTATCATAATCTTCAGTAATAATTTAAAATGTGAATTGTGTCACATGTGTCAGTAAAGTGACTATAATGTGCTAGACGACAGAAATTAATTTCCTGATAGAGGCAGAAATTTCGTACACAACCACCACGTCTTGACAGAACGTTCATCAAGTATACTAGGCACATGGCTTCTGGGTGCAGAGCAGCTGAAGAGTGAAGCAACCATTCTTGACCTCGGCACTAGATGGAGGTGAGTGGTCAGCTTTACATCCCTGTAGCTTTATGTCAAAGGAAAAAGCTCCGGTACCCATTGGATAGAAGTCTGGGTGGGCCCCACAGCTACTATGGACGCTGTGGAGTGGAGAAAAATGTCTGGAAACTTTATTGTTACTTCTGTAAATATATCACCGAAATGATTTTGAGGGACATAAAAGCTCGAGGCCAGCGAGGACACATTCCTCTACCTCTTACCTTGGTCATGTTCACGTTTCGCCATGATTGAAGCAAAGATTATTTAATGACTCTTATTATACGGCACAGGTTGAATCTAATGGAGTGGAGGAGATAATCACTGACGAGGTTTTATGAAGCTGCATCGCCCAAAAGCAATGAATAGACGTACTGTTTATGCGACACACATTAATGCTTAATGGATGAAAGAAGGAAAAGTGACACCATCTTTCCTCTAACGACTTTGGAGAAATTTTAGACTACCTCGTACCAAAGTACATCTTCGGAACATGAAGGAAAGCGCGTTCAGATGATCCGCACCTAAGTTAGTTTGGAAGTTCCGGTATTGAATTCAGCGCAATATAAAATAACAGAGAAAAATAAATTTAAACAACAAGAGCTGTGATGAGGTTTAGTTTAAGCTCCATTCCACCTTGTCAAGCACATTATTATCGCTGTTATTTTTGTCATGGAAAGTTTCAGTGTTACCGTTACTGGTATTATAAATACCTAAAGCATACTGTGTGTATTATGGCCGCCTGAAAATGGGTTAATGTAAAAGTAAGAACTCCCTACATAGAAAGCTATACAGTCTGTTTTAAGGGCTTAAATACAAGAATAGCCCTGTGTTCATTTATTATTATTATTATTGGAGGGGGTGGGTTTCCCCATGCACCGCGACTAGTTGTTGATCTATTGTACGTCCCCCTTTGATATTCTACCAGTCGCCATACCCTACCGATACTGGTGCGTGCTATCAGCCCCGTTTAGCCAACGAGGTCGGCCCTCGGTACCTGATACTTCCCCCATCTATCAGAGGCATTGGAAACTGCGTTCCTTTACTAAATATGTGTGGATGTAATTTAAAGGCCACTGGGAAGATAAAGANCAGAATTCTTATACTTTTTCTTCTACCCTGAAGATGGGGGCGATACGTTCCTCCGAAACGTCGGTTAACACCACATATACACGGTGCCAAATCCCAGAAGACTGCTTTCTTCATAGTCACCGCCGTGAAAGCCTCAAATCTTACAATATTAAAATGTATCTTAGAGGGATAGGATGGGTTGATATGGATCGGTTTGATATGGCTCAGGACACACACCAGTGAAGGGCTCCTGTGAATAAGGTAATGAATCTTTGGGTTCCATTAAATGCTAGGAAATTCTTGAGTAGCTTCACAACTGCCAGCTTCTCAAGAAGGGCTCAGCTCCATGAGTGAGTGAATGTAATGTGAAGTCTGTAAACTGGTTAGCACTAAAACCCTTACACTAAGCAAAGTGTATAAAGTAATCAAAATACACCATAAGGCATAATGCGTTTTAAGACTGGGTCTCGTCATCCGTCATTCTGTGTTTAATATGACATAATGTACGTATATACCACAAAATTTTTATTCACATTTTTATTTCGCACTTAATGTTGCTGTACAGTAGTCTGGCATTTTAGTATAGAGAATCTGATTTCAGATCCAGGTATCAATGTGGTTTACGTTAACTCCAAGAGAAATCCCAGCAAGTGTCCTCACTAATTTGTTTATTTACTTAATTATGGTTTACTTAACGATGACTGCGGTGTAGAGATTACACAGCGTCTAATGAAAGGCTGATTAGCGAATAATGCTTTAGAAAGGATGAGAAAGGAAGTAGCCGTGACCTAATTTTGTGGTAAAAATGGGCATGAAACCGCTTCTGTGTGACCATGACTTTTCTTGTTTCAGTAAAGGACAGTCTTCCCTTGTCAGCCATCTTGAGTAAACCGGCTCATACTGATATGAGTGCCGGGGCATGAGGGTATTGCTGGAAACGAAACAGCAGACCAGTTGGCCAAGACTGGAGCTGAACAGCCGTTCATAGGACCTGAACCAGCCTGTGGCATCTCTATAGGAGTCGCCAGAAAGGCAATCAAGGACTGGACAAATATAAAACACATGAAATACTGGGGATCCTTGACTGGACTCAGGCAAGCAAAGGGACTCATACGAGGACCCTCAGCTAAAAGAGCGAAGGAATTGTTGAAGTTAAACAGGAACCAGCTACGATGGGCGACGGGACTACCTACAGGACACTGTAAAGGATAACTCTTCAAACTGGGACTATTTTTTCTTTATTGCTAGTGGGGTGGGACTAAGTCCCTTGTACTGTGGCCACTTCTGGCCTATTGTACCAGCCTAAGATGATAGGTGAGGGTGATTGTGGAGCAATTTGTGGAATCAAGATTGGCAGGGGAAACCGAGGTACTCGGAGAAAACCTGCCCCAGAGCCATTTTGTCCACCACAAATCCCACTTGACCAGACCGGGGATCGAACTTAGGCTGCCGCGATGGGATGCCAGCGACTAACCGCTTGAGCTATGGCGCGACCTTTTAAACTGGGACTAAGTAATAGTACAACTTGTGAGAGGTGTCAAGAAGAAAATGAAACAATCACACATATCCTGTGCAAATGTGAGGTCTTAGCTTATTTAAGATTGCGTCACTTGGGTTTCAATATTTTATGGAACCAAGTGACTATTTCGATGTACCCACGTACAAAATCCTACGCTTCATTCGAAGCGCCGGATTGTTGAGGGGATAATCAGAAGGAGAGGCACAACAGATCACTGTGGTCGCGGTGCAAGGGTCAAGAAAACCCACCTCTTATATATTCCTTCATTGAAACCGGCGCGTGAGCAGGAACAGCGCCAAAGCGAAGAGTAAGAACTGATCTCCATCATCTACTGTAAGTGTTACAATATTAAAAAGAAAAATTGTTCATTGCATGGTTGAATAATTAATACTAAATTAAATATTTGATCATTTCGTGCGCCACTCTGTATCTCCGTATATACAACGAAATCCAGTCTCCGGGAAAACACTTGAACCTGGGACCTCCGGAATATGAAGCAGGAGTATTACCTACTTTTTCACGATGTTTGGTCTGTATCATTCCTTCTACATCATTTCCTACTCATCATTCACAATTACCGCACCATTCGACGTTACATAACATTTGCACCTGAGAACTTATTATTATTATTATTATTATTATTATTGTTATTATTATTATAAAACAAACATAAACATTCAATTAATATATACAGATGTTTGCTGCGTTTTCAGAGCATAACGAAAGAACCGAAGACGATGCCTGTTTGTCATCTACAAAGAATAGACGGATTTCGATAACCTGTGTACTGCGTGTCTAGATTGAGGTTATGTCTACCTGTATGTGGGTATGTGTTAGTCCATTTGTGGGCCCGAGCGTCTGTCATTCCCCCTAACAAATTCCATATCAACAGAAGAATATTCATTACACCTGGCACATTCTGCCAGTGGAGTTCATCTCACCTTCCTGTCTGTCTGTCTAATCTCCCACCACACACTACCAACATGGCGGTTGTGGCAGCTTATGAGCTGGCTGTACTACATATTAGAGAGATTTAACGTAAGCCCTGATATTTCGTGTCGTGATATATTTTTGAAGAGTGTATAACTTTCGTCTTGCATATGAAGGCGGCATTTTCTAGCGAGGAGGACCAAAGGTGCACTGAAAGAAGCAATTGTAAACCCCAGTAAATTAACGAAGGCCGCGCCATAGCTCAAGCGGTTAGTCGCTGGCTTACCACCGTGGAGGCCCGGGTTCGATCCCGGGTCTCGTAAAGTGGGATTTGTGGTGTACAAAGTGGAGCTGGGGCAGGTTTTCTCCGAGTACTTCGGTTTCCCCTGCCAATCTTCATTCCACCAACTGCTCCACAATCACCCTAACATATTGTGACATGTTGCGCAAAGGAGAACCCCCCCACCAGCAGTGACGCGGCGGGTGAGTCAGTGCTCCCCTCCCCCTCCTCCGCACGGTAACGTAACGGTGACGCAACAGGATTGTTACGGTAGTAACAGCGGTTACTACCGCTAGCGTTACTAGCAACACAGCGCCAGGCAACAAGGGTGCCTATTACGTGACCGTTTTCCGTATTGTCCGATCAAGGCTACATAAGGAGCGGCGAAGGCTATTCACAGTCAGTTGTACTGAGTCAGTCAGTTAGTCCTGGAGCTACCGCCGAGTGAGTCCTCGAGCTACCTCCGAGTTAGTTCCGAGTTAGCCAGCAAGTAGTCAGTTGTCTTGTGGCATTTGGAGTGTACTAATTGTGATACTGCAGATAGCAGTAAGCGTAAACCTGTAATTTGGGTGACTGTAAGTGCGAATGTGAAATAAAATTCGCTATATAAAATACGGCGTGGAGTTATTTGTGGCGTTATACGGCCAACACGCGACAATATCATCTGGGGCTGGTACAATAGGCCAGAATTGGCCGCAATACAAGGGACTTAGTCCCACCCCACTAGCAATAAAAAATTAACGAAGGAAATGTGATTTGCAATCAATCTGAAAGAACTAAATACATCGCAGCGACATAATGGCTAACTCATTCATAGTGCTTCAAGCGGATGATCATGAATTTGAAAGCGTGCCGGAATTAAAAGATCTTGGGTCTAATCTAAGAAGACAATAACATCACCACTAAAATAAAACAGAACTGTGATGGAAAATCGAGCAAGTTATTGCCTAAAGAAACAATTACGTTCACAATATTTAGGGAAACAGACAAAATGTACTCTATATAAACACTATTAAGGCCTATACCTATTTATGGAAGTGAAAATTGGCCCAATCAGAAGGAAAGACGGAAATATACTCCGAATTCTTGATAGAAGAATATTAAGAAGACTTAGTAGCCCAATTAAGGAAAATAGTCTATGGAGATCAAAGCATAACCATGAAATTTATAAATTATATAAGTACACTGAACTAGATATAGCGAAAGTGATCAAAGTAGGGCGGTTGAGTGCAGCAGGAGACCCCTTGCAGGAAGTTAACTCTACATAAACCAGAGGGTACTCGATGAGTAGGCTGATATGACAGGCTAAGTCCCAGTGTCCGGTGTTCCATAACACAAATTATATTTACAGTGAGAATTTTCAATCAAGGAGGAAAAGTTGCCCCTTCTTACGTCTGCGTGGAAGTAAATTAACAGATGTCCAGACCGTCCAGACATTGAGCTCTGCAACGTCAAGTCTTTCATATTTTTCTTAACGTTATATTGGAAGAACGGCGCTCTATCTGATCCCCTCGAACGTCAGGCGTTCAAGTGACAAGATGAAGAAGAGCATCCCCCCCGCATGCCCTCACACAGAGTTTATACAGACAAAGATTTCTCGAACTCATAAAATAGAAACAATCGTGAAGATGGTGGCGAATGTGCTGACAAGAACTACAAGCAATGACAACAAACCAAAGAAGAGGATAATGAAGAAGCGTAAGTGAAAGACGTGGAGAGAAAGTTATTTAAGAAAATTAGTGCGGCTCCTTAAGCAGCGTGATCGTCTCTGTGGTCTAGTGGTCAGAGTTCCTGGTTACAGATACAGAGGTTTCGGGTTCGAGTCCCGGCGCTACTAGATTTTCTGAGAAGTAGCGGGTCTGGAACGGGATCCACTCAGCCTCGTGAGGAGCTATTTCAAGGAAATATGGGCTCCGGTCTAGAAAACCGAGATTAACTGCCGTGGGGATCCGCTGTAATGATTACGCGATATCCTCTATCCGCTAACGTTGGCTCTAACTTCGCCGACAAGCGGCGGTCGCTCGGTCGGTATATTTCACTTGCGGGCTAAAGACACGGAGTAGTATTGCTACTATGAACTGGATCGGAATACAACAAATCAGACAGATTGACCTGACAAAACAACCAGAAGGAAAAGTACAGATACATATAATTTTGCAACAATTCGTTATTTTTTTAATAAAGTAAAATATGTTTTGTTAACAGGACTTCCTCCTGGTACGCACACAGTTACTGATATACTGTTGCCATATGACAGATGCCTATTCGCATATTCTTGAAATGAAGACAATGAAAATACGGGAAAGCCAAATATTTGATTACAGACTCGAGAACTGGATAAATTTTATACTTGGAACAAGACCATATTCTGGGAAAAAAATATATCTAACCTTCAAATACAGTACATTTACAGATGCTGTAAAACATCTCATTTATATAACAAACAATTGTTGCCACAATGTGGCTACCTACAGAGGTTAAACTGTGATTAATTTGAGAGGAGAATTGTCAAGTGATCACAGACTTAACTCCAGTTAATATATGTCAGGAGAAGAGGAAACATTTATCATAAACTGAAACAGCTTACAAGCAGACACATCTGCATTAAAAAAAATTATTGCTTCACTCAGAACCTAATAATGCTCCTGTGACAACAGTTTCTTACATTCTTCGTAATTATACTGTGATGAAATAATTAGTCGCATCTACATTACAGATGAAAAGGTATGGAAACATTCAGCCAGAATTCGGGATTTGACATTCTCACATCAATAACTATGAAAAGTTATGAAGTTACGCCGTGTATCTTGGTAGAAGTTTATTGATATTTCGGAGGAAAGAACCGCCTCCATCTTCCAGTGTCGAGGAACAAACCAAGCAAGAAGGCATCAAGGGGATCGAAAAATCTACCAGACTACACGGTGTATCATCAAAGAAGACAGAAATTCTCAAATTTTTTCAAATAAAAATCTGAAATGAAATAGTAACTTATTTTTGAAGCCTGTAATGAAAAACAATTTCATGCCGTGGTCACGAAGCATCCCGGCACTGCTTGGTACTGGTAGTGCTCAGGCGCAAAGGAAAGCCAGGAGGAGGCCATGTCGGTGTTTATGACAATTAAAATAATCATATTTCAGGTGGCAAAGATGACAGTGTGTCATATATTTAACTCAATTCTTTATTCAGAAGCCGGGATAACGTAGTCGGTATAGCGGCTGGCTACGGGCTAGACTACAGAGGGGTAGGAGTTCGAGTCCCGGTAGGGTAACATTTTTCTCTACGTTGTTCAGACCGGTTCTGGGGTCCAACTAGCCTCCTATCCAATGGATATCGGGGGCTCTTTCCCTGAGGGTAAGGCGGCTGGGGCGGGAAGCTGACCACTCTCCTCCAGCTAGTGCCGAAGTCAAGAAAATGTGGAACTATACATCCACTCCCCCGTACACCTTAATGGCGCAGTGCTTAATCAGCTAAGCACAAGGACAACTTTACTTCTTTCTTCAGGTTATTTTTGCGGTATCGAATCTGGGAGGTCTCTTTTTTTCTTTTTATTTTCCATTTTTGTCCTTATATGCGAACTTGTGTATCAAGCCTATTTCTTTCTCCCCTCAAACCCGGGGTTCCTGGCCCTCGACACCAGCCGGTGGGTCAGCCGTTCGGCAGCCGCGAGTTCGATCGATCTCTGGTCTCTTTGTTCCATCCTACAGGAGCGCTCACGGATGAGTAACACAGAACGAGAAGTAGCGCCGAGACTCTTGATTCTTTGGCTATTTATCGACGATTATCAACTTTATAGTTACTTAGCGTAGAACTGTGGGATCAGTACGGATAAATTGACAGTGATCAGGATGGAAGCGTTTTGTTACTACCGCCGCATTTCCTTGAAGAGTGTAATGAAAGAACCAAAGTACTACTGAGTTTCCGGTCTCATTGCCAAGATTCGAACTCAGGACATCCAGAATTCTAAACAACAAATAACCACCACACAGCGACGTTTGATATACATGTAAAGCTCTCCCTGTTAAGAGGCCGTGGAGGCCCATAGGGTTCTGAGAGCTTGAGACTCCCACATTTTCTAGACAATCGTCTCACAGATGGCGGTAAGGTTGTCAGCCTTACGCTCCGGCCAACCTCTATCTCCCAGGAAGATTCCTGGTACTCATTTCTGTTAGAGACTGAGTCGACCCCAGGGCCATAGTGCGACTGGAAGGATTAGGTAAATTGAAAAAAAAAATTACCTCATCGGGACTCGAGACCGGAACCTGCCGGCTTGTAGCACAGTGCCTCGACCAACTACGCTAAGATGTACCCCTGATATACATGTATCTTTATATATTTCCAACATTTGTTGTTTATCTAATGATGCTGTCAGTAACTCAGTTTGTATAGTTTAGAACGACATGAAGATGAGCGAATAGTTGCTTGAAAAGGATGTGGAAGAAGACGCCGTGTCCTAGTCTGAGGTCACATCCCGACATTCGCCTAGATGGATCACAGGAAAATATGAATAACCGTAGAAAGAATAGCAGGTATCCGAGTAGAAACACGAACCGAGGACCTATCCGATACGAAGCATCACCGTTACCCGCTCAACCGCAATATTCTGTATTCTGTACAGTGCTGGTTTGGGGGGGGGGGTTAGTAATCTTGCTGCACTGTGCTACATGTCGAAATGTTTCCATCTGCAAGATGGTATACGAATACTATGAGCTATGGAGGTTAATTAACATTAAATGAGATACATGGGAACAGGAATGGACGGGAAAGGCAGTGATAATAACTGACTTTAGTAGACTACCGCAGCATTTGGCTGGAGAAACTTGATTAAAACCGCAACAGAGTGGGTTAATTTAGCGATAGCACTCTATATTTTTATTAAGCTGGTTCTGTGTACCATTCTCTGTCTGGATACTGGCTCTGTTGAGTAAGATTTTCCGTAGCTTCACTCAGTTTTTTCCAGCCAAATTCCGGAATGGTATATTAAATTAGGCCGTTACTGTTTCATCCACACATCAGACAAATGTAATTCACACATCATTCTACCAAATCCAGTTTCACACTATGCAGCTTCCGATGTTGATACAGCTTCATAAAGCAACTCACTACACAAACTGAAGTCGTTAAGATTACGAAATTCCGTTGTTTCGTGCCTATATAATGTCACGTACCTGGGAACATAACCTCAATTGTCACTGCAGTGAAACTTCAACTCATTCCTTCGTATTCAGTGCTACCGGGTTCTGAAGATGGTATTGTGACACGTACCATTAGACCCGTTGCTAGGCAATGACAGCGAAAGAAGCAGCTATACCACAGCCGCTATTGAGTAACAGCTTCGCATACAAGCATTTTTTCACTTCAACAATTGGAAACAGAAACAGAGGAACAGTGTCCTTTGCGCGGTCCGTGCCAAGATGTCATGAGCAGGACAGCGAAGTGAAGTCAGTTTAGTGAAGTGAAGAGTAGTTGCTGAGTGAGTTAGTCAGTCAGTCAGTCAGCGAGTTAGAGGGCTAGTGAGGTTCATTTGTGAGCTGTTACTGAGAAGCTGGTAGCTGACGCCCGGAACAGTTCAGTAATCCAGAGGGAAGGGAATATCCGCCGTTGGAAGTCGCTATGAGCAAGGCTAGTGAAGACGTGACTGTGGACAGCAGGGTGTGTGTGTGTCAGTACACTACTGGCTAGCCATGTGACAGAGAAGCAGACAAGTAATGCTCCTACAAGCCAGGTATGGAAACAAAAGCTGACATGTTGGGCTGCGCCAAAGCTCAAGCGGTTAGTCGCTGGCATCCCACTGCGGCGGCCAGGGTTCGATCCCGGGTCTGGTCAAGTGGGATTTGTGGTGGACAAAGTGGCGCTGGGGCAGGTTTTCTCCGAGTACTTCGGTTTCCCTTGCCAATCTTAATTCCAACAATTGCTCCACAATCACCCTCACCTATCATCTGGAGCTGGTACAATAGGACAGAAGTGACCACAGTGCAAGGGACTTAGTTCGACCCCACTAGCAATAAAACGAATACCTAATTGCTGAATATCACTGTGGACACCTTCAGAGCACTCCCCTTGGGAAGCTATGCACAGATGCCTGCGCCTAATCCACACTTCAGAACAATTTTGGAACTGGTTTTGTTAAATGGCCTTCAGAGCTGCTATCGAAAGAACATTATATTTCTTCGATGATTTATTTAAACCGTCTTGCAGTGCATACACTCATTTATCTCCTTCTCTCCCTCTCACTNAGGCCCAACAGTATAACACACGCAGTCACAAGAGCAAGACACAACAAAAGCACAACACACACAAGATAGTGAAGGAGTGCTCCAACAGAGGAGAATGGGCGTGACTGGCGTAGTGAGGTGCGACGTAGCGATGTGGTATCCTGAACAATTTTAATATTTTTAACGTTTGACATTTGTCAATGTATATGATAGATATATATTTTAGTTATTTTAATATGAGGATAGGCATGCAATGAACTAGTTTGGCGTGGATGAGTAAGCACCTGAAGATGGCATTATTATGCCGAAACATGTAGTGAGAGGGAGAGAAGGAGATAAATGAGTGTATGCACTGCAAGACGGTTTAAATAAATCATGGACTTAAATCAGTGCAACAGGACGCTAAAATATAACATTATATTTCTTGTTAAACTTCGCAAGAGTGGAAGCGAAATAGAGAGATGTTACTGCAAGTTTACCGGGATAATTCTATGAAGAAAACGGTAGTTTACAAGTGGGTGATACGTTTTTCTGAGGGAAGAGAAAGTGTCACTGACGAAGAGATATCAAGACGGCCAGCAACGAGCAGAACTGAAGAAAATATTGCAGAAGTTCGTCGAATTGTGCGTGAATATCTTCGGCTGTCAGAGGCATAGCAGAGTAGCGAACATCGATAGAGAAAGAGTTAAGAAAATATCAACTGAAGATCCTGACACGAGGAAGGTGTGTGCAAAAGTGGTTCCAAAGGACCTGCTCACACGGCACCGTCTCTGAGAGAGTTTTTAGATAGTAAACAAATAAATGTTCGGGAACACCTCAATTTTTACCGGATCTAGCTCCCAATGACTTTTATCTGTTCTCGAAGATCAAGGAAATGTTGAAAGGAAGACGTTTTGATAACACTGATGACATCAGAAGTAGTACGACGGCATCTCTGAAGGCCATTCCACAGAACCTGTCCCAAAATTGTTTTGAAACATTGGACTAGGCGTTGGCATCTGTGCACAGCTTCCCAAAAGGAGTAATTTGAAGGCGACAACAGTGATATTCAGCAATGAGGTACGTAGCAATTTTACCGCGAAGAGCTCGCGAACTTCACAGTCAGACAACGTATTCTCGTGTGAATTCAGAAGAATGGAAAAGAAGTAAGATGACACGGCCGGGGTATGTAGAACTAGGAGATGTCAGATGCACACAACAGTATGATGAAACCGAAATCTGAACATGCTACAAATATAACACCGCACATATTAACTTTACTTTTATTTATTGCGTATGGTTAAAATTTATCCACACCGAAAATCGTTTCGAATTAAAATTTTGGGTCCTAATTTTTTCCCTTGGCACTACAGCCCCAGTGGGCCTAGGCCTACCTCCATGAACTTCTCCGTTCATTTCGGTTTTTCTAGATGTTACACATTCGACAGGACTCCTTGGGCGGGTGACCAGCTCGTCGCAAAGCCTCTACCTGTACACAAACACAGAAAAACGCACACACACACAAACTAAACATCCATGCCATGAGTGGGATTCGAACCCATGATCCCGGTTTCCAAGCGAGCGAAGACAGTACATGCCTTAGACCGCTCGGCTACCGTGACCGGCTTTCGGTCCTGATAGGAGTCTATAATTTACGTCATATACCAGCTTTCCTTACGATTAACATTTCATAAGACAATTGATAAGATGGCACATTAGTGCTGAAACATGTAGTGTGGAAGTGAAGAATAAGGTGAAAAAGTGTATACACTGTAAGACGGTTAGCATAAACCAGGGACATGAATCAGTGTAACAGGACGCTAAAATATAACATTGATAAATTTCTGTTTCATAATATTACATTCACGAAATATCTTGTAGTGTGGGCTCTAACACCGAATTTCAATGAAATTCGGGAGTTCCTTTGGAGATCAAACCTGCAGATACATGATAGGCAGACATGATGTCACATTTCTACCTATGTATTGTGTAAAGGACATACAAAAAAGCATCTAAAACAAGTATGAGTAAGTTAACATTCAGAAACTATTTTATAATTCAATTTATCATTGGAGAAACCCAAACGTTCCTCTATAATGTGACTTCCTGCGATATTTTATAAGAAAATCGACATTTGTGTACGAGAGGGACATGGAGAGGTAGACACACTATTTCCAAAGAATGTTTCAACATATAAAACTGAATAGAAATAAATACAATAAATTTGCCCCTGTGCTTAATTAATTAAGCACCACATCATGAAGGCGTGCTCGAGAAGACTGTACTGAACTACGAAGGACACATACAATTTCTTTACATCACAGAGTTAGTATGTACGTTTTCCATAGGGTCAGTAACATTTCGCTGAGAAGATAAGCAAGCAAATTCCCGAAGAGCAAGTGAAACAGAAGTAACACTTCTTTATTTTCGTTTTAAAATTCCGAAAACTAAGAAGGAACATGATGAAAACCACTCCATTCTGCAAACTGTCCGCACACTGCACACACCGAACTACACTCACCGTACATCCTTGCAAGGACACACTCGGCTAGCCAAGCCACGTCACATCTCGCAAACAAGTGAATCACGACGCAAGTAACTAGTCAACAGAAATCGTTAAGACTATATTCGGAAAAAATGTCGGAAAGCAGATCCGAATGCAGGCCACAATTATTTATTGAATTATAAATTAACAGAAACAGAGGTCACTGTTAGCTTCATTTTGTGAATCAAGTTACTGTGGCACGTAATTTAGGATTGGAGAAAGAGACTCTCCAACTGAGACGTTCAAGCGAAACTACACTCAAAGTGCACAATTCTCCAAATGCTTTAGGCCTAAATTCGCTTCCTTATGATCACACGATATGTTGTGCCGCAACATAATTTAATACAAGATAATACCCCACTCAGAACAGGCTAAAGTGTTGGGCGGTCAGCCTGCTTGTAGGCGTCCCCGTCAATATTGCTGACGCTAACGCCTAGGTATCTAATTGCATAACAGATCTAGCAGCTACTGTTAATTATAGTGTACTGACGGCCTGGTCAGCTAATGATTCCTATTCGAATGTGCGCGTCAGTTCATATTAAACGAAACCTGAGCATTTGGGAAATTCTATGGCCTAAATCACTTTTGTCGCAAAGAAGTTCTTGGTATGAAATGTTACGAAACTGTAAACAAATGAAAAATGTTTCTACCTCTTTATTTGTTTATTTAAATATATTTCTCCGCTACCTGGTTATATAGTGTCTATTGGTGGAGAAATTTGTAATATGAATTGGGAAATATGTGAAGGGTCTATGTCAACGTGCCATTCTAGAATTCGACTCAAGATACAGAGGAAAAATCTTCAAAATCCTGTCAGGACAGTCGTTATTAGGATCCAGAACTCAAGAGGTGTCCTTCCAAACACAAATCAGGAAAGTTAACCGTTCATTCTAAATTCTTTATTGAATGAAGATTCGTGTGACTTGCTGTTAGTCTGATGCCAATACTGGCGAAATTAGTGTAAGAATGAGCGAATTTATTGCGTCTATTGAAGTAGAACACAATTGTATTATATATTTACGTATCTGTCGCGAGTCATATTCCTACTACTTACTTACTTACTTACTCATGGAGCTGAGCCCTTCTGGAGGAGCCACCAATTCTGCAGCTACTCAAGAATTTTCCAGCATTTTATGGAGCCCGAAGGTTTATCACCGTGTTCACAAGAGCCCTCCACTGGTCCCTATCCTGAGCCAGATCTATCCAATCCATACCATCCCATCCTATCCCTCTAAGATCCATTCCAATATTGTCCACCCACCTACGCCTTTGCCTTCCCTGTGGTCTCTACTACGGCAAGATAAATCTTCCTGTAAGCGTTCACATATTTCACATTAATTATGTAATTAATTACGATTCTGATTATCCGAATTACGAGTACATTACTCAGTAATACATAACTGGGAGCTTAAGGATCACTGTGGAACATTTTCCTTAATAACAAACGTAGTTCCATTACACTTAGAATATAAATACGGAATTTGAATATACCTGTGTTCAGAAGAATGAAATTTGACCAAATCCTGAAAAATTATATATTTCCCATTCTCAGAATAAGAGCTCCCTTTAAAATATATCTTAAAAATACGAGCGTTCACATCTATTCTATTTTCCAAGCATTTCCCGTCCTCCCTTGCCACAAAATGAACCAGTCATCGACAAGTACTGCCACCATTTTGTGATTTCAACTTCACAAGTAAGCACACTATGTATACCTCCTGCCTACTTGGTCTGTCTTAGAATAACATAATCGCATTTTATGTCGACTGTGTTCAAGCGTTTGTAATTGAACCGAGTATTTGGAAAATGAACATTCTCATATCTCAGGCAATGAGAGTGATTCATTTGGAAGAACTTTATTCAATGAATGTTCTTCCCTCACAGCAAACACCGCGTTTCACGAACATGCAGATAAGATGTCAAAATTGTTATATGTAATTCATCTTTTGTGCTTTGGAAAGAAGCCAAAAGTGCGGATGATCTACCAACAAATCCCATTCTGGAACCGTTCGTGATAAGCTCGCACATCACAGCTGGTAATAAATGCCCTGCTTTATCGGACCCCAAAATTCATTGTCGCTTTCACAAAAGGCAGTCACTGGGCCCTCTCCAGATTCAGCTGAAAGGAGTCCATAAAAGTCACGATTTATTTCTCTAAATTAATTTTTACGCGTTTCTTCGATCTACGCCGAGGTCTCCAAAGTGGTCCCTTCTATTGAGTTTTTCTCAAGTAAAATGTACGTAGTTCTCATTTATCTCATGCATGTTACATGTTACCCCCACTTCATTATCATTAATCTTGCGCTCGAGGCTAGAACTCCTTTTGACTGGAGAGTTTTCTGGAACGGTATCACGTGTGACTCGTAAAAATATTGACTTTTGGACATTATCCATCATCCTGTTTTTATTTAAAACGACGTTTCGGAGACTGGACTGTCTCTGTCCTCAGTTAAAGCCTACTCAGTTGGGGCCCAATAGATAGAGATAGTCTCCATCTCCTATCTCGATCACCCTGTTAAAAAAAACGACGTTTCGGAGATTGGACTGTCTCTGTCCTCAGGTAAAAGCCTACTCATTTGTGCCCAAAGGACAGAGATAGTCCCCATCTACTATCTCGATCGTCCTGTTTTTGATTTAAAAACGACGTTTCGGAGACAGAGTTCAGCCTCTGCAAAATCGTTTCTAAATAAAAAAAAAAACAGGACGATGGATGATGTTTCAGAAGTCAATAACTGTATTAACATACCATCGACACAGAGCTTTAGAGCTTTTGACTCGTATTCGGAAGGTGCCCGGTTCGAATCTGGACAGTGGCAAAGATTAACCTGACTGAGGGGGTAGGTTCCTTTACACGAATGACAAGGTGTATGGAAACAGGCCATGATCGTTTCCTTCCACGTCTTTTTTCCGAATCATCCTTCATCAATCATCTCAGTACTTGATATCATACTGCCGGAGATGCTGACAGCGCTGTTAAGCAAACCAAAGAACCAGAAAAATAACTGTTTTAACTTATTAATAATCCGTATTATTTTTTTTATTGCTAGTGGGGTGGGACTAAGTCCCTGTACTGCGGTCACTTCTGTCCTATTGTACCAACCCCAGATGATAGCTGAGGGTGATTGTGGAGCAATTGGTGGAATGAAGATTGGCAGGGGAAACCGAAGTACTCGGAGAAAACCTGCCCCAGCGCCACTTCGTCCACCACAAATCCCACTTGACCAGAACCGGGATCGAACCCGGGCCGCCGCTGTGGAAAGCCAGCGATTAACCGTTTGAGCTATGGCGCGGCCTAATAATACGTATTCTCTGGTTTTTCTAGTGATGAATCTCTTATTTATGTGCAACTGTTTTCCCCAAGCCTCTTCGTTTATGCTGTGAATTCAAATGTTCACTTCTGTTCTGGCGCCTGCATTTCATTAAGGGATGTTACCCCAGATCGCTGAATATATCGCGACATATATTTCATCTGCATAACTGCAGCAGTTTATAACCGGCAGATTAACGCAGGATTAACTCTGCAATTTGTTCGTGCAACTTACTGCCCTATCAGACAATGTGATTGTTTTATAATCTAGTAATTCACGAATTGCTACAATGATATACTTTGCTTACTCGGCCGCTAGCTTTTGACGTGTCATTAGTTTCAATGTCCTGCGTTGGCCGCCAACCACTGGGCTGTTTTAATCATACACTTGAAGTTCAAATGCAATATTCTGCCAAGAGGAGGATGCGTATACACATAAACACACCTAAAATATACGATGGAATGTTTGTCAACAGAATCAGTTTTAATTTCTCTTTGTGTGCGTAATAAACCGCACTACAGAAGACTGATATTTGAAGTGTGGAGTTTATGCATTCACACAAAAATATGCAAAAATATATGCTTTAGTTTTCCGTACAGTATTGGACTATCCATTTGTGTGACAGCCTCTGTGGTCTAGGGGTCAGAGTTCCTGGTTACAGATCCAGAGGTCCCGGGTCGATTCTCGGCGCTACGTGATTTTCTGAGAAGCACTTTGTCGGGAATGGGGTACACTCAGCCTCGTGAGGATAACTGAGGAGCTATTTCAAGGAAATAGCGGCTCCGGTCTAGAAAACCGAGATTAACGACCGTTGGGATCCATTGCGCTGACCACGTGACACCCTCTATCCGCAAAAGTTGGAACTAACTTCGCCGACAAGCAGCGGTCGCGCGGTCGGTATAGTTCGCTTCCGGACTACAGGTCACGGAGTTTGTTTTGTTTTTGTGCCACTCCATGATAAAACTGAGTTACACATCCTTAAATTGTAGAATGAATGTGAATGAAGAATTTTTCTAGGAAACTCCGTGGAGATGAGTCCTCTTTGAGAAGCCATCAGTTGTTTAGAGACTCAAGAATTTTGCAAAATTTTATGGAACCCGAAGGTTCATCACCGTGTTCAAAACAGCCTTTCGGCGGTTCCTATCCTGAGAGAGATCAATTCAGTCTATACCACCCAAACCTATCTTTCTAGATACATTTTAATGCTATCCTCCCACCTACGTCTAGATCTTCCTAGTGGCCTCTTTCCTTCTGCTTTTTCCACCAAAACCCTATATGCATTCCTTTTCTACCCTTGCGTACTACATGTCCTGCCCATTTCATTGAATTTATGTACACGTGAAATAATTAGCCCTGCATATGCCATAACTGATATCCATGAACTGAGTTCCATCACGAATCCTCAGACAGGACAGGCGGTTTCGATCCAGGATTCAAACGAGGTAAAATTGAAGTTCGAATCAGGAACATAACTACTCGGCTGTGACGTTCGGTAAGAAGGACAAGTATTTTTATTTTATATACAATATAAAGCATCTGCAGATCACATTTGGCCACGCGGTCTGAGGTTCGTAGATATCTGACATACTAAATTCGCGGGTTAGTTTCTGGCCAGGACTATAGTCTGTCTTTATTGTATCCTGTTTCGGTCTCTTATATGGATGGATTCCTTGAGATGGGCCGAAGCGCATCAGGAGATGGTCCGAAGCGCATCAGAAGATTCCTATCAGATTCCTGGAGGGATTCAATGTTTCAGAAATATATTCACAAGCAGAAGAGGCCTAATGCGCCACAGTTGAGGGAAAAGAAGAAGAAGTAATGCGAATTAGGTTGACTTTATTTTGACTTATGAAATTACTGCTCAGAACGTTCTACTTCCTAAATACTGTACAGTCTTACATCATGTGCAGTCACAGTAGGCGCATGAACCAAGTGAAAAAGATTTTACTTCTAAACTTTAAGTGTCTTTTCACAAAGTAAACTCTTAGCAACCACATATAACTACCATTTTATGAGATTCCTGCGTGAGGTAAAGTTTAAAATAATATTTACATCGAGACTATATAACAGATGATTAGATAGCATCAAGTTCTGTTACATTCTATCCACGAAAGAAAATATGTCGCAAATTCTATGATAAGAGTGTGGCTGGGACCAATCTGGGAATAGCGTTAAAGACAAAAAGTAGTAAAGCACTCAAGAAAAACCATGATGTCCAAACGGAAACACTGTCCTAATCTAGAACAGAAACAGAAGAATGTATTGACATTTTTAAGAGGAGCTAGTGATCATAATTCAGAAGTACGGAGCGTACAGTTTATCGCTTTACCGGCTCTCAGTATCATCTCGGCGAAGGCTCCATCCCTACACGGGAAGTCCGTTGGCTCTACGGCCCTCAAACAGCAGATAAACACGACATATATTATTATTCTTCAGAGGTTAGAGATTCAGTTAATACAACTTGCGGACAATGAATGAAATACTTCATTATTAGTGTGTCACATCTTATCACTGAAGTAACATGCACAAAGTATAAAGTCCTCCTTATGCGTAAGAACCACAACATTTAGGTATATGGTGGGAGTTAAGGCTAAGCTCCGCCACATCACTCCACAGTAAAACGCTTGATAAACTTTGTAGAGGAGACTGCGTGGGCTCCAGAAGCAGTCCAAGAAGCCTGACAAACAGTATGATCCTTGACTATGTAGAAACAGGAGGTCAGTCTTTCAGTTCCTAGCCAGACACATTACTGAGCTACCCTGATTCATGGAAATAGCGTGTTCTCAGATTTCTGATAACAAAAATACCTTCTAATATAAACTGATCGCGAGTGAGTGAGTGTGTATACGTTTGGGACGCATGATCGTTTATAATTCGTGTCGGTCGGTATTATCTGTCCCTGATGTATCAACACTAATTAATGCTGTAGTAACTATAGACAGAGTCCAGCGAAATAGTGGGCCTACGAAGGCATATTGTACGTATATTTCGGAAATATCAACATCTGGGAGAAGTAATTAATTACCAGGTTCTGCTCATGCGGCTATCCTGTAGTAAAATATATAGGCCACCACCACTTCCTTCTGCGTCTTCTTTATTAATAATAATCCCTTTATAATTAGATGTTATACAACCTATGTGATTAATATATAGTCACTAAACGAATGAAGTCAGAAATGCAGTAAGACTTTCTTAGAAAGATCCAAAGAGAGAGCGGAACATACTTCCTTTCAGAAAAGTTTCTATTCAATATAGATNTCTACCCTGAAGATGGGGGCGATACGTTCCTCCGAAACGTCGGTTAACACCACATATACACGGTGCCAAATCCCAGAAGACTGCTTTCTTCATAGTCACCGCCGTGAAAGCCTCAAATCTTACTTAGTTACTTATTTCTTTGTCTGTTTTTGTTTATTACAATTTATAGCGGTTTACTACGTGCGGGGTCTACTGCACACATTTCTGTCAGGGTCTGATTTCAACGGTAGTTGTTTTAATTTACGAAATAAAATATTGTTGTCTGAACTCAGCATAATGAAGAAGTGTGGTCAATAAAAGTGGTGAATTCTGCGGAATGTACTGGTTTTATTTTTAGTATTATTAAAATTGCATCATTTAAAGGCAGGAGGAAGGCAATTAGCGGGTAACATTTCTAACGACAATGTTCCAACCAAGTGGACACTTCATCGAAATGCGCATCGACGGCACGGAGCTCGACCGTCCCCCCCCCCCAAAAGTGTTTCAATACATTTCATAACAGTAACGACTGTGATTGCGTAAGCCAGTTATATAAGTGAAATTTCGTTCTTTCTCATTTATATTACCCTATTAACAGCAAATGAGCTCTGAGCTTGTTATTTTTGGAGATACCCAGTTCGATTCCCGTAGTGGGACAGATTATGCTGACTTAAGTATTGCATTTCATTGTCATTTTGTGTTTTAAATAAACATGCGTACATATACCGATCACAGAACCTTTGCACACAATTGCGGTCTGTTATAAACAAAATTTTATGTTACCGCTAAATAAATTACTCTGTAGTTTTGTAGAAAGGTTGTTCTGAAGCTGTGTACTCGTATATAGTATATATTCACACTAGACGAAAGAACAACATAACACACAAAATATTTCAGTCAGTATAGCAATGATAAGCCGATCATAGTGGTCGCGCGGTCTAAGGCATGAACTGTCTTCGCGCCGTTCGAAGACAGGGTCGTGGGTTCGAATCCCACTCGAGTCATGTATGTCTGTGTGCGTTTATTATGTGTTTGTGCTGTTCAGCATGCACGTAGCGGCTTTGCGACGGGCTGATCCCCCGTACAAGGAGTCCTACCGACTGTGTACAGGATAGGAAATAGTGGTACCTTGTAAGAGCCTGGAGTCCTCCTTATCTAGCAAGCATCACGGTTATCCTGACAATTTGTTAGACGTTAAATAACCTCTTGAACAGAATCATCATTTTTAAAGGACCCTGGAACGATGGAAATTCAGTCTACTTTACGAAGTTCGACGAAATAAAAAACGCGACGTACAGGAGACTGCAGAATTTTGGGTATAAAGAACTGGATGAATGTAGCATCGAATAGAGAAGAATGGCGAGCAATCCTGAGGAAGGCCAGGGCTCACAAAGGGCTGTCGTGCCAGTGATGATGATGATGATGATGATGATGATGACAGAAGACTGCTGCAATTAGCCTCATGAAAACCGGAAGTTACATCTTCAATTTGAGCGACGGACGGATGGACAGAAATAATGGGAATTCAGCGTCAGTGAAACAGTTCAGCAAGTAACTTCTGACTGCTGGCTTTACGGCCATATGTACACAGTGAGAATCACAAAAGAGCACCAGAAAGAAATTCTTCGTCATATATAAAGGTAAAGGTACGAATTCTTTTCGTTTATGTAAACAGTAAAAATTGCTTTTTAATATTAAAGATGCAATATAACAGCAAGGGGATTTCCCATATATGAAAGTCAATTTTTACCAGATCTTAAGCGTTTATTGAAATTTATATCCTCCTCAATTTTATTGCCCGAAGTTACACGAAAGTCATGTCGTATTCGGCAGTAATTTCTTTCATACTCAAGTTCCGCGGTAGTGCAGCATCTTTCATTCTCAAGTTCCGCGGTAGTGCAGCATCTTTCATACTCAAGTTCCGCGGTAGTGCAGCATCTTTCATACTCAAGTTCCGCGGTAGTGCAGCATCTTTCATACTCAAGTTCCGCGGTAGTGCAGCATCTTTCATACTCAAGTTCCGCGGTAGTGCAGCATCTTTCATACTCAAGTTCCGCGGTAGTGCAGCATCTTTCATACTCAAGTTCCGCGGTAGTGCAGCATCTTTCATACTCAAGTTCCGCGGTAGTGCAGCATCTTTCATACTCAAGTTCCGCGGTAGTGCAGCATCTTTCATACTCAAGTTCCGCGGTAGTGCAGCATCTTTCATACTCAAGTTCCGCGGTAGTGCAGCATCTTTCATACTCAAGTTCCGCGGTAGTGCAGCATCTTTCATACTCAAGTTCCGCGGTAGTGCAGCATCTTTCATACTCAAGTTCCGCGGTAGTGCAGCATCTTTCATACTCAAGTTCCGCGGTAGTGCAGCATCTTTCATACTCAAGTTCCGCGGTAGTGCAGCATCTTTCATACTCAAGTTCCGCGGTAGTGCAGCATCTTTCATACTCAAGTTCCGCGGTAGTGCAGCATCTTTCATACTCAAGTTCCGCGGTAGTGCAGCATCTTTCATACTCAAGTCCAGCGGTAGTGCAGAATCTTTCATTTTCAAGTTCCACGGTAGTGTAGCACAAACTCCTGTACTGAACTGTTGTATATTTCGGCAGTTACAGTGTGAAAGGTTATTATGATACAGATACAACTGAATGGCAATGAGAGATGTTATAACAATTATAATACTGTCACGAATTAGGGATCTGCGTGACTCATAGACGGGATTTTGATTGGATGACTAGATTTCTTGCACTTACAGATCGTAACTACAAATAATTATAACACTATTGCTGATTTTCACACTAAAATGACTACACACGAAGTTTTCTCAGTCAGGTTTTACACATCCGTGTCACACAACAGATAAAACAGTATGTGATAAATAGAAAAATTACTAAACTGATCATCTAGATGTAAAATATTAAGGTTGTTCATATTTCCGAGCATATTAGGAGTATGTAAAAAGGTAAGATTGTCCTTGTGCTTAATTAATTAAGCACTATATATCATGAAGGCATATAGGGGAACTAGAAGGAGTGGTCTGCTTCACGCCCCAGCCGCTTTACCCCCAGAAAAATTATCCCCAGTACCCACTGGATAGGAGTTTGGGTGGGCCTCAGAGCCAGTCTGGACGTTGAGAAGAGAAAATGTTTTTCACCGCCGGCAATCGAACCCCGGTCGTCCAGCCCGTAGCCCGAGGAGTACGTAATAATTTTAATAGAAAATATTGGTCTACTGTGTATACGAGAGCTTTAATTCCCCCTTGAACAAATGTAAGAGGGATTCAGAGAGATAGGGGAACGCACCATCACCTGTCTACAGGGCAATATGTTATGTAATTGGATTGAAACATTAGGCCCACTCACCATGAAGTGACTGCCAGGCAGTTCCTGTTTACTTGTGGAACCACTGCCATCCTCTCTGGTCCCCTTTCTTTTGCATCACCGTTTCACACTCCAGGACTGATGGGGGACCATCAATTACATTGAGTCTGTATACAGCACTAATAATTTCCATCTTATTCTGCGTTTATCCGGCCTGCCTCGGGCCTCGCTCTTACTGAGGATATTGGCTGATGGCATGGTGAACCATTTCACGCTTCGTGGGCGCTCCTCCGCAACGACCGAGAGAGACAGTCCCAACCCCCTTCTCCAACCGCAATTCCATTTTCGAGCAGCGCCACAGAATCGGTTGCGTATAAACAAGGAACTGCACAGCACTTATACTTCAATTACGTACATAAAGGACGCAATTAATTAATATATTAATTATACTTTTTTTCGAAAGTCGTGAAATAAAGGATAGTGACATTGTTCCGTATTCAGAAAGTCAGTTTTTAATCTCGCCAAGGGGATCGTCTATCATGAGTGAGGTTATTCGTGCTTTTCTTCAGACTCTCAAGGTAAATGTCTGATTTGTGCACTAAAGAACAGATTATCCTTCGTATCTTCACAATACATCATTTTACAGACGGTAGGACTCCTTTGACGGGTGATCAGCTCGTCTCAAGGCCTCTGCGTAAACACAGAATAAACGCATACACACACCAAACATCTATATCTTGTGTGGGATTCGAACCCACGATCCCGGCTTCCGAGCCAGCGAAGGCAGTATATCCCTTAGACCGCTCGGCTACCGTGACCGATTCTTCGCTTTATAGAAACTAATAAAATAATGTTCATATTTTTTAAATTCTTTAAGAAAGTACTGGAGGTAAATCTTTCAGGTGTCTTAAATACCGACAATGGAGAAGAGTCTTGATTTTCTCCGATCGGTAAAAGCTGCAAAAGAAGCTGCAAAACGATGCAACATTGAGTGAGACCCCTGTCGTGGCGAACAAGACTGTCTTTGCTGGATTTTACAAAATCACACCGATGACTCTGAAGAGTACCGCCTTTTCTTATTCCTTATTTTCTGTATTTGTACGAGTTCATCTAGAGTGTGTAGTGCCTATGATTAGTTCCACAAGACTAAGAACTATCGTGCTTTGCGGTCTGGCACATCCTGCGACCATTTCATGCAGGTGTTAGTTTTCCTGGAAGGTGACACAGAGGACCAAGCGTTGCCGTTAAGTGGTCAGTAATCCTGTTTCGTATTCAAGAGATCCCGGGACAGATTTTCAGTTCGGAGGTAGACGCATTGACAGGTTTCCCACTGTCTCCTTCCGATCGTCCATGCAAAGTGCTGAATTGGTAGTTATGAACTGGTCATGATTCCTGCGGAATCCTTCTGAAATAATGATTCAACATCATTCAACGCCATATAACCTATGCAGTTAGCAAATCGTCGTTAAATGGAACAAGACGAATACATAATGGGCCATACAATTCAATGGAGGTACTTAGATGGCATCAAATTTTGTTTATTATTTTCAAAAAGTATATATATTATTCGCCTGTCACGGTAGCCGAGAGGTTAAGGTATGTACTGTCTTCGCTAGCTCGGAAGCCGGGATCGTGGGTTTGAATCCCACACAAGGCATGGGTGTTTGGTATGTGTGTGTTTATTTTGTGTCTGTGTTGTCATGTGTTTAGGTTAGCGCTTTGCGACGAGCTAGAACCCGTCCAAGGAGTCCTACCATCTGTAAAATGATCATGAAATTGAAAATCAGTGGGCAAGGCCCAAGGGGGGCAGTAGAGCCAGTAAAAAGAAACATTATTCAAAACGACTAGTGTCGCAACATACAACTAGTAAACTAAAATCAAAAGAAACCTACAGAAGATCTACACTTTTGAAAAACGTTATTTGAAAGAAATTGTGTGATTTGTGAAAATGATTGTGCGGCTCGTCACACTTGTAAATATTTCTAAAACCGATCAGAAAAGCCAGATAGACACCAGCTGTAAGTATAAAAACATTATATGTTGTGCTTATGTGGCAACGTCCTACAATATTTATATGCATGAAACGTTCATTACGCTAGAATAAATTACAAACTGAGATGCATGGCTTTGTGGCCCAAACCCAATTATATCCTGCAACAAACGAGAGACAGCGTTTAAGATATTCGTTGACACTTCACCATGACGACAGCAAACAATTTTACATATCTCATGGGTATGGGCTAGGGGTTCAAGCGTTCGGCATAGCTTCAAGAGAATAACATGTCTTCATATAGATAATGACTTCCACTGTGGAATATAAAGAGATATAAACACAAAGGCGAAACGCAGTGGCAGAAGAGTGCCAGGGGACGAAAGCCAGAAGATAACATAAAAGAAACCAAAAAGTGAAGTGGAGAGAAAATGAAGTTGAGAAATTTTCATTAGTGCAGAAGGAATTCTTACTTCAGCAAATGAATGCCAACCCTTCAGTACTGGTGGAATGTCTCGACCGGCTTCGAGGGTCATCATGCCCTTAATTTGAAAAGAAGTTTTAACCTTGGGCATTGTCTGAATTAAGAATGCGCTGTGCACAAAAACTCCTAAACATGCTAAAGTTAGAGGATGCGGATTGGATTAAGGTGGCTCAAGATAGGATTAAGAAGTGTGCTATTATAGACATGGAAATACACCTTCTTCCTTGAAAGAGGGAAATGTTTTGAACACATGTGTGACTCACAGCCTCTCAAGAAGGACTCTTGACAGATAAAATTAGGTTGTATTCAAATATTCTGAGATTCACTTCATTAATGACGCTGTCGAACTTACACATACAAAGTCAGAGTCTAATTTTTTTAAATTTATAACTCCGTTTCTAGTGTGGAGAAGGAGACTGAACATTCTATCTACAGGACAAATTTTCACATAACCGACTTTTTTCAAACTTGTATGCTCCCCCAAGTACAATTAGAATGATCAAAGCAAGGATGATGAGATGGGAAGGGCATGTAGCATGAATGAGAGAGAGAGGAGAAATGTATATAGGATATTGGTGGGAGAGCCAGAAGGAAAGAGCCCACTGGGAAGACCAAGGCGTAGGTGGGTGGACAATATTAAAATGGATCTCAGAGAGATAGGAAGGGATGATATGTATTTGATTGATCTGTCTCAGGATATGGACCAGTGGAGGGCTCTTGTGAACACCGTAATGAACTTTCGAGTTCCATAAAATGCTGGAAAATTCTTTAGTAGCTGCACAATTGGCAGTTTCTCAAGAAGGGCTCAGCTCCATGAGTGATATGTGATGATTTTGTTCGTCAATCAGAGTACTTACTGAAACACTTAAAAAGAGTTTCTTAGAAAGTCAAGAATTTACTTGCCTTCCATGAAGCCCGACGGTTCATTTAAGTGCTCAGAAAAACACTGCACTTCATCCCGTCCTAAGCCCGCTGAATCCAGTTCACATCTTGTTTAGATAAGAGGCACTTTAATTTAATTCCATCCTCCTAGGAAAGCTTAAGTCTCTTAGGCAGTCTCTCCCTTACAGGTTCTCTAACCTAACGATCTGTGTGCGTTTCACATCTGCCTGAAGCGCATTATGTGCCCTGTTCGCTGCGTTCACCTAGCAATAACTATGAGACAATGCAGTTACAAGGCAATTCTCTTCCACGAACTTCCACGAAGGCAAGTCGGTTAGGTTGCTTCACACGGGCAACATACACAGAGCAGGATGTGAGGGTCTCATAGTCCTCATTGTGGTGCTTATTAGAAGTCCCACCGTATATTCCACTGAAAGTCGATCGACTTTTCGGAGAAAAGGATTCCTAACTGGCTTATTCTGCGACCCTGAAAATGAGGCGACATGTTCCTCCGAAACGTCCGTTGATTTTTAACGGATTATTGGGCGTTAAATATCAGGAATTTGGATTCTACATAGTAGAACACAGTAGAACTGTTTATATTACGAGTACATATCGAAACTCAAGCTTGTTTGTGGGTTTGGTCGTTTGGTTTTGGCTCTGAGATAGGTGGAATGAGAAAATCGCATCTTCCATCCCAATGATTCACTGACTAACTCCACGGAGCTGAGCCCTTCTTTAAAGGCCGCAAGTTGCGCAGCCACTCAAGAATTTCTCACGAATTCCATTTGCCTTTTCTTTCTGTAGTTACGTCAAAGTAAGGCCGCGCCATAGCTCATGCGGCCCGGGTTCGATCCCGGGTCTGGTCAAGTGGGATTTGTGGTGGACAAAGTGGCGCAGGGGCAGGGTTTCTCCGAGTACTTCGGTTTCCCCTGCCAATCTTCATTCCACCAATTACTCCACAATCACCCTCACCTATCATCTGGTGCTGGTACAATAGGCCAGAAGTGGCCGCAATACAAGGGACTTAGTCCCACCCCACTAGCAATAAAAAAATAATGTCAGAGTTGTCAATCTGAATCACAAGTTTTCGAGGCGCAGGGGGTTGACGTACAGCGTCGTTGCTACGGGCGACGAAGGACACGGGGGGGGAGGCAGACTCAGTATCTCACGTACTAACGACCGTTTGGATATATATTCGCCAGCATCCGTTACTGCCGACCGTGCCAGCATAATTACATTGAAACCGTGCATTTTGTTCCGGACTGCTATCGTAAGCGATTTTATCACATGTGAGCGCTTCCATTTTTTAGGGTAGGCCCCATGTCATAGCCCGTAAAATGTATACATTCCAACTCAATTTGGTAAATACCACATCATGCAAATGGGATGTTATACAGGATTGTGATTTGTTTTCAATAACCTAGAGAGAAGATTTTTATTATTAAAACTGATTTCGCGCCTTCTGTAGGACTACATGTTAAGTGGACAATTCACTGGGTGAATGCATTCCACGTCTTTTATCTCCTCTCCCGTTTTGTTACTCTTTTCTTATTTTGAAAATATAAAGTATGCTTATGAGATCATCATGCTGTCTTTGCCTCTATGTATTCCCCCTAAGGGCCGCGCCATGGCTCAAGCGGTTAGTCGCTGGCTTCCCATCGCGGCGGCCCGGGTTCAATCCCGGGTCTGGTCAAGTGGGATTTGTGGTGGACAAAGTGGCGCTGGGGCAGGTTTTCTCCGAGTACTTCGGTTTCCCCTGCCAATCTTCATTCCACAAATTGCTCCACAGTCACCCTCACCTATCATCTGGGGCTGGTACAATAGGCCAGAAGTGGCCGCAGTACAAGGGACTTAGTCCCACACCACTAGCAAATAAAAAATCCCCCTTATAAATTTTGAATAACTGAACCAGTCTTTACAGAACTTGTATGGATTTCATGGCATCTTCGCCCAACTCAACGGCATACTTCATAAACTCCTTCCATCAGTCTCTGAGTCTGCATGTGTATCCCTTATCGTTGCTACGCAACGGTTAGGTAAAAACGTTACCGCTGCAACAAATACACGTGCAACAATATAAGAATTATTGGACGCGTCGTTTCCTATACGGCCCGATTCGTATCAAAGGAGGCGATTGGTTCTTCCCAGAAATTCTTTTTTCAAATTTTCAATCCAAGCTAAAAATACAAAACAGGAGCGGGAATAGGTATACACCTGTGAATTCGTCTGCACTGATATTGTATTTGTGCAGCAAAAACCATAACCAGAGTTCGATTTTTATGTTAAATTTGTTTTTTTTTTACAAGAATGCCGATATTACTGCATTTGAAAGATCTACATTTGTAGGTGCCCTCGTTCAAATCCCTACCGGGCTACAGCTATCCAGATGTGTTTCTTTGTTTTCCTCAGCCTCTCCCGGGATATATATATAGCAAACGTACAGGTCGAATGGCTAAACGCCTCATTTCTCTTTGGTAAATTCTGGGTTCTTCTTTCAGCCCAACATTCTGACTTGTAAGCTGTCCCACTCCTTCTAGGCCAATGCCTTATTGTCTTGAAATATGTCACGACCACTTCCATCTACGTCATTGCTCGTTCACTTCAGTACGTAGCTCCCATAACAGATCTAAGTGAGGCGAAAGTGTCAAGGGCCAAGTTATCACTAAATTACGTATACTACGCAAAATGAGTAGAATTATGCCATAACAGATCTTCCTTCTCCTGCTTGGTACCCGTAACCATGTTCGACGTTATCAGTTCTGTGCAGTCAAAACAACGATATTAAATCATTACATTTTAATGTAAAGCAAACGCAAAGAATTATGCGATTATATGTACTTGTTTAGAACAGAACTGTTATTGTAATTGTAAATATAAACAGGTCGCCATAGTCGCCTTTACGAGTGAATTGGTTTATTTTTGCTACATAAAAATAACCGTTTATCTCTCATAAATCACATAGTAGATACCGTTTTCTTCTGCTAAAAAGCAAATAGAGCTAACCTCCTGTATTCCCCATGAAGATAACGGACAGTGCCCAAAGAAAACTCTCCGGCAACTGCAATAAAAAACTTTTAAAATTATCAATTTACTGCTACTGCAACTATTTATATCATTAATAACAAGCGCAGTCGGTATGGCAACTGGACAACTAAGGGGTTGGAGTTTGAGTCCCGGTGGAGGCAAGAACTTTCACCTCTCCATGTCGTCCAGACCGACTGCGGGGCCCACCCAGCCTCTTATCCAATGGGAATGGGGGTAAAGCGGCCGGGGCCTGAAAGCTGACCACTAACCTCCAACTAGTGCCGAGGTCGAGAAAACGTGAGTCTATACCTACACTCTCTCATAAATCTTTATGAAGTAGTGCTTAATTAGTTAAGTACAAGGACAACTATTTTTCCCCCCCTTGGCACTACATCCCCAGTGGGCCTAGGCCTACCTCCACTAACTTCTCCGTTCACTTTGGTTTTTCTAGATCTTACACATTAGGTAGGACTCCTTGGGCGGGTGATCAGCTCGTCGCAAGGCCTCTACCCGTACACAAACACAGAAAATCGCATACGTACAAACTAAACATCCATGCCCTGAGTGGGACAAGGACAACTTTACCTACTGCTTTTGCTGGTAGCGTTATGACTGTTACTTCTGCTGCTTTTGCTGATATTTTATCAACTTCAATGGCTGCAGATAAGCTGGAGAATAATCGATTGGTGAGGATATTCTGGCGCCTATCCAACGTCGCAACAGATGGATAACGGGGATCTTTCCTTGGGATTAAGGCGGACGGTGAGTGAAGCTTACAATTACAAGGTTCATAATGCGCGGAACCACACTTCCATTTCCCTGTAGGTATTAATGGCGTGGTAAGAACAGGCAAAAATGTTAACTCCACCGTTTCATTAGCTTCAACATCAGTTAGGACAGTCAGCCTTTGAGCACATAAATTTACCATCTTCCACTACATTTACGCGTTGGTCGAAATTGTATTAAGGGCGTTTTCATCTCAATATTCATCAAGGAAGGGCTCTGCGTACCCACTTGGTGCGAATCTCCCGGGAAAAACTAAATGTACCTGCTAAATTTGCGTGGTATGTACGTACATAGTATATATATAAAATTGCTCGCATAAACCTTGAAATAAAATCTACATAACATTAACATTTCCAGCCTAATCTAGTATTTACAGCGACCTGGGGGGGGCACAACGCTAGAAGCGGGAAGGTCGCGGGTTCGAGTCCCGATGAGGTGGATATTTCAATTTACCTAATCCTTCCAGCCGCAGTATGGCCGTGCGGTCGACTCAGCCTCTAACAGAAATGAGCACCATGAATCTTTCTAGAGAGTAAAGGTCGGCCTGCGCGTAAGGCTGATAAGTGATAACCTTACCGCCATCTGTGAGTCGATTGTCTAGAACAAGAAGGAGCCACAACGTCTCACAACCTTACGTGCCTTCACGGCCGGTTACAGGGCCAGCTTTACGTTTCTATTTTCAGCGACCTGACTAGCCAAGTTCATAAGCAGCAGAAAGTTGGAATTTCGAATACTGACCAGAACATGAACAATCGCGTTTCTCATTTCTCGTCTTGTTTCATTATCGCCGTTTCACCTTCTCTGCTACTGTCCCTTCCAAAGATCGTGCCATGTTATCATATACGCCATGTGTCAATTACAGTTTTCTATTACATCACACAGAGTGAAGCATATTTAGGCACCAGCAAACCTATGGGCCTTCACAGCCCGGTACGGGGATGGCTTTACCTTTTACTTTACTTTACTTTACTGGTAGCACCTTCATTATTAAGTCAAAGGATTTTAATGGGGAAGCAAGTCCCTTCTTATGTTTCATTTATTGAAGCACACAGATTGGAAGTCACTGTTCCCGGAAGCGGGCGAGGTAAGTAGATGGACGGACTATGAGCTAGGTATGACTTTTCCTCGTGAAATATTTGGTACGATTACAGCAGCTGCGACATAACAAATTATTAAGGACGTCATTTTGGTTCCAGCGATAGTGTCTGAGATATGAAATCCATCCAGGTGCTGTGTATAAGAACTTCATTTCTCGTCTAGGAATATTAGCCATTTTTCTTTTGAATAATTCTGACATTTAACAATGCCAATAAGAAGAAAATTCTCCCGTCGTTCCCTTGTTGAATCAAACTATACGTGAAACTTAATTAATGAAAGCCATGTCCAAGTAATTGTGGATCTTATATTCAGAGAAGAGATTAGTTTATGCTAAATCAAATTAGCCGTGGAAGGGATGAAAATAAGCAAAAGAACTGCGAGGAAAAGAAATGAAAAAATAAATGAGCCAGAATTCAAGTTAAACTTAGAAGGAAATATTAATGAGGCTAACGGATGTTAATGAATGCCTACAAGTATGTAGAAGTTGGAGGGTACAATGTGGGTCATGGGGCGAGCTGCATTCATTAAAACTTGACATAATCACATAAAACAAACGTCGTGCTCTTCGCTGTTTGTTTAAATGAAACTAGCAATTTATTTGATAGTGCTCTCCAATTAGCATTGTCCACGTAGTTTAATCGTATTCTGAAAATTGTGAACGTTCCAAATGAAAACAACCGTCATTAATCCACTGAAAATTGAAGTTAATTATTTCCCGCTATCACTAAAATTCAATCAATGGAAAATGCGATTTCGGAATATTTATGATAAATGTTACTGGCTACTGTATATGTGATAATAAAAAGGAAGCAGTAAAAAAAATAACGTTAACAAATTCTCACCTACGTATTTCATAAAGCTCTTATACAATAAAATATTGCAGTTAATCACACATACAACGACGGGGATATTACTACCGACAGAAATACAAAACACTAACTACATACTCCTTCTTGTTCCACCATGTTCATGTCCCCACCCCGACCCCCCGAATTATAATCCATCATCACCGTCCTGTAATCATAATATTTATATATAATTCATATACAGTTCACATAAGAATAAACCCATCAATGTGTCCAAATATACTGGAACGTACAAAAGGTGAAAAGGTACCCAAACAGTTTGAGTTTCACACAAAAACAAAGATAACTTCTGCATTTGATATATTCTTAAGTTAATTAACGAGGGTATATTTGAGTGCAGGAGGAAGCGAAAGCCGCCTCTCCTCGGTACTACAGGCTTCATCCATAAAATGTACAGAAGAAGGCAATACTTTGTTGTTTCAGTGTGCTAAATATTTTGTCATGAACACATTTCTCATGTGACTCAAGTTTCATCATGAGTTCCGCATATGCGTGTTACTATTGCGCATAGAATTATTTACCGCAGCATGTTCTAAAAATCAAATTACACAGACAATAATTTTACCCGTTCTACTGCACGTGTATGGGACATGGGCATATGAGAAGAGAATACGAGGGATTCGTTCATTCATCAGTAATCTGTCAAGACGACAAGTCCACAGTCTTTTCCAAAACAGTTCCTGCACTTGATGCGTTCTAGAGCGTTCTCCTTCAAATGAAAATATCCTCTTCTGACCCCAAGGTCATCCAGCATCTTCTTACGTCTTCTTCCTCGTCTTCTGGTCACTTCTATCCGCCCCTCTATCTTTCCTTCAATAACTTCTTTCAGAAGGCAGTTACCGCGTAAGATATGACTAATCCAATTAGCCTTCCGTTTTCTTATTTCGTGTAAATACCAGGGATATACGGATTAAAAGAAAGGCAATTGGTGAAAATTATGTAACTGAGAGGACACCTCCATAATGCATACTTGTACTAACATAAATAATACTGCTAAGATTATTACAACAAACAGCAATGTTTGGGTGTGGCATGGAACAAGCATTATGAAGTGTGGGCTTCATGCGTTTTGGTCTGGAAGCCTAAAGAAGGAGATCACGTGGAAAATCTACGTGTGCTCATAAATGGGAAACTACTATTAAAATATATCTCAGAGAAAGTGTGTGAGGGAGTGGAATCCATTCATCTGGTTTAGGACAGGGTCCAGTCGCCGGTTTTTGTGATCATGTTCCTTAAAGCAAGGCGTTTCTTGACAAGTTCAGCCACTGTAAACTTTAAGATTAAGGAACCTGCAGTAAGTAGTTAGGTGTTTCTTATGAAATTCATAAACTTAATACGAATTTAAAACACGTCTCTTTCGCGCTGAAATTGCGTGTATTTCCACTCACTTCACACTCGATACAGCAAGTGATATTATCTGCTCTAGGGCATCTAGAACGTGGCAAAGTAAAGGTTTCCCTGTAACAGGCCGTGAAGGCCCATAGGGTTGTGAAACGTTGAGGTTCCCACATTTCCTAGATAATCGGCTCACAGATGGCGGTGAGGTTGTCAGCCTTATGCGTCGACCGCCCTTTACCCCCAGAAATATTCCTGGTACACATTTCTGTTAGAGGCTGAGTCAACTCCAAGGCCATGGTGCGGCTGGAAGGATTAGGTAAATTTAAAAAATCCACCTCATCGGAATTCGATCCAGCGACCTTCCGGCTTGTAGCATAGTGCCTCAACCAACTACGCTACCGTGTGCGCCTTCGATAACGTGGTTCGTGTTAAAAAAATCAACATAGAAACAGAACTCTGTGATATTGCGCTGATCCATTTCGCATTTCGGCCCAAAATACGCTTATTTTGCTCTCGATCTTAAGGACGGGTGTGACATGACTCCACTAAAACCTCGAACCAGAATGTAGAGAAGTGTTGCATTAAGGCGTCAAAAATGAAAAGGAAAAATACGTTCGTGTTTGCGTGAAACGTTCACTCTAAAGGTAACAGTTATAAAACGACTTGAAGCAAACCAGTTACTTCTGATATCACTGGCCGAACTTTCACTGAGAGTTCATGCATGAAATAAAGTAATTAGAAGAAATGAATACAAGGATTGACAAATATAATTACCGTGAAGAGTAAACGGATGGGTAACAGAATTAAGTAACAATGCACTGGCGGAAGATAATACTGAAGGAGATCATCAAGGGATTGTTATTCTTGGCGCAATTCTTTCTCGTGCGGAAGAAGATGAACATTAAGAATGAGGAGGAGAGAAAGGAGGAGAAGGAAGAGCTTAAGAGAAAGATGCAACAGAGAAAAATGGAGACAGAGATTATTAAGAAGATTGCGAAGGAAAATGAAAAAGAAAATATGAAGACGAAGAAGAAGTGAGATTGGAAAGTACAAGCAGAAAGAGGAGGAGATGGTGTGGCAGAAAGGAATGCACAAGGAGCAGAAGAACCATTTACAAAATGACAAAAGAAGAACGAATATAACGTAGAAAAGGCAAGGTGAGGAGAGAAATTGGTACAGAAGGAAGCTGGAGAGGAGAGTGTGGCCTAGTTGTCGAATCCAAGGGCAGCAGGTCCACAACTGAGTCAAAGATTATTGGGTTTAGTCACACATACCGGGACACATCGCCGGTCACAGTAGCTGCGCGGTCTAAGGCGTGAACCGTCTTAGCTTGCTCGGACGCTGAGTACCTGGGTTCGAATCCCACTTAAGGAATGGAT
The DNA here is from genome assembly GCF_002891405.2 of Cryptotermes secundus. NCBI lineage: Eukaryota > Metazoa > Arthropoda > Insecta > Blattodea > Kalotermitidae > Cryptotermes > Cryptotermes secundus. The sequence goes on along the minus strand of NW_019724586.1, from coordinate 601,529 downwards.
GTTTAGTGTGTGTATGCGTTTATTCTGTGTTTGTGTTGTCCTGTGTTTATGTAGCGGCCTTGCGACGGGCTGATAACTCGTACAGGGAGTTCTACCGTCTGTGAAAAATTATTACGGAACTGAATAAGAGGCCTGGGCCTTGAATGGGCTGGAAGTGCCATTGAAAAAACTGGTACATATCAGTTACACTCGTAGATGAGACGTGTGAGACAGAAAAGAATCAATGTCCGTTTCTAATATGGAGCGTATTAAGCACTTCGACTGTCTGTTTCCCAGCCTATGGCCACAACGGATTCACGATTAATGGCAGAGATGTGCTGGCGGGAGGCAGTATAGCTGCTCTGTGGAAACACGCAACAAATAGACCATGGAGTATTTTCAGCTGAAGAGTAAGCCCGTATTCGATACTTTATAAATAGGCTAACAGTAACAGGCACTTTAGAAAGGAAAACGGGTACAGGCACGGAAATGAACAATGCCTTCAATATCGTGGTAAACGAATCGTCCAACGTCTCAACATAAACTGAACAATGGAAAGGCATTTGTATTGTATAGAACAGAGAATGCTCTATACAACGAACTCTGGCACTTTCAAGGCGATGAACGCATGCAAAATGCACCGTTGTTGTGGAAACACAATCAAATGCGTAAGGAAAGAGACTGAACATAAAGCTTCATGGACACTAACACACTCATTGGCCTTTACTTCAGCATGGATCGAAACGCATATATTATAAAGCCCAAATGAGATCTCAAAATATATACGAGGTGTGGATTTAGGTTCATGCGAATTTATTGCCCCCCCCCCCGCCGCCGCCGCATTATCATGAAGAGACTGAGGAAATGAGAAATATTCGTTCAGTTGGCAAGGCATCGTTAATAAAACTTGGTCTCAGTTTTAGCAGATCATTAATTCTAAATGAATTCAGCGACATTTCCCTACACAGCGTTGAATGGGAGAACGAAAGTGAGTGATAACTTGGGAATGATGTGGAAGTGCTCGGTAGTGGCCTATTCTAACATGAGAGTACCATTCCAGCGTTTGCCTAAAGGAACTGTGAGGAACTGCATTGAATCACAGCAAAATAGTGAGCTTCTGGGATGGAATCGAACTCTGAACCACGAAGCAGAAGGGCTAACCATGACGAGGTAAGATGCATTAGAAAAGCCATCTTTAAACAATCCAGAATTAATTACGAATTCGTATGGTATCCATTACACCACGTGAAGATTCATGGCGGATTGCTGCTTGCACCTAAGCAAACAAAACAAACAACAAACTCCGTGGCTTGAGTCCGCAAGCGAACTATACCGACCGAACGACCGCCACTTGCCGGTGAACTTAGCTGTGGTATAGTGGTCAGAGCGCCTGGCTACTGATCCTCGATGCCGGGTTCGATTCCCGGCGCTACCAGATTTTCTGAGAAATAGTGGGTCTGGAACGGGGTTCACTCAGCCTCGTGAGGACAACTGAGGAACTATTTCAAGGAAACATTGGCTCCGGTCTACAAAACCGAAATTAACGGCGGTGGGGATTCGTCGTGCTGACCACGCGACGCCTTCTATCAGCTAAAGTTGGTAAAGTTGACGCTTGTAGCTAAGCTCTGAAAACAAACCTTACTATTTTGAAGTTTTCACTTCTTTATATATTCAACGGAATTTCGTGCGACTCAGAATGGTTCAAGCAACCCCACTCGGCATCTCGCTGAGGTTTGTCAGTAAGAGGAGCCTCGGCTCTCATTGGAATGCCCCTCTGGTATAAAACAGTGAGGCTGGAGAGAGAGGGGGGGGGGATGAATAATGGAAAGGGAACTCTTGTCACGTCTGCGTTCGAAATCCTTCTTCACTGGACCGTCACCTCTTCTTTCTCTTGCGCAATGCGTTAGTTCATTGACGTAAGCAACACAGGTAATGACAAATGTGTGTGGTTATTGGCAAATTACTTGTAGACACAAATGGGGAGCAAGACTAGAGAGAGGAAGCGTAATTTTCCAATTTATGCGCACGGCACATCCGGAGGACTCGTGAAATTCAGTTATCACTGCGACGGTGGTACGTACCTCCGAACTTGCTCTTTCCTTCTGTATTTCAGCATCCCGTTGCAATTGTTCACATTAGCGTCCATTTGTCTATATCCGTCTAAATTCCAACGCTTGTTTTACACTTCATTATATTCCTTAACACTTAACACTACATGTTTCGGCTTCAAAGGGCCATCTTGAGGTGTTTTATCACAGATATTCAATCAAGACCTTGTTAAAGACTAGTAAAGACAACCCCACACGTTGAGGAGGAAACGAAAACCAGGCGCAAATAACTAACGCGAGGAACAGGCTGCCGGGGAAAACATTTTAATATATTTTACGGAAGTGACGACACCCTGAGTGAAGTGAAACAATAAATTATAAAAGAATCTTATCTCGTTTTAATTAAAGGAGGACTGCAGCGTGTGGTTTTTAAAATGTATTGGAACAGCGAAACAGTGTAGCAGTTTTAACAAGGTATTGATTGAATATCTGTAATAAAACACCTGAAGATGGCCCTTTGAGGCCGAAACATGTAGTGTTAAGTGTCAAAGAATATACTGAAGTGTGAAACAAGTGTTGCAATTTAGAAGGATATAGACAAATGGACGCTAATTGCTCTTTGCTGCGAAACGCCCCGACATAACTTCTTCGCTTCCTTTCTTCTTTTTTCTCTATATACCTTCGTTTTTCAGTCATCTTCTTTCATTCCTATTTGTCCACTTGTTTTCCCTTTTCTTCATGTTACCCCTTCTTCCACTTCCGTTTTAGTGCACTGTCCCTTAACTTGTACGCCACCGTGCTTAGTCAGAGTTTAGCTTGGGTATTACCATCGCTCTGTTGAAGCCCGACAAGCAGTCGCACATGGCGGGGCAAACGCTGCCCTCTCTAGGTACAACACGGAGCTGTCTCCGCACAAGTAGGGAATGTGACCTACAGCCCGTGAAAATTAGTCACGTCCCCTTCTCATTACAGAAGTTAATCTATAGTTGCTCCGTGAGATATGCGGATTTCATGGCTGTGACTATATATTATTGCCTTGTGGGATGAGACACCGTATGGTCTGGTAGGCAGTTACCAGAATATATCTATCCTGCAGATGGAGATGGCTGGTTTCTCAGAAACGTCGTCACTTTCAAGAAGATGGCCTTCATATTTGATCTGTTTGCTATCTACTGTTATCTGGCGGGTTCAAATACTAAAGAGCCTGTATTTACACATTTCATGAAAATATAAATAAAATAGGTTCGAGTATAGCTATTTTCTGGAACAGAAAAAATCAAGATGATATGCCTACACATGCAAAGCCATAAGTTCACTTTCCCATAGCAACTGAAGGCTGAGTTGGCGTTCTATTTTTGATATGGCTATAGTCAGTTAGAAGCGCATGTACAGTACGCTTTCCATTCCTCACCCAAATTTAAAAATGTAGTTAGAATGATAATGCAATGATGAAGAAATGGTGGCAACATATTCTGCACTTGAAAGATCAATGTAACCTATAGCTAATGGTCGATGGAACGGAAGTTATGGAGGATTGAGGTTATGTTTTAAATTGCATTAAGTTATTTATTGCAAATGTCCGTGACTGGATAAAAGAAATACTATTCGAGGTACGTTATCAAGAATAGCTGTTAGATGCAAATCGAATATGCACTGAAAAGTTAATTTTTGAGCTTAGCATTTTCGTAATTCCGAAAACGGTGTAATGAAGGCCATATAAATAAATATATTATTATTATTATTATTATTATTATTATTAGTGTGGTGAGACTGAGTCCACTTGGTATTGCGGCCACTGTTGGTCTATTATATTGTATTATACCAGCTCCAGATGATAGATGGTGATTGTGGAGTAATTGGTGGAATGAAGATTGGTAGGGGAAACAGAAGTACTCGGAGACAACCTACTCCAGTGCCACTGTCAACCACAAATCCCACATGACCAGACCCGGGCCTGAACCTGTGCCGCTCCGGTGGGAAGCCAGCGACTAACCACCTGAGCTAGGGCACGGCCGCAAGTAGACAACTTGGTCAGTGTTAGAGCCCGAAACCGGAACTGATGTGAAATGGAAAGAAAAATAATTTATGCCTCATCAGGTGCAAGAATGACGTTGGTAGCCATATTGCTCAGCCGAGGTGCTACTAAGCGCTACCTGTACTAGCGAGCAAGATCATTTACCAGACATTAAGAGTGCTAAAAGCCGCTGTCTACATACCAAAATGAATATTTTCAGGAAATATATGGACGATTTGTCAATGATTTTAACAAGAAAATTACGTGACGCATAACGTTCTGTTCCGAATTAACACATCTAGAATCATATAGGCCTGTAAGATATTAAGAATGAATATTTCTTCACCTACTGCTATCCTCTCTTAGGCATTGTCCCTATATTTGCCTGGAGACAGGGGAAGATGCCTTGGAAATTCGTATTCAGGAAAGGCTGTAAATCGGCAGAGTTCGAACCGGGTACATGTTGAATAGAAGTCTAGAGCACTGTAGATGCAACATATTCCTCAAATGAATAGTTTGAACACAGGTTCTAATGTAGAGTTCCATTCCACTACAAAAGCAGACGACAAATTTTCAGAAACGAGAATTCTGGCTAGAAGTTCACATTTTGCACTCCCATCAGTAACGAACCGTGAGTATTGTTCCCATTCTGACAATCCATTTCTCCCGAAAAACTGAATGGGCTATGTGCGTTAATTTGCAAAATTCACCCCCGAGCGAACTTTTTAACGAAATGGTACATCAGAAGTCACGTGTTACAATTAAAGAGTAGGAACAAAAGTGAGTTCCACCCTTGAGGCAAGCGACCCGAAAATTGACGGCGGGCGCTGAATCTATTGAATGCCGACAGAAAATGTTTTGTTCATTATCAACAGTTTGTTACTTCAAATTGACACTAATAGCCAAGTAAAAAGAAGAAAAATGGCATGGCGAGTTCCAACAATAAAACCGGGAGTGTATGTTGATGCCAGCGCCAATACCTCGCTCTTGCTCCTCTTGCTCTTCCCTTCCAAACCCTCCTTCCCCCACACACGCCTCACTCTTCTGCACTCTGTTTTTATTCCACAGTTAGTGATTGCATGTGCTCATCTGTTTGCCATGTACGTTGGATACGAACCCTGTTTAACCGCCCTCTCTTTCCCAACAGACGCACGTACACTTCGCGTTCACAAAATGGCCGTGTCATTGCTGCTTGTCAGAAATAAAACGTTTATTAATGGACATGTGAATAGATGTAAGAACGAATGTATTACCGATGTCAAGAACAAAGATTAATCACTCGTTACTCCAAGTTCGGAAATTAGTCCAATTTATGTCAGAAACTGATCTGAAATGCCGACAGCACGGAGATGGGGCACAGAACAAATTACTCACAATCCTAGAAATATCATATACACAATTCGAAGCTAGGCTGCTCTGCGCATGCTTCATAACTTGCTTAATGACGCTAACATTAGGACTGGATGTTGCAGTTCAGTGGTTAACACTCATACATCATATCCGGACAGCGTCTAGGTCGATTCACTGCATTGACATGAGAACTGTAGAAGTTTTCTCAGTCTCTCCAGATAAGTATTTGGAGGTAAGCCTCGAACAGGTAACGACACATCAAATAATCATTCACACTCAAGTTACTATTCAAAGCCTCATCACAAATTTCCGTTTAAATCAGAGCTAAATATTCTAAGAAAAACGAGCAATTCGAATTTTAGATTACATACAGTTTAATAATCCGCACTTATAGACGACGATTCAACTGCAGAAGTTATACACTGTAATAAGAAGATGAAGAATTCTATATTCTGAGATATAACGCCGTGTAGTCCGTTAAGGCCAACGATGTTTCCGAGGAACATGTCGCTTCCATCTACAAGGTCGAAGAATAATCCAAGTAAGAACCCAGCGTGAAAGCAGGCAGCTTCTTGCTTGGCTTATTCTGCGACCCTGATAATAGGGGCGACATGTTCCTCCGAAAAGTCTGTTGACTTTCAACGGAATAAACTGTATTATATTCCAGAAGCCAGAACTTTTCATAACCACCACTGTGAGAACCTCAAATCCTACATAATAGAAAGACGATCATGAACTGTGAATTAATAGGGCAAATCTTGAAAGAAGAGGTTGTGGCTTGTGTTAAGGTACCCAATCTCCTGGTATTCGAGGGCACAGACTGAGGAATTCCACGACAAACGTAGGATGGTTAGATATTCGAACTGGACACCACTGGAATAAGCACCTAGAGCGTTACCGCTACATTAACCTGTCTGATATGTTTACATGACGCTCGAGACGTTTCGGATGACTAGGCTCTGGAAGAACTGAATCCTGCAGGAGAACACTGTTTTTAACATACAAAATGAAAATTACATCAGTATGAAATTAATTTCTTTCCAGGAAAACAGTTCTGTAAACTGGCTGTTTAAGTCATTTCCGTGTCACCGGAGTGCATAAGAGACCCCCCCCCCACCTTTCCAGCGGGCTGCAGGTGTACTTCACTGAGATGGGCACCATGACACTCCCTCCTACCACATGCCAAGAGTTTATCAAAACAAATCTCAGCTCATAAACAAGGCCAGGCTCCACACTGGTTATTCTGGTACATACCGTCTGCTTTTATCACAGGAGTGTATTCCCTGGTGTCTCACCGGCGTAGGAAATAATTGTACAACACCAGGTCGACTCAGTCTCTAACAGAAATGAGTACCAGGAATCTTGCTGGGGAGTACAGGGCGGCGGGCGCCTAAGGCCGACAACTTCACCGACATCTGTGAGCCTACTGTCTAGAGAAAATGTGGGTGCCTGGACGTCTCACAACCCTATGGGCCTTCATGGCCTGTTACAGGGATAGCTTTACCTTTTTTACCTTTACCTTACAACCCAAGATTTTCACAGAGAAATATCAGCAGTGAAAATGGAATTTCGGAAAAACGATTTGGTTAAGATCGAAAGAAGTATGAAGTGGGGAAGGACACTAATTTAGTTGTAGCAACTGTAGCACAATTCAAATAGGGAATTGTGTTAGCTCTAGTTTGAGACTACTAGAAGATCACTCTAATAATTAACAAGTTATTTCCTATAACAATTCTCTTATTTCGTAAAACTGGTTACAAGTTTTTAGATACACTCTAGATGCCATCGTTGGACAATTGCTTAAAGTGAAAGCGGAAGTATTATTATACACAAGTATATAGCGGTGTTTAAGGGGCTAGTTTCATAAACATACAAAACGTACGAGTACATACATAAACATTAGTAGAAGTATTATGCTTTTTGGGCATTACCCATCGTCCTGTTTTATCTAAAACATCGGCCTGCCTATATTTCAAAACACAAAGTATCGGAGATTAAATTCAGTCTCCATTTCAGGTAAATCATATTCAGTTGGTCCCAATCGATAGAGCCAGTCCGTATCTCCATGGAAAGAGAATCCAGACTCCGAAACGGTGTTTTGAAATACAAACAGGACGATGGATAATGTCCAGAAACATAATATTTGTGCTAATGTACCATCGTCACAAACTTTTAAGGCGCGTCCACATTACTCGTGCTCGTGTTCGTGCTCGCCAGGCTTGTGCTCGTCGGGAGACTCGTCTGGATTTTACACTACACTACCACACTACTTCAGTTGCTCGCCAGGCTTCGGCGAGTGAGGATCCGTGTATTTACTCGTAGTGTGCATAGGCTGTGGTCGTATTTTAATTTACTGGTTATAGCTTTTAAATTAAAAATTTAAAATTTCCTTGTCTCGTGACTTGTCATATCTTCCATATTACCAGCGAGCATAGCGAGTCACACGAGCACGAGTACGAGTAATGTGAACGCGCCTTTAGATCTTACGAAATCATTATACAGACATAATAAGACGTACCAATGTATTGACTTTGTGGAATGCTCCATGTTTGCACCCACAGTGTGTGTCAAAAGGACTTAACTGGAAATAGAAGAGCGGTTTTATTTTATGACGCCGTCAGAAACTGAATTATACAACGTCGAATGGCAGAACGATGGATGATTTGGAAGACAGAAGACGTGATCTAGTCAAGCCAGCATCTCGACATGTACTGTTGAGATTGAGGATACAAGGATGGCCAACGCCCCCGGTCCAGATTTGAACAGAGTACTTTCCGAATATGAATCAAAAGCGTTGCTGTTACGCCAATTATTTCTATGGGTTTTTTCCGTTGTTCTCGGAAATAACGTGCGAAGTACTAGCCATAAGGAACACAACGATATATCGCAAATAAAATTACTGTAATATCATATTCAATTCCGGGCCCTCTGATACACAAATGGCGCTTACGTCGTAGGAACGTTTTGGAATAAACGCTCCGTCTTTCACTATCATCTGCGGTACTATTTAGCAATACGCTCAAGCTTATATGTCACACTCCCGGGGGTCGAAACTTGCTCCCCTAAAGCTGAAGTGTCGACACGTCCACATGCATTTGTTGTGCAAAATTATATTTTTCGGTTAGTAATTTTAGTGTGATTACGTCAAGAGGATGGGACGGGCTGAACATGTAGAACTCATGAAAAGTTGAAAAATGAATACAAAACTCCATTCGGAATAACTCAAAGAATCACCTGACAGATATAAGATTTTATTGGAATATCATTATAATGGATCCTTAAGGAAAAGTATGCGAATATGTTGATTGTATAGTTCCAAAATTGTTGATAGGAAAAAAGGATATTACGCGCTGTTAACGTCGATTGCTGAGAAATATCATGACTATATTTCTCAAACACGAAATGAATGCAAGCAAATGTAAGAACGCATGCGATGAAAGGATTAAACTTTATATTGTAACCTGAGAGAATGCTTTCCAGGCGGCTGGAACGGTAGTGCAGATCTTTCTAGGCTACAATGAAATCAGGCAATTCCAGTCCGGTCTGATTTGTCAATCGGAATTTTTCCATTAATTCCGCAGCCTGCAAGAGATATTTTTTAAACTACCACTTACATGTATTACCAACTGACAACAAGAGCTGTATGTACGCTACATATCAACCTTCAGAGCGTGTCGTCAAACGTCTGTTTCTTCTCCATGTATCCTGGCGTGCTAGCACTCACTAACGATTTCCATTGTGCAAGGTGGCTCTGTGTAGACTTGACAGTTGCACAATTTGTTAACAAATTCTCCGCTTTCATGGAGCATAAAAGTTCGCAACCCTCTTAACTCTATTTTCGGCCAGTTTAATTCACTCCACATCTTCAAAACTTATTTCTTTCGTGTCGATTTTGATACTACCCTCAAAACTAGAGCATTTTTCCGACGATATTCCCAACTGCCCCATTCGAACTACATTTTTCTATAATTTCATCACTATAATCTTTTAACATTTGGTGAAATGTACAAATTATGATGAACCACATTTTATTGTTTTCTTTTTGTGTTATCGCTCAGGCCCAAGCATTTTTCTCAGCAACATCTTCTCAAAGGCTCAATCAATTTATTTCCCACAGATGAGTTATAATGCTTCATACTCAAGTGAAACAGAAGTAAACAAATGCAACTGAATTGGAAATGTTGCAGCGCTTCTGTTGCATGACTCTACTTTTAGTTTGCTGCATTAGTACACCCCTCCTCCTATATTCGCCTGTTAAACCGCGCGCGGCAGCTGATTTCTTTTTGCATTTTTAACATACGATTATTATTCAAAAGAACTGAAAGAATTTAACGAGCTAGAATAAAAGAGAAAAAGAGGGATAGACCGGTGGAGAGAAATACAGATATTTCTACCAGAATTTTAAAACACAGGAACTGCGCGTCAGAGAAGCTGCAAGCAGAGATAATAGTATTCTGTTCGAGGATTAGAAATGTTCCGTGTTTTTTTTTACAGTTCGCTAGGAGCAACTGCGGACCCACCTGGCTTAAATTCGTATAAACCTTTGTTCCAAGCGCAACATCTGTGACGTTTTACTGAAGAGAACACGTGAAAATGAACTAGAAGTCCATAATTTAATTTCGGAATATAATCTTATATGCTTATGTCATGGACTGGCTAGATGTTTACACTTTTAAAATGCTGCATTTAGTAAATCATTTCTGGGCCTACCAAAAAGCAGTAGCAAGAGGGCTGATAATACTACGTAATGTGGAGTTTGGAGTTCCATAATTTCTGTTCTTTACAATATATCATTAGGTTCATCAAATCAAAGATGTTAATGTGTTCGGGACATACAACACGCATGGATATGAGAAGTGCATATGACAAGATCCCACTTCGGAGAACTACGGGTTGTTTGGTTGATAATATTATGGCGTCTAGACCCGTTGCTAGACAACGACCACAACACACGCGAGGCCAACAGTATAGGAGTACGGCGTTTTGAACGCGGTTGGCGCCGTGGCCAACAATATAGGCTGTTTTCTGTGCGTGGTCGGTGCGGAGGCTATATAACGACAGTTAGAGACAGAAGAGAGTTGAGTATTTGAGTGTGTCAGAGTGTTTATGTAACAGTAAGAGTGACAGCAACGGGAAGTGTGTAAAAGACCTGCGAAGATTTAAAGTGCGAGTTGAAGACTGCGTTTATGTGTAATACTGGGAGTGTGTGATCCAGTGAGACTGCTATATTTTGTGTTGAGATACGTCACTCGCAGAGGACTAGTGTGTGCGTGCAACAGTGAAATATGAGGTATGTAAATCAGCGAAAGCGCTGTATTTAAGTGTAATTAAAAGAGTCTGTAACCAAGCGCTAATAAATCCAATCAACTGAACTAGAAACCGTCATTTCGACACGCGTACCATTCTACACTTGACAATATTTTCACGTGTTTATGGCAGCGAGATTAATAATAATGGGGTTTGGATTGGAGGATTGGATTTATTGATCACTCCTTTAAATTCTCCATTAATCACAATCGATTCAATATAACACATTAAATGGCTGCCTAGGACTCACTCCATTGTAGTATTCTACTGTGACTGATTTGATTCTTATCTAAACGGCCGCTTATATAGCGTATCGGTATCGTAGAAGATTTCTGTCAATCGCTCGTATCCATGGAAACGTGTTCCGTACTCAGTTGGTCTCCAAGAATCTTCCTCCGTGGAAACGTGTTTGTCAACGCGTCCCGTAGTAATGGATCCACGTGTCGCAATAGTAAAAGAGGATGTGCCAATACAGGGTGGACTGAGTTCACTCAGGACTGAGCCCAGTGGCGGGCTAACGTGAGCACAAAATATTTATATGAGACGCATATATTTTTGACCATCTGATTGACTATCAATTTTTCAAGCAAGACCCTGTACTGAGGAGTTACTTATTTAGCAGTAACCAATCTTACATGTCCGGCAGTTTGGCACTTTGACAGTCACAAAAAATACAACAGAGGGCCGGAACTGAAATGGAATTAGGTCAATTTGAAACAGCGCGTTAACACTCTTGCGCTCCACCGCCGGTACAGAGAGAGAAATAATTGAGCCCCGGAAAAATAATGATCTGAAAGCCAGAAGGCAAAGGGGGTTGAAAAAGACGTGTGCGGGGAGAGAGGACTGATACAAAAGGTCTTTGTGTCTCCGCTCTCTTCCAAAGACATGCGCATCTGATTGAAGTTTGTTTCACTGGACTGCTGTCATACAACGACGAGTAATCAACAAACGATTCGAGAACAAAATGCACGAATGAAGTAATACTTTAATTAAATGAAACTGATAATTGAATGAATGTAAGACTGAGGGAAGTTCTCGTTCTTTAGACACTGTTGCGTGGTATTGCGGATGGTTGCGGATGTGCAAATAGGTGACAGATTGAAATACTGTCTCATGATAGAGTGAATATAGATGGGGTTTGGATTGGCGATTCGATTTTTTGGACCCCTTGATACAGCGCGTGACTACACTTTGCAGTCCACTATTATACATACATATACACACATGTTCACAGTCATGGCTTCACTGCCGTTGCTTAGTAGCGGTTTCCAATGGCTGACGTTCCCCTTCCTCCGGGTTCGCGAACTGTCCCTGGCCACAGCTTCTAGCTTCTAACAGCAACAATTCACAACGAATGAACCCCAGCAGTTCTCTGACTGCAACTTCTAAATCGTCCTGGTCAAAGCACGGACTTGGTAGAAAACGTCTCTTCCATTACTGCTGTGTTCTCTCTTTGCAGTGGAAATATGCTTTTTGTCGAGGCGTTACTTAACAGTGGATGTTGTATAATTGCTAATTTCGCAGTCGTTGCCTTGCAACGGGTCTATATGCCACATACGTAAGAAAGGAAAGGAAATAATGACAGAATAAAATAAACAAATACGTCTAAATGAAGATAGAAAATTGGAAAATTGTATAAAGGATACAAAGAGAGATAAATAGATGTTAAAGATACATCTTTGGCTATATTTTAAACTGTCACCTGGAAGTAATATACCGATTTTCCCCCAACCTTATGGCAATGTGCAGTTGTAATTCTATTTTCTCTTCATTTAACTCTTATTTATTTTGGTGTATCATAAGCGAGAGAAATGTTTATCTTGACCAACACATTTCATATTTGTGACCTCGGTGAAACGCAATGCCAAGATGCATATAGCTGTGACGTGAACAGCATGACACGACGTACCTGTTTGAAATGGACAAAACCCGGAAGATGGCGCATGTGGGCTGGAAAGGCGGAGCAGAACCCTGCTCAGCTACTCTGAACCTACTGACTTCATGGACAAACCCAATGAAATCTGTATGAGTTTCGAAACAATAGCACAAAAGTTTAACATTGGATTGGGACGTGATGTTTCTAATATTGGACTGAGTCTGAAAGAGATCGATATATTTTTACACATGAAAAACGGCCATGGCCTATTTAAATTAATGTGTTTTTTCCTAACATTCAGATTGACTGACTTGCTCACTGGGTTCAACTTAAGACCTTGAAGGGCTAAATATTAATAACGCAGTCAACTACAACGCTAGTATATAATCGGCAGCCCCAGAAGTCGACAAAATTCAGGAAAGCGAGGTCATAGAAGCTCCAATTTTGTTTCGTTGCAGTAGTCCCAACATGATCCTGTCCCTTGCCAAGCTGATACGAGTTCATGAGGCGTGCTGACAGGGCCTTATACGATAATTACGCCTGAACTGCTAACTCCCCCCATGGTTTAACATGACAAACAATTATGTGATGGTGGATTTCTCCTGCTCAATCAATGACAAATGTACAAAGGTTTACAATTTTGTGACACGAGGCCTGAAAGCCGGAATAGTCCATTCCTAGACAACGGCTCGCTAACACACGTTTTCGTGGCAACAAGCCGGAATAATCCATTACTGGGCAACGGTTAAAAAGACAACAATAGAGGAACTGCAGGACAAGATGGTCTCTATTCGATTCTCTCTGAAGTTATAAACGACACGTGAGGACGATCAGCAGAATTCATTCGGGAGAGATTCTTCGTTTTTCATTCATCACAGTGGAAGAAAAGACACCGTAGTCCAGCAAGGAATGGAGCGAGTCTTAGTAAATTGATCGTGAGCTGTTACAATTGATTGTAACTGTAATAGAAGTGCCAATAAATTCAATCACCAAATCCAGAACCCGTTATTATTCGTCACGAAACCCCGGACACGTGACAATATTTCATAACAGTAGTTAAAATTCCAGGTGAGAAGTAGTCCCTGCAGGTTGTGTCAGTGTTTTAATGAAACAAATGCCTTAAATTAAGCCAGTAACAGAGAAAGAGATTGGCTGACGAAGTGACCATTCTGGAAGGCTTAATATACTTTACGTACTACGGTGTTTGAAAGAACGTTTGACGTTTCGGAAGAAACAAATTATATCTCGACTCTCGCTCAGATACTGAGGTCTAGTGGTTACCAGCCCATTTTAGTGTCTTGAGGAAGTTCTAGGCTTCCTTTTTCGTCCTTCAATCTGCTATTTTTACAGAAAATTCCCGTGATTTTCTTAGCCGATTCAGGACCAAGCTGGTAAAGTGTATTAAATAGGCGATTCCCGTGTACACAACAGTACACAACACACAACGCATAGGAAACATCTGACCATAAGCCTATACAACCTCAAGCTGACATCTCCCATCATCGGGATGAATTAACAAGGAGGAGCCTAACATTTTACTTCAAATGTTTTAAACTTTTAAATATTTTAACATTGACGGTTTAATTTGAGGGCAATTTCGGATGGAATGCGAGAGTTGAACGTGCATTCAATATTCCTAGCAAGTGTTGTGCTTTTACACATCGACAATTGTAGCAGCGTCCACGCAGCATATACACTGTGTACATTTAAACAACGCCAGTGTTTTCATGTGTTTGTAATATGTGCCTCTGATGATGGTTTTATTAAACCGAAACATGTAAGGCAAATGTGATAAAGAAGTGACCTAAATACATTGTTACACTCGACGGACTTTCTATTGACTTTGTGATTGATAGTGCAACGGACCAAAAATGAAGCAATTCATTTCTTAATTATTATATTAACTAACAAAACTGAGTGGAACGGAGTCCTTGAGAGGCTCACAATCACTCAGCCGCTCGGGAAATTCCCCACCTTTCCGGGACTCGCCTGCTACCTTCAGAACTTGCGACAGGAAGTGGCCTTGCCATGAAGATGTATCGAGGAGTGGATGTATGCCTCTACCATTCTTGACCTAGGCCCTAAATGGACATGAGTGATCATGTTCACACTCCGGCCGCTTTATTCGCCGGGGAAGTGCCCCAAGTTACTCACTGAATAGGAGAGTGAGTGGGCCCCAGAGCTGGTCTAGACACCATGCAGTAGAGGAAAGCCTTTTGACCCTGCCGAGAAGAGAACTTCGGTCCTCCAGCCCGTAACCCGTTGCTACACCATAATGTTTAATCAAACGTACTGTGTGGATGGGGCATTATGATTTGTTCGCGCCAGAAAATTAACGGGCTGCACATATTTAGTTTCATGTTTCCGTGTTGATTTTTAAATTTGAAATCTTATACCGTTAGTTTATTTCGTAATAAAATACTCTATATTGTAGGACAACCACATTCAGTTGGTTTTAACTGTTAAGAGTAAGAGCAAAAAGGCATAAGTACAAGTATTTATAAGTTCCAGATAAGAAATAGACTGGCCCATACATACTGATTTTTCTGCAGCTATAATTATGATATTCTATGTAAGAGTTTCATAAAATGAAGAAAAAATCTGTATAACGCCAACACGTCTCTGTGGAATTATATAATTCGGCATTTTCTACAATCTTAGATTATAATCCCCTAATTTAATATATGTGATTTTAACAATATTCCAATGTCGAGATCTAATGTATATTTTCATTACATACGACTAATATCCACGAGCAAACGTGTTCTTGAAAGGCAAAAGCGCTATTCTGCATTTCGTTAAAATCAGTCCGCAGACCCTCATCAGTGTCAATACAGAAACACGGATCCCACTAACAGCAAGCACATGTACAACCAGAGACTAACCATCGAGCCAAACGGAAAGTCACCGTTTGCACTGCATCCATATTTATGCCATAAAACGAAGATAACAGAATTAGAACCCGTACGAAAGCGAGGCTTCACTAGAAACCTCTTCTGCATGCCTTATCAGGAGTTTGTCTCTAAATTGCAGATATGGAATAAAATACTCGTGAAGCTAAAGGAATCGTCGCTACGTGCTGTTGGAATATAACTCCTCACTCCACCCATAAAAACGTGGCATAAAATGAGGAGAGGGTCTATATAAGCTAACTTATAACTACATTCCGGAATAAGTGTTGCAGCCAGCGCTAAGTTATGACTTAATCCTGGATTCTTGTAGAATCCGTGAGTGCCTTCTTCTAAGCATAGCAACCAGAGATGATCGTATTACTTGTATAGCTCATTCCTCGGAAGTATAAGGTATTATATTTAACTAAAGTTACAACTTAATGTTCCTTTCATGTTCTATTAAACGTGAAGTTGTCTGAAGTCTAGTTACGATCCGTAACTGAACATTTAGTGCATAATGCAGAAGCTCATTAGCGACTTCCTTACAAGTCTCATGTAGTAACAGTTAAGGCATCATTTGAGAACATACGACTTCGAGTACCACTCTTCTATATTGGAAGTTTAGTGAAAATACCTATGTTAAAGATAACTTCTTCAGGATTATCATTGTGTCCAACCAGTCCTTCTAATTTCCATCCAGCGATGTTAAATTTACTGCCCATATATAACTTCATTATACGATACAATATAAATCTTCTCTATCTATAGCTCTACATTCCTTGTGGATCTTGGCAGTTCTTTCAGTTTCTTAATCTATACACAATAGATAGGACTCCTTGGACGGGTGATCAGCCCGTCTCAAGGCCGCTATCTACACACAGAACAACAACAGAACAAACGCAACAGAAATCCATGACTCGAGAGGAATTCGAACCCACGATCCCAGTGCTTGAGCGGGCGAAGACGGTTCATGTCTTAGACGGCGCGGTCACTGTGATCGGCATAATATGGAAATAATCCTCTCATTTCGCGCAATCATGACACAGGTAATGAGGCATTTAGAAGATCCATATCAGACTCAGAACATGAACAGCTAAAATAAAACGGGCCTCTTATTTTAGACTGCTCCTGCCAATAATTTAAAGTGAACACAATATTAATACACTTCTGTATGTTCGCATATAACTCAGAAATAATCTGGTACACGCATATATAATTTAAACTTTTAAGCTTGCTGAATACCATGTGAAGAGAAAATTATATGCATTGAGATACTTAATTGACTTCAAATCCTGGAAGCGTACCAAATACATAAGCTTCCCCCGTGCACATGCGGCAATTTCTCCGACGCCTGAGTGATACGGGTAGTCTAAATGTAACTTTGCAACACGTAACGGTCTTCTCTTGAGGATTCATGAAGAAACACTTGTGAGTCATGATATAAAAATACGGGAATATTGCAGGAACAAGACGCCACTACTGCCAGTAAGGATACAGGGTATGCCCTTGAATTGGCATGCCATGCAATAATCACTTCACTTTGCATAACGATTAGTATTTCATAAAATATTCACCTTCCTATGACGGATTAGGCCATTTGACATGTTCCCATTCAGAGTGAATCTGAAATTACGGATATTACTCCTTGGACGGGGGATAAGCTCGCCCCAGCTGCAGATACACATCCATGCCCTGAGTGGGATTCTAACCTACAATTCCTGTGTTCGAACTGGAGACGGCAATTCATGCCTTAGACCGCTCGGCCACTGTGATCGGCCTTGATAACGTCATCACAATTACGTTAGTCCTTACACTGCTGATGCAGCAGCGAGTCAGCGAGTCAGCGATTCGGTCATTTTACGATGATAAACTAATTTTTAGGATAGAATGTACAATGAACAAATATATAAGCAGATTAATCAGCCGACCGTTACATATGCCAAAACCTATCACTGAGATCAATCTCATCAGCGAGTTCGTCACTGTGTGATGCAAGAGAGCAACTGACAGATATGCATGTCGGTTTGGTATATGAGCGGCGTTATGGACAAGCCACGTGAGCTTCAACAGACAATCTGGGGCAGTGGGAAAATAACACGTAAGAGATATAGATAATCCTGACAGTCAAACGTTGCTGTCTAGATACTGACCACGGAACATTGTTATAAACATGGGACTATCAGTTCCATCCACTGGCAACTACACAGCCAGATATCCGGTCGTTAGAAGCAGCCCGTTTCACAAAACACGAATCCGACTATGTCGTCGGCAATATAGTTCCCGACCTGGTGCTGTAGCATTACATGGCCGTGAAACGAACTACTGCCTTCTAAGTGTAGTTCTACATCTTACCAACAATTGGCAGGGGTCAGCAAATCCATCAACTAACACTACATGAGTATCAGCTCTTTGAGTTAGTTGTGTGTTTCAACTGTTGTCACTATTTTAGCCACAGAGCAGCGAGTGAATATAAAAATTTGTTTTAAAACTAGGTAAAATGCAAACAGAAACTTATGAAATGTTGCAAACTTTCTATGGTGATAAAGCCTTAAGTTGTATCAGTCGCAAATGTCCTTGAAATTCCGAAACTAGATCGTCGATGGGCTCTCAGAATGACGGTGGATGATGAATTAAACATAAATAAGGAGATGATTCCTCAAATCCTCCAAGAAGATCTATAGAAGAAGGCAGATCTGCCCAAAGTTCGTCCCACACAGACTCACGGATGAGAAGAAGCAGAGGAAACTCAACCCATGGCTTCATCCACACGTGTCAGGACAATCCTGACTGAATTCCCTCTTTCCTAAAAAGAGGTTTCATGATGCTGAAGACATTAAGAGAAACGTGACAGCCAAATTGAACGCCGTTCATTTAGAGGCCTTTTCCGGCTGTTTACAAAAATTTCTTAAACGATTCAACACATGCATTGAAGTAGGCGGAGATTAATTTGAATAGAAACAGTTAGTTTACTAGTATTTTTCATTGTTTTCGCACGAGTCGGGAAACTTTACTGCTAGAACTGCTTCCAGACTCTTAACGTTTATGTGAAGTGCTGTGTTCAGTCCCTCTTGTCGTCATGTCATATAAAACAGAGTATCTCTTGCAGATCCTACAAGCTGTTGCTGAATTACGGACCAAATCTTGGAATATCCTGAGTCTATATCCTACAACGGTGCTTTGGGACTGCCACAGAAAGAGATAAACAGTGGCACAAACGAAAGAAATCTGGATCCTGCTACGTGGATATCTCATCCCAGAATGACCACTTGAATTGCACTGCACGAATGCAAAACCAATACTGGTGCCTCTGTTTTGGTGTACTTCTCTTAATGTATACTAAGAGCATGTCGAATATTAAAGGTTAAATTTTACTGTTCATAATTAATTAAGCACTATGCCATGAAGACATATGCGGAGTGGAGGTACAGCTCCACCTTTCTTGACTTCGGCACTGGATGGAAGTGGGTGGTCAGCGTCACCACCCGGGTACCCACTGCATAGGAGACTGGGTGGGCCCCAGAGACGATCCTGACGATATGGAGCAAAGAAAAATCTCTTGCCCTTGCGGAGGATCGAACTCCCAGGCCTCCAACCTGTAGTCCGTCGCAAAACCGAATGAGCTATCCCGGCTCCTTGGATGTCTGTTATGGCTGGTGTATTTAAAAACTAAGGACGACATATTTACATGCTATTTTCATAAAGAGCATTAAGGAAATGCATAAAAGTAAATAATGTAAATCTACATGTGTGGCTGATGGCTTATCTGGCTGATCATAGTGGCGGCGTGGTCTAAGGCATAAACTATCTTCGCTTGCTCGAACGCTGGAGTCGTAGGTTCGAATCCCACTCAAGCCATGGATATCTGTCTCAATTTATTCTGTATTTGTGTTGTTCTGTGTGCAGGCAGCGGCCTTGCAACGTGTTGATCCTCCGTCCAAGGAGTACTACCGACTGTGTATACGATTAAGAAACTGTAAAAGCGGAAAAGTTCCAACAAAATAACTGTAGGACCATAGGTAGACAGATTGGAGGTTCCTAATGTTTGATAGTAGTGTTTAAGAAGGGAATAAATTTACCTACGACTGGAAAATGGAGGAAGGGAAGAGAGGAAGAAGATATGACAAATTAAATGAAATATTTAAGCGTAATCTTGGATATTAGAGGCAAAAATGGAAAGGAGACGAAAGAGGTAGCCATTATGGGGGAGTTAACAACGGATAGTATCTATGGATGTTTAGCAAAGGCGCGAAATATAGAGATCAGCATACTAGAACAATTATTTACTTCGCTAATAGAGTCAACAATGATAACAGGGGTTGAAATTTGGGGGACTGGAAGATGGATTGGTGTAGTGGAAGTGCATTAGTTATTCTGTAAAACAGCGCCGTGGGGGGGGGTTACCAATGACATGTGCGAGGGCTGGTGTCTGCGTGAAGGGGGATACATCCGACTGAGTGAAGAAACAAGAGCTAAGATTGTGAGAAACAGATACGTAAAATTCTTTAGGGAACCCACCACAGGGAATGAGGAGGAAACGGAAATAGACAGGCAGTAAAAAGCTGGGAGTGAGGGATATATGGAAAAATGGAAGAAATAGTGATAGGATGGGAACAAGTACAAATGTGCTAATATGAGAAACATGGAAGTTACGATGAGAGAAAGCAATTCACGGACATTGTATATAATAGTTTAAGGAATCAGTGGGAGTAGGTACGAATATATTTAGGTTGAGTTTTATTCGTGTTGTATTGTATTTTATTGTTAGTTTTAACCTAAGTCTAGTATAAGTTTTGTCTAGCTTGTGAATCGAATAGAAACTAATTTTTACGAACAATTTTGACAAATGGGAATATTAGCGTTCCAGTTCAGTAATAGTATGTGAGAACTTGCAGCACCTGAAGATACCCCTTGAGGTCGAAACATATATTGCGTGCTATAGAAATAAATATTAAAGTATTGTTGCGTTGACGGTAAAATTATATACATGTTCATGAGTATATACAACACTATATACTTGAGGTAAGCCCAGAGGAGAACATCATGATGGAAAACATGTGTTTGGAGACTAAGAATGTTCAGGAAATTGAATGAACAGAGCATATGTTTCATATGTTGCTAAGAGCAAGATTTTAACCACACACTGTGATGTGAAGGAACACAAATTTGGAGGGATGGGAGTCTGTACAAAATACTTAGGATTATCGACGCAGGAAAAGATATCAGGAGAGCATGAGGATACAAAGAGCAATGACAGATGTGTGAATACATATCATTAAACACAGAGAGAAATGGAAAGGTCAGTAAGGAAGGACAAAAGTGAAGCAGAAATAAATGCAGATGAAAATATTTATTATTAATTATTATTATTATNATGCGAATTCAAGCACGAGTGTGGGTATGCCGCCGTCGTGGTACCTACACAGGCCCATTGGGCTAAACTGTTGGTTTCGTATGAAATCTCTCGACACGATTTTACTGAATTGTTTTATAAGGGCATCTTCCTACGAAATTGTCATAAACCAAGACACTTTCCATGTTAACTTCCGATATTCACACATCCACACCAAAATATTATCAGCACGTAGAACAGACAAAAAACACTAGATAAAAAGACCTTTCGTGAACAACTACGTCACTTACGTTGATGCAACATTCACCTCGACATTTTTTTGCTATAACAACACAAAATTGCGCAATTTCATATCTCCCACTCATATCTACAAAGGTTTATATAGACAGAAGAATTTGCAAGGTACAGAATTGAGGAAACAAAGAGTCTCCCAATTGTGCATCAACAAAGAGAATAGGAACCGAACTCTATTTGAACCAACAACTTGTTAAAACATGTGAAGCAATTTTGTTGCGGTTCGTCTTAGTTCGCAAACCACAAGCTGGCAACCACTAATCCAACACCGACAGTTATTTAACTATGGGTACATCTGTAGACGCCAACGGCTATACCATGTTGAAAACATTGGTTCTTGTCCGAACACCGAAGGTAAGCAGCATTGGGCATGGTTAGTACTTGGATGGATCGACCACAGTGGCCGCGCGATCTAAGGCATGAACTCTCCTCCCTCGCTCAAACACTGGGATCGTGGGTTCGAATTCCACTCGAGACATCGGTGTCTCTGTGTTTGTGCTGTTTTGTGTGTAGGTAGCGGCCTTGCGACGGCCTCATTCCCCGTCCAAGGAGACCTACCTATTGCGTATAGATAAAGAAATTGAAAAGCGGCCAAGGTCCACAAGGGCTGTAGAGCCATAAATAGATAGCTCCGTTGACACAACACAATACAAAATATGAATTACACATTTTCTTTATCAGCTACATGTTTCGGCCGTAAAAGCATGTGTTCGGTATTGGTACTCACGTCTACGTTCGAGTCGCGGATGTATATCTCCTTGATGGCTTCCGGTCCACGGTCACGGGGTCTGTACTCTATGCGGTAGCCCAAGAACTCTCCGTGAATGGTGTCATGGTGAGGAGGTCGCCAGCTGATGTGAAGGGACGTGGCGCTGGTATTCTGGGCAGTGGTGATCGTAGGCTTCCCGTCAGGCACTGCAGTCAAAGGTACCAAACAGCTTACAATAAAGAAACAAAGTTCTACCATAAACAACATGTGTTTCACTATTAAAACAGGCAGGTTACCACAAAGAAAGTCTCTACATTTCACAGACCTTAAAAAGCTTAAAATTTCCCAAAGACTTTTACGCAATTGAAGCACGCTTCCTCGTACACAGGTGTCTCATTAACATACGCCATATTTTACACGACTGCTTCAGGAGCTGAAAATAGGTACAAAACCTTCATACGAATAAGTACTCTGAGGGCCTTCCATAAAACGTTATAGCTTCTACTTTCAATTTCCATCGATAAACCATATACACTTCTTAAGTTTAAATGGTCGTGATGATGATAAAGGCAAATAAAAGAGCCTTTAATAATCTCTTCATTTTCAATTTCGTGTAAGAGCAAACAAAAAAAAACACTCCGTGGCGTGTAGTCCGCAAGCGAACTATACCGACCGAGGGACCGCCGCTTCCCGGCGAAGTTGGTGCCAACTTTAGCGGACAGAGGGACACATCTTCTAGCAGCTCAGTTAAATGTGTTTGAAGGAAATTAAGGTAATTGTGGCCATTAACTCGTACAGTTTAAAATCTGAGAGTCCCTAAGGTAGTGAACTATAATTCCAGTCCAAAAGTAATGTAAAACTGCCGTTGCTGATGATGAGATCAGATCGTATGAGCATTTTCATGTGACCACACATGTTCATTGTGAATTCTGGTGATCCCAGTCCTAGTGAAGAACGGCTCGTACCTGAATGAAACATTTACTCTAAATGTGGGATGTTCTGTTGAGTGTCGCAAAATTCATTGAGAGAATTCATGTCTCGCAGTTGCATCGTGTGGTACTATTGTATTGTATTGGACCCAAATGAGTTGGTTTTACCTGAAGACGGGGACAGATTCCAGTTCCCGAAACGTTGTGTTTTTAATAGAAACTAGACGGTTTTTTGAGAACAGACAAGATGATGGATAATGTCCAGCAACATATTAATTGTAACAATTTACCATCATCACAAACTTTTAGATCTTATATGAAGACATGGTCCACTCTAATTGAGGTACCTCCAATAGCATTTGCAGCATTTCAGCGGCACTTTCAAAGAGCAGGAAGCATGGCCACCACTTTCCATGCTGAAGCGGTATGAATCGTGCTTCCGCAAGTTTAGATCGCTTGAGATTGACTCGCATTGTAATATGTATCACTGTTTGTCCCCATAAGAGTATTATGTGTTCGTAGTAAAGACGGTCGGGTACTGTAAACGTCAAGAAGAAGTTGGAGTGAAATGAATCTCTACGATCACCACGCGACACAGACAAAATGCTCTCGGGATATCTGCTTTTATCAGAATCTGACGGCAAGAGCCGACATTTTGTAATGATTATATATTTTTGAGGAAGACTCTTTAGAGTACACATTCATGTGAACTTCTTGACTTGTTCTGATGTCCAGAAACCGTTCTCTAAAGTACAGCATATAATAATGCGACAGCGTGTATTTTACAGTGTCCAAAGTAATTGCAATACAACTATGGACAGTCAGAAAGTAAGGCTTTTCAGGAGGCTGTCGTGGCCGATTTTGAAAAAAAAAAACTCTGAAGGAACCTAGGAAGACAACGAGAAACCTCAGGCACAATAATGGGCCCCAGTAATGAAAATCGAACCTACTTGACAAGATCAGATGGGTGGGGCCCGAAACTCTTTAGCTGCTTAAGTTTATGTGGTGAGCATGGGAGTTCAAGATAAGACTTGAAACGATTCTGACGATGGTGTATACTGTACTTCTTTTGGCTTGTTTTGGACTTCATCCATCATCTGGTATGTAAAAGACAAAAGACCACGACGTTTCGGAGACTGGATCTGTCTCCGTCTTCAGGTGGGTAGGGGAGGATAAACCTACTCAGTTCTTTTGTCTTTTATATACCAGACGATCGATGAAGTCCAAAACAAGCCAAAAGAAGTATGGGAGTTCAACTTAAAGACACCAGGTCTAACGACAGAAATACCATTTGATTCCCTGCGTACTAAGTACGAAGGAAATACTCAGAGCAAGCGGAGATGTATTGAGTGAGAGTTTAGAAAGCCATTTCTTCTTTCCATTTTTCTTTGAACATCAGCCGGGCTTACCCTTTTCTTCACGTTAATGAAATTATGACCCGCAGTTTACCCCTTTTGATCGATTACTTCTTAATGGTTTTACCAATACAAATACCTAGTCTCTCAGTGAAGCTTTTCCCCTTTAAAAGAGACCCACAGTTAGGCATCCGAGCTCTTCTCATTATTTTAGGATTTTATACCTCTTCTTTCATGAAGGAACAGATGACCCCGTGTCTTCCAAATTCTTTTCCGCTCTCGTTAGGATCATACAGAGGAGGGAAGCTTGCAGAACCGAGAATTGTCTTACAGGTTACGCATGCGTGTAATATCTCCACCTATAAGGGCTCCAGATCTCCAGTGCTGCAGTGAGGCAGTCGTCATGACTGCTTTCGCGTCTGACTTCAACGCTTCCTTACATGGAAACAAAAATACGTGTAATATAATGATTGGATCAGTATTAATAATAACTTCTAGGGAACTTCGGGGGCACGCGGTAGCGCAGTTGGTAGAGGTACTATGCTCCAAACCGGAATGTCGCGGGTTCGATTCCCGATGAGGTCACTGGATCTCTTCAATTTGCCTAATTCTTCTAGATGCACTATGATTCTGAGTCGACTAAGCCTGTTAAAGAAATGATCTTCCTGGGAGTAAAGTGAGGCCGGCGCGTAGGACTGACAACCTTACGGCCATCTATGTGTCGATTGTCTAGAAAATGTGGGAGTCACGACGTCTCACAGCCCTATGAGCCCTCATGGCCTCTTACAGGACAGCTTAGCTCTTGAAAACTTTACAACCTGTAAATAAGTCCTCTATCATATGATAGAAAAAAAAAGGGCAGACCTTTCCGTAAGGCGAACAGAAACGAGGAACTGTTACACATTTCCTTTACTGGCAACGCTGTTTTGTAATTATAAAAGTATGAACAGTAGGGTTATACCGAATGCTACCAGTCATTATGTACAGTTATTCTGAAGTGAAAACCATTTAATTACCACCAAATTGTAGGGTTGTTCAGAGAACAAATAGGCGAACAACGAAAAGAAATTAATACTTATGTTAATGAGGTAAAGCGTTGGACAGCCGAGGAATTGGCCTTCGATTCCTGGCAGAAGCAAGATATTTTTCTCTTCTCCAAAACGCCCAGAACGCCTCTGGTGTCCACCCAATATACTATCCAGTGCGTACCAGGGACTCCTTTCCGGCGGTAAAGCTGCTGGGGAGTAAATCTGACCACTCCTTTCCATTTAGAGCCGGCCGAGGTTAAGAGCAGTGAAGCTATGCCTCCATTCCCCCCCTATATCTTTATAGTTAGGTGATTCATTAATTAAGTATAGCGGAAATTTTACATTTTTTTTCCTTGGCACTACAGCCCCAGTGGGCCTAGGCCTACCTCCATGAACTCCGTTCACTTCGGTTTTTCTCGATCTTACACATTCGGTAGGACTCCTTGGGCGAGTGATCAGCTCGTCGCAAGGCCTCTACCTGTAGACAAACACAGAAAAACGCACACAAACATCCATGCCCTGAGTGGGATTCGAACCCACGATCCCGGCTTCCGAGCGAGCAAAGACAGTGCATGCCTTAGACCGCTCGGATACCGTGACCGGCAAATTTTACATTTACCTTACCTTATTTCTGTTAATACGGGATTAGCAATGAATTACATTATGTGTGAAATAGCTCATGAAAAAGTCCATGGTTCCTTCTGACCCCATTGAAACCAAATAGTTCTTGTGCCGACCAACAAACTATAACTATTACTTGCTCGTGGAAGACTCAACTTTGTAGCAAACCTATCAGATAAGAGACTCAGAGGGTTTCAAATTGTTTAGACTGTGTGGCCTGTCTTAGAAACACAAGCATAGCTGTTCACAGTTAATTAATGAAAGAAGTACTTATTTCACGAAACGAGAACAGATATTTCAATAAACAAATCAGTTCGTTTACCTAATAATGTTACCACACGTTGGTTCAGGTATGTAAAATGTAATATTGTTCTCTCGAAATGGGGAAGTTTGTGTATTAACTGGTCTTGTGGGATACTGTGTGAGGATCAAAGGGTTTCGGTTACAGTAATTCTTACTCGCTGAGTCATAAACTTAGAAACTTAGGCAAAATGTTCCTGGAAGTCTAATATTCTAGCCTTCAGCATGACAAATTGGAACATCACATGTGAGCTCAAACGTTTTTAGTAATCTTCTGTGCAGAAGGACGATGGCAAAATTTCTAGACAACTCAGAAACAAAGGGCCAGAAGAATAATGTATTATTTTATAATTTCTTCTGTTTACCTGATGAACTTACGAGTATATTATCAGAAATATGTGTTATAATATGTTGGTCTGTTGTAATATTGTGATAAGGGATACTGCGGCGAACAGCTAACACGTATACCAATTACTGTGCTCTCAGATGTGACGATATGCAGCTTAGTAGGTAGGCGTCCATGTTTCGGAGAAACTCGCTATTACTTATCCTATCCTGAACATGGAAATAGCAGGTCTCTCAGAAAGGTCGGTATTAAACTATAAACTGCACGACTTCAAATTCCAGGAGACATACCCTTCTTATTAACCACCATAACATAAAATCTCAAACATATGTCATAGACTCTAATTATGTACAGGTACTCGTATGACAAGGAGCTGCCGGTCACGGTAGCCGAGCGGTCTAAGGCATGTACTTTTCTTCGTTCGCTTGGAAACCGGGATCGTGGGTTCGCATTCCACTCAGGGCATGGATGTTTAGTTTGCGTGTGTGCGTTTTTCTGTGTTTGTGTACAGGTAGAGGCCTTGCGACAAGCTGATCACCCGCCCAAGGAGTCCTACCGCATGTGTAAGATCTAGAAAAGCCGAAGTGAACGGAGAAGTTTATGGAGGTAGGCCTAGGCCCACTGGGGCTGTAGTGCCAAGGGGAAAAAATGGAGGATGATGAGGTGAAAAAAAACACAGAGCTAATAGGGGGACATAAGAAATGCATGCAAAATTTTGGTCACAAAACACCCAAGGGAAGGTGCCGCTTGAGAGACAACAGCACATGAACAAAATTTAAGTGGGTGTTATGTAAACGGGGCGGGAGAACACTGTGGACTAGTTCTACAGCATCGGGACAGAGCAATGGTGGGCTTAGGTATAAAAAATTCTAATGTACCTTATGATTATGCAAATATGGGGAGGGTTTTTATACCATGGATGCAGTAACACATTTAATTTGCAGTCTCAATTATTTGTACTTGAAAATTAATATTGCAGAAGAATAATGAACTGAAAGTCTCCTGAAAATTTTGCGATTAATACTCGATTAGAGTAAAAAAAAGTAAAAAAAAGTAACGCTATCCCTGTACCACTCCGTGAAAGCCCATAGGGTTGTGAGACGTTGAGGGTCCCACACTAGCTAGAGAATCGGCTCAAAGATGGCAGTAAGGTTGTCAGCCTTACGCGTCGGCCGCGCTTTACTCCCCAGGAAAATTATTTAATTAATTCCTGGTACTCATTTCTGTTAGAGGCTGAGTAAACCGCAGGGCCTAGTGCGGCTGGAAGGATTAGGTCAACTGATTAAAATCGAATGATCTCATCGGGATTTGAACTCGCGACCTTCCGGCTTGTAGCGTAGCACCTCAACCACTATCGCGTGCACGCGTGCTACAGAAAATATTAAATTCTAAATTGTTCGCAAGTAGTTTACAAAACTAACACCTACGAATCAATTAAATGATCTCACATGGATTTATGCAGTTTGATCCATCGCTAAGATTAGATATGTCAGATTCCTGATAATTATGATATAATAATTTGAGAAGAAGACGAATCTTGTAACTGAACGTATTGCAGCAAATTAGAAGAATAATATTATTAAAAAGTGTAATAATATATAGTCGATCACAGTGGCCGCGCGGTCTAATGCAAGAAATGTCTTTGCTGGCTCGAGCACTGGGATCGTGGGGAAGAATCCCACTCAAGACATGGGTGTCTGTGCTTATAATGTTTTTGTGTTATTCTGCGTAGCGACCTGGCGACGTGCTGATCCCCCGTCCAAGGAGACCTATCGACTGTCTAAGATTGAGAAACTGAAGTGAAACAAAGGTTTCACGGATCCCCTTTGCTTCAAGTGGGAATAACAGGAATGGAATAGAAGAATAAGAAGAAATAATGCATAATGATACATTTTCTCTGCTGTATTTAAATAATTTCGATTGTAAAACACCCTTTCTACTTCATTTGTTATTTAATACTTATCAAGTACCGAACACACCTAATTCTTAAAATCTTAGTAATGTACCAACATTAAAAATCAAGACCACATTTAATAACTGATTGTGACTGGCCGTCATCCTTACAATTTATGTAAAGACGGAGCTACACCTCCAGTCCCCCATATGTCTTCTTGGCATAGTGCTTCACTGAGTAAGCATAGGGACAACTTTATTTTACCCGTACTTTTCACATGATGATGGTTTAATGGAACAGAAACAGAATGGTGGAATAAAGTACTAAAAAGTTATAAGTATTTTTATCAATTGTTTTGTATGAAGGAAAGTCTATACATGAATAATTCTGTCAGATATATTCCTATGACTACAAATTATATACAATGTTGTAAAGCATACACGTCAATTTCAGACACAAATTGAAATCGTCATAACGAGATATTTTCAAGGTGACTGCATTTTATTTGTGTTACACTGGGTAGTTTATCACTGTAATATAATACGAATATTCTGCGTAAATTGCAGAATACTGCTACGGTTCGTTGAATGTGCTACATTCAGCGGTCTCTTGACACCAATATTTCAGTGACTAATACATACTCGTACTTATATGAAGTGAACAACATTCCTGCGTTGCGAACATATGACGGCTAACCGCAGACTACACTGACTAGGCGCCACGTGTTTCTGCATGTCCGCTCTTCGGTTTAACGCTCGGTTTCACAAATTGTGTGAAGTAAATAATATAGACCTTCACTGGGTGCAACGGCGCACGTCAACATGTTTGCGGCAAGGATTTTTTAAGGAGATAACGGTCGTTTTACCGTTCTAGTCTCAGGACTGGAACAAGAAGTATCGAGTCGAATTTCCAACGTACTTTCTATATGAGGCGTTACTATTTTGCAATTTTGAATTTGACCTCCAAAATATCCGGATTTCAGTACTACCTGTTCCTACTTCAATGATCACTTAATCACAGTCTGATGTGATACAGCAACACTTTATGGGGGACTGTACTGTGGATAATACTTACGGCAACAGATTTGTGTTCAGAACACGTGAAAAAACTTATTACTATGTTGCAGATCAAGATGTTTATTGCACTGTTATGATATCCCATATCAATATGTGAAATGATTACGCTGCTAAACATCTCAATTATATTATATGTATTATAATATATTATAACATTAAGTACGTTTGAATTCGTCAGTTGCTTACTCTATTGGCTACTCATCACACTGTTTTCATTCAGGTTCTTATATCTATTGGAAACTAATTCTTCTTATTCCAATCCCTTTTCAGGTCCAAACAAAAAGTCTGATGAAAAAACATGTTTACCACTACGCCATAGAAGGAAAACGATTCCCTCACGTCTGGCATCCTTCTTCTTACCGGCAAGGAAAAACGTGTGATATGTTGAGATGCTGACGAGCGCCTGACTTGCGCTAGAAGTCAGTTACGAAATACCTGTAGATACCGGACCGATGAGACATACTGAGCTGCAAAATTCGCTGTTTGGGAAACAGAAGCTCGCATGTATCGTGAAATTAGACCCATACCCCTTTCGTGATGGTTTGGGCATTTATTTTGCACCACTCTTTCCCAAGATATGTAACACTTAGGGGGTGAAAACAGTTTCTTTGGCATAGAAGACGAGAACTACACGCCCTACTTCGAATTTACCATAAAAATTCCTGTGAAAGTCGCTGCGTTGTGGGCAGCATTCATATTCTGTATTCGGCAAATCCCAGATTGGAATCTCAGTCAGGGGATCAACTGTCTTGAGTTCGATGTTTTGTGGTTTTATTCAGTCCCTCCAGGTGAATGAGACAGAATCTTAAAACAGCATACTGCCCACTCCTTTTTAGCCTACTTTCCTTATTTTGACAAATTAAAGTACGCTTATGAGATCACCATGCACTCTGTGTCTCTGTGTCTCCCTTACCAAATTCTGAATGCCAGAACCAACCTTTATGACATTTAATATGTATATCATGGCACCTGAGTCCATCTCAAGGAGCTAATTCATAAATCCTACCCATCAGTCTGTGTGTTTGTATGTGTATCCCTCGGGCCGCGCCATAGCTCAAGCGGTTAGTTGCTGGCTTCCCATCGCGGCGGCCCGGGTTCGATCCCGGGGTCTGGTCAAGTGGCATTTGTGGTGGACAAAGTGGCGCTGGGGTAGGTTTTCTCCGAGTACTCCGGTTTCCCCTGCCAATCTTCATTCCACCAACTGCTCCACAAGCACCCTCACCTATCATCTGGGGCTGGTACAATAGGCCAGAAGTGGCCGCAGTACAAGGGACTTAGTCACACCCCACTAGCAATAAAAAATAATAATGTATATCCCTACTATGTGTTGCTAGGCAAGCGCTCGGTAAATTGTACCTCTTCTTTCGTTGCTAGGTAATAGCTCCATAAAGACGTTCCCGCTGCAAGGAAGAAATGTTGGAGGCGTCGTTTCCTATGCGGTCAGTGTGGCATCAATAGGCTACCAGTTCCTCCCAGAACTTCCTGTTCTTCCCTTTCGGTCAATCGGAAGTCAGAAGTGCCTTACCATTAGACGCTACGTAACGTATACATTTGAAACAGCGTCGTTAAATATACATAATTCCCTACGTACTCATGGAAGACACAGCTGACTTCTACGTTGTACTTTAATATACTTCAGACAAACGTAATCTAAAGGATTTACTTCTTATTCTTCTTCAGTTGCTCTCATTTGTAGCACAGGGCACCCGTAAAACGCTTCGTTTCACTTCGGTTTCTTAATCTAAGACAGACGGTAGGACTCCTTGGACGAGGGATCAGCCCGTCGTAAAACTGCTACCTACACACAGAACAAACAGAATAAACGCAAACAGACATCCATGCTTTGAGTGGGATTCGAACCCACGATCCCAGTGTTGGAACGGGAGAAGGCATTTCATGCCCTAGACCGCGCGGCAACTGTGATCGGCTCTGAAGGATTACGACATGAAATATATCGACCTTCCGTTTTGTAGATGTTAGCACATTTCTCCTGTAATGTGTTCATTTGGCATGCAGTTGTCGCGAATTCAGCCATATAGCCCAAGTACGTGGATTTATGTTACAGGATCATTTCTATATGAGTCCTGTGAAAGAGGAATAATAATAAGGTTACAAAAATAATGCTATATAATTCATGAAATTTTACAGCGACAGTTACGTGACGAGATAATGCGATATTATACAGCGAAACGTTGGAAGATTTTGTGCACGCATCTGCTTTCAGGTAGGCCATCCCATCAAGCAAACAACCCCATATATTATTACCGCCCTCGCATCCCAGAATAACAAACTTTGTTGTTCTGACGTGTTCAGAACTATCTCTATATTAATGTCTGTCTCTCTCTCTGCTTCCTTGTACCGCGGTAATTGAAATCCTTAGTACATATTGTTAATTTCACAACGAAGATTAACACGGACTTCATTTAGAGACAAATTCACGATATGGTCCACATATAATTTAAATATATGGGTTTGATTCCCGATGAGGTCATTGGTTTTTCAATTGACCTAATCCTTCAAGCCGCGTTATGGCCCTGGGGTCGGCTCAGTCTCTAACAGAAATGAGTACTGAGAATCTTCCTGGGGGTGAAGGGCCGCCGGCGCGTAAGGCTGACCTCACCGCCATTTGTGAGCCGATTGTCTAGAAAACGTAGCAGCCTCGACGTCTCAAAACCCTAAGGGTCTCCACGCCCTGTTAAAGGGATAGCTTTAACTTTTCTTTATGTAATAAGAAACGGACATTCGGTGATTACAATGGGCGTACTGCCTCAAGTGGCAGTTCGTACTTTCGTTTGCGTGTTTCTCTCTCGTGTAGGCTGAGGCCTTAGTATGACGGCATCTCACCTCCTAGGGGACGTAGAAAATATCAAAAGGTTAATATTATCAAAATTAGTTGGCATCTGAAGAAAATGGGTAATCCTGCACATATGAAGAAGAGCGGCATAAACTTATCTGAGAGTAATACAGATACTATACGTTATGTAGATGGAAGAGTGTACCTATGTAGCAGTTTAAATGGAATAATAACTTTGAGAAAATCAGTTAATATATTTCTCCGAGGTTGCATAAGTTTATTCAAATGGAGCTTGTGTTTTACAACGGAAATTTGGGTTACAGCAAAGAATGTCAAATGGAAATATAAAATGCATAGTGGATATATCTTGTGTCACCTTCGGAAGTAACTGTAATACCGATTACAACACGAAAAAATGAAGAAGACCTCAAACTACAAAAACATTTGGCAAAACCTAGCCGTTCATTTGGAGATAACATGTAGAACGTATGAAGACCGCGTCCATAAAGCCACCAGCACACTGTTTTTATTATTGCTAGTGGGGTGGGACTAAGTCCCTTGTACTGCGGCCACTTCTGGCCTATGGTACCAGCCCCAGATGATATGTGAGGGTGACTGTGGAGCAATTGGTGGAATGAAGATCGGCAGGGGGAAACCGAAGTACTCGGAGAAAACCTGCCCCAGCGCCACTTTGTCCACCACAAATCCCACTTGACCAGACCTGGGATCGAACCCGGGCCGCCGCGGTGAGAAGCCAGCGACTAACCGCTTTAGCTATGGCGCGGATCGAGTCCAGCCGAACCGAAGTGAACTGAACCCGCCTAAGTAAGACGCTACAAAAGCAGACCCATCTGTGTGCACAAACTTCCCGTATATCTCTTGTGACGCTGCATGATTGCCTTCGGAGCATCTTGCTTAAATTGGAGTAGATGCGACTAAACTGGGACGGATCGGTTAGTGCACCTCAACCTTAAATGACATGAACGTGTGTTTTCAGGGAGAAACAAAAGCAGATTCGCGAAGGGTGTGTGTAGATGGAAAGATGAATTTAACAAGTGACCTCAGAAAGTTTTCAACCCCTTCTCAAGCGGAAGAAGAAGTATTTTTAAAACGAAAGGGAAGTTAACACTTCTACGAATATAAGAAAACCGAAGAAGGGCGCAGGAAGTTCATATGACTGTAGGTAACTGTTACAATTTCAATATGAAGCCACATCCTGATGACTCTAAAATGAATATTAACGATCGCCGTAAAAGCTCCGAGATTTAAGAACGCCATGTTTCTGTTAAACATCTCAATCACAAGAGCTCTGTAAATGTGCCTTGCGTTGCTCACTATGAGATCCTATTTGCAGCTTCGATAAATGGTAGCAGGAGCTTTGGATGTGGTGTAATTACATTGTCTGTGACGGACCAAGCAGAACACAAGACCGCAAGGTGCAGAGAGAAGAATAAATGAAATGTGACATTCTAAAAGACGGAAAACACAGATGAATGAAATGGAAACAGAATGTTAAAATGGCCTGGGGCAGAAGAATGGATTTGTTACGCAGGAATGTTTTGCATAATGCAAGACACATCAATCGCCCTGTTCACTCGTAGTGGCAGGAGATGAAAAGACACTGGAACACACAAATATCGGTTAGGACCGAATGTAAAAAGCATAGGAAGTTGTTACCAGCTGAATATCCACGAATTGGTTAGACAAAGGAGCGAAGCAGCGTATGATGAAGTTGGTTTATACACAACTCGCGGGGGTAGGGGTGAAGCTAATCTCCTTCATGGACTCATTTCACGTTATTTCAGACATCTGTAAGAAGATTAAGACATCTGAATAATCAAGAGTTTCTTACCAGCTTGAAAGGATGGGGATGAAGCAACTTTTCTGGGAGGACGACAGCAACCGTTGACAGGAGGATTACATAATACTGACATGTACATAGAAGACGAAAGGCTTTGGGGNAGGGGGGGGGGGGGGAATCTGTTTGCATATGGAGGAGCCTAAATGAATTTTAACGACTGTTTACAAAGAAACGTCTGGGACGTAGAGGAGGAAAGTTTTGACATTCTTGCAAAAGTTACATCTACCTTGCGTAGTAGATACTGTGAACGCTTAACCTAATGCAAGAAAAACACATTC
The DNA here is from genome assembly GCF_002891405.2 of Cryptotermes secundus. Lineage (NCBI taxonomy): Eukaryota > Metazoa > Arthropoda > Insecta > Blattodea > Kalotermitidae > Cryptotermes > Cryptotermes secundus. The sequence continues at coordinate 567,229 of NW_019724586.1, read as the reverse complement.
TAGAACTTATTCACAAAGACAAATTCAAGAATATGGGTACAACTGAAGTCAAAGAAGGAAGGAGTTACGTTCAAAGGAACTAAAGTATGCTCGCATAGAAAACGGCTAAGGAGAAAACGGCAGGATATAGGAACAGGTAGACAGATGATTTTTACTTAATAATGACTTTAGCACAACCAAAATAAAATTAACAATGTTTGTTAACAATTAAAAACTTTGTGTGGTCTGAAGTGCATCTAGGAGACAGTTAACACGAATCCCATTGTAGCTTGTAGCTGAGTGCAAGCTTCCCCATGTCGATTTTCCCTAGAATGTGCTTATGCAACCCCAATGAATCCACGCCGTTCATCCGCAGACTGTAATGCCACTCTGTGTATGGTGACACTCTGGTGGCGTGGTGGTGGGTGCTGTGCTTTGGCAGTCTCGAGCGGCACCAGCGAGTAGCCTTACATTATCAATATTCCCAGCTATACACATATAAAGACGTACAGACGAAAAGACAGAGCGACAGACAGCCAAGGATATATCATCATCATCATCATCATCAGAAATCTGTCAAGACGACAGGTCCACAGTCTCTTCCAAAACAATTCCTCCACTTAATGCGATCTAGAGCTTTCTCCTTCAAATGACAGTATCCTCTTCTGTCCCCAAGGTCATCCAGCATCTTCTTACGTCTTCTTCCTCCTCTTCTTGTCACTTCTATCCGCCCATCTATCTTTCCTTCGATAGCTTCTTTTAGAAGGCAGTTTCTGCGTAAAACATGACCAATCCAATTAGCCTTCCGTTTTCTTATTTCATGTAGGATATTCCTCTGCTCACTGACTCTAATTAACACTTCTTCATTTCTCACATAATCGGTCCAACTGATCTTCTCCATCCTTCTCCAACACCACATTTCGAAACTTTCCAGATGTTTCTCATCTACTGCCCTAAGTGTCCATGTTTCAGCCCCATACAGAGCTATGCTCCAAATGTAGCATTTCACTAGTTTCTTCCTCAAATTTAAGTCCAATTTGCTGGTAAAAAGATTCTTCTTCTTGCTAAATGCAGCTTTTGCCATGGCAATCCTGGATTTAATTTCAATACATATATACATGCTGAAAAACAGCCAGAGAGATAGACAACAGAAATAGATAGATAGACTGGTACATTTCGTTGTAAAGGTAGAGGCCTTGTGAAGGGCTGATTCCATGTTCAAGGAGTCCGACCGACTGTGTATAGGATTAGGAAACTGTAAAGCGGCCAAAGTCCAACCGAGTGCTGTAGAGCCATAGATAGACAGATAGATAGATGGATATATAGATAGAAAACAGAGAGACAGACAGACAAGTAGGTAGGTAGGTAGATAAATAGACAGATAGATGGGTTGGTAGGTAGGTGGGTAGATAGATAGGTTGGTAGGTGGGTGGGTAGGTAGATAAATAAATAGGTTGTTAGGTAGGTAGGTGGGTGGGTAGGTAGTTGATAGGTTGGTAGGTAGGTAGGTGGGTGGGTATGTAGATATATAGATGGATATACAGACAGATAGGTAGGTAGACAGACAAACAGACAGACAGACAGGTAGGTAGGTAGACAGAGAGATAAATGGACGGACGGACGGAGAGATAGATAGAGAGGCAGACAGAGAAGGTAAATGAGATTTACAGACAAACAAGTATATTTCGGTGTTATTGCTGTTGTGCAGACATCACCACATTTCACAAGAAGCAGAGCACGCAAAGCTTCCATTCACTAACTCGATCACGTATTGGAGTCTGGTGGGAAACCAAGTAATGGCGTCCTGAAGGAAGGAAACAAAGCAGGGAGATGTGTTATCTCCTGGCTGAGGTTACAGAGGCAGCATGGCCGCCGCTGCGGTGGTGCAGCGAGCACGAGAGCAAATCCGAATTCCATTAGCTCTAATTTACATCCGTTACACTCTTGTTTTAATTAATTTATTTATTTAAACCACGTAACTACAACAAGAGAAAAACAAACGTTCTCTGTGTCCAAAGCAATGCAAAGCAAAGCGCTGGACTATGCGTTCACAGATTAGCTGAAATCTGCATTCCGAAACCAAAATATTGGTAGCAGGAACAAGAGAGGGCGTCAGAAACTAACTGCAAGGATTATGCAAATGGTTTCCGAAATCGATCACTCCTTTATCCTTTCTGTTTTAAATAACAGTGAAAGGTAAGGATTCGGAAGGACGTGCCCATGGTCTATTTCCCATGGGACTGGCCCACAGAAAGTGGGAATGATCACTAGCACTTAGGGTTATTACTCCCGCTGAAGTTCTAACCCGGTAAAATGTAAAGATGTCCCTGAAATTAATTAATTAAACACCACGCCATCAAGCCGTACAGGGGAATGAAATACATATCTTGCCTTCGACTTCAGGTAAGAATGCTTCTCAAACATTTATCTTGTTCTAATTAATAATCGACCAAATCAATGAATCTCCATATTAATCGTCTAATCACAGTCAACAGTAATCTATCAACCAACAAGCCAACCACACCAACCAACAATTAGTAATATCACATATCATGACTATAATTAGTGACATCACGTCTGACGTCAGGGTTCGAAGACGGTACTACGAACTGTGTGGCGATACTTCTCTGAAGTTGCATTCGCGAGACACTCGGAATATCGATCAAATTACCGTCTGGATTAGCCCATGTTTTCCGTGATCCTCTGCGGAATTTTTGTGTTGTCATCATGTAACCCCTGATCACTTTGTCGCTATATTCTTCTGATTCTTCGCTAGTAACCTGTGTAGCTGAAGCAGTGTCAACAATTAAACTGTCAATCTGGCAGGGACAAGATTTTCCTCGTCGTCACCTCATCCAGGTCTTGGGTCCCTGGAAGTANGGTGTTTTGAATTCGACGTTCTTAGTCAGAACTAGTGATTGCTTGAAAAGTCACGAGGGAATAAGAATAATGAATTTCTTTGATGAGAAAGTGAGATAAGTTGTACGCATGCTCTGGTTGATCCAGCGAGAGGGAGAGGGAGAGAGAGAGAGACAGAGGAGCCGGCATCTCTCTATCCATCCCTGTAGAATGCAAGAGATACAAAGGCAGGAAGACAGCTAGAGAAATATGCTCGCTCTGATGACGATGACTCGAAGTAGAGTTCAATTTACTCTTCTCCCCCTCCCCACAAGTTAGTACTATTTGAATATTATATAGTACCATTCCTCGACTTTGTAAAAATAATTGGAGCAAAACTTTCCCTTTATCAAAGCAGAGCCACGAGTGTCTGGCCTGTTTGTGTGAAAGGGAAGAGGAACTGTGTGCTAAGCAGCTGACAGAAAGTCTCGTTGCTTAGCTAGATAGAGTCTGAGAAGGAAACTTAGTTATTGGAAGTAAATTATTTATAAAATTATATGAATAAAAACGATATGACCATAAATATGATTCAACTGGGTGCTTTACATGTACAGCAAAATAACTGAAATTTCAGGGGTGAAACAACTCGGCATATCGAGGCATAAAAGAGAGAATACTATTAAAATTAATCCCAGAGAAGGTGTCTTTGAGGGCGTGGACTGCATCAAACTGGCTCTGCGTTCTGTTCAATGAAGGAGTTTGAAAAAAAAAGGCGAAAATACAATTTTTGGTTCCATAAAAGTGGACAATTTCTTGATCAAATAAGTAAGTATGAAGTGCTGATGAAAGATGGAGCATTACCGAACCATCTACTGAAACCGGTTGGAGCACAGGACATCCATGAAACTCTTCATTTCTCTTCAGTTTCTTAAACTGAAAGTCGGTAGGATTCCTTGGCCGTAGATCAGCCTGTCGCAAGGGCGATACCTGCACAGGACAACACAAACACAGAATAAAAGCAAACAAACATCCATGCCTTGAGTGGGATTCGAACCAAAGATCTCAGCGTTCGAGCGGGCAAAGACATTTTATGCCTTAGGCCACGTGGCCATTATGAACAGCCCATATTTTAAAAGAGTTGCAAGAATTCAAGACTTTAGATATGCAGTGCCTGATTCTGGTGTACACAACATTACTGTCGAAGCCTTGACAGTGGTATAATTCACAGCGTCGTGTAAGAAGGTTTAAGAGGCACTCCCGTGCCCTAGGAACAGGCGCGGCCGGGTGAGAAGCCAAAAACTGGAGTAAAAAAGAATGGGAGAAAGATTAAACAGAAGAAGGGATAAAACACTGAAGAATATGAGTGAGGAGGAGAAGTTTACGTAAAAATGAAAGGGGCAAAAACTTCTATGAGGATAAATATGAAAAGACGAAGAAGAATTTATGGTGTACATACTATACTCCTGATTTTACGTCACAGCTGGGTGACCACCAAGTAGGTTACGATTTACGACAACATTTCCTTAATTTAAATAAATGACCGTAATTTAAAGTGTCGAGTGTAGAGGGTGTGTTTCAGAGATCTGCGTCTGTGTTCCGAACCGTGAATATTTTTACACGTGTATCCGTGGCAGGGGACTTAAGAGGCTCAGTACAGAACTTCAGATTCGGACATTCGATACACCGAATTAAAGAAATCAAGTGATCCTTACTGAGACTTAGTCTGCAAGGTCTGAAAAATTAAAACACAAAGAAAAGCCAAAGCAATAAGCGGCCTCCGTAGTCTAGGGGTAACGTTCCCACCTCATGACTCAAGGTACGCGGGTTCAAACCCGGCGGAGGTCGTGGAATTTTTAAGGGCGGAAAAATTCAGGGAACAAGTCCTCCGGGAGGGACTTTAAGCCGTGGGTCCCATGTCGTAGATCCTCATGTCTCTAGGAGACCTCTGAGCAAAATTAGGCAACACATTTCCCGCCCAAGTAGTTTCCAATGCCTCTGGTAGATGGGGGAAATATCAGGTACCGAGGGCCGACCTAGTTGGCTGAACGGGACTGATAGGACGCACCAGTACCGGTAGGGTATGGAGACAGTACAAATTAAAGGGGGACGCATAATGGACCAATAACTGGTCTAAGTGCGTGGGGAAACCCACCCCATCTAATAATAAATAATAAAAGCCAAAGCAATAGACATATACACATCTGAAAGAGAAGGCAGCAGTATGTTCAGCCATCTATCGTGATCAAAATGACTTAACGAATATAACTTTTGCTGACTTTTGGGTGTCCTTTTAAAATCAGCATCTCTTGGTGCCAAACCCCTTGAGACTCACGACCATATTTTTTTTAACTAACCCTTGCAGTCGTAGTCTTCGTCTCTGACGAAAATATGGATTTGCCTTATATGAATATGGTTGGCCTTTCGTCAAGGGCACGTATTGCACATATAACATGTTATCGAAAATTCTTCCTTTTGCACTCTACACAAATCCTGTCAGTAGATGCTTTCCAGAGCAGATCATGCCCCTCTTAAGTATCTAATGCTACAAGCAGCTTAGTCACTCTAACGGTCGTAAGCTTGACCACGGCCAAGTATAAACATCTTATATTTTCCATGTCTGGCTTCACCTTGTCCTGTACTGCGATGTGAGTATGCTCTAATCTTACCCCTTGTTTCTAACATCTCGGCAAAAGCTACGTAGAAAACATCGTTCCTCTGTGACATGCGTATCCGCTGCCGCGGGAACGTGTTTACCGATCCGTTCCCTATCAACGGCCGTTTATTGTTGCTTATTAAGAATATGCCGTCGTTGCCTGTTTCGCGGCAGTTATCTAGCAATGAATGTTGTTTCAGAGTTGTTCGCTAGTAATGGCTGTTCCTCTGGCTCCGTAGTTCTTGCCGTAAGCAAATACGCCTTAATATTCAAAGTGATTTCAGACTAATTATCCTTACCTATATTTAGAAGGTAATGTAAAGGAGAGATGAAAGCTCTCAATTTACGCTATCTTTAAATGTTAACACGTTGCATGAGCTCAAGTTATGTAACAGGTCAAGATGAGCGATCAATCTCACATTTCAGTGTATCGTGTTTATTCTGTGAGTACTGTTATAATTTTGGTGCTGATATGTGAAGTCATGTGCTACATAAAGGAGGCGGTTTAGATTGATTATTTGTGCTTTTCATTTATGGGAGACGACGCTGAACGTATCATATAATGACTTGCAGAACTGGAAATTAATATAGGAAAAGGCAGAGAAATCAAAAGCAGGCAAGGTTACATGAGAAATGAGATTATTTCCTACTAAGTTCTAAACGGGTGTTATACAATGATATAAATAAGATTCACAAATCCAATTTTGCAGTGCTCTCTCAGAAACGTCTGGATCAAGGAAACACTAAAATGAGTGGCGTATCAGAATGGTTGGGAAATCAGTTTCCACGCCACTGTTACATGGCAGCTGTCATCTCTTGTTCAGTAAAGTCTATAATTACCGATACCGCACACTTTTAATATGTTCCTTCCAAATTAAGGAAAGTAATAACAACAGATTATTCCTCTACAGTGTCGCGATTTTAGGGGTGCGCGTGACTTATAACACGGCTTTTGGATTGGATAATTGGATTTATTGGCATCTTATAGATTCAACTCGGGACTACAGGCAATTATAGCGCTAACACAAATCTACATCCTTTACAGTTCACTGTTATACGCACACTAAGAGTTCTCAGTTTTCATTAGTTGTATCCTGGCAACGGATTTATAACAGTCTCACTGTTACTTCCAATCAATGTGAAGTCGTCTTTGTAAAATCTAATTAATTTCTAGCCATTTCTTCTCCTTCGACTCCCATCTCCAGAACTCGACCAAATTCTAGATAATTAACTCGAACGACCATTGTCCCTTTATATCCCCTCGGCATGGACCACGCAGGAAAAAGCCTCTCTGTTGTTGAGAAGACTGATCCGTTGCCTAGCAATTGACGTCCTATTGTTACGCGTACGCATCCGCGGGAATGTGTTTACCGGCCCGTTGCCTAGCAATGGTCTATAAGTATGTTTGTCTGTGACTGTTGTATGAAATAGTTTTTTTTAACCATTTCATCCGTACCTCAGATCTTCCACTGACTGAGTACACGTTTCCTTTACAATATCGTAAAGAAATAATTTTGTGTGCCCTTATACAGACCTAAAGTTTGAATTGTGCTGACTTTGTACTTCTACATGTTACATTGCTCCAAATGTAGTAAAATCTCAGAAAAATAATAATAAAGATGACCCAGAGATCCACATTTATAGAATGGACATGAATAACGAGTTTATTACATTGCATTTTTATATACAACCTTAAGTTATTACGTGTCGCAGGATAACGCTGAAATATCCTTTGTGAGCCTGAAATATGGCACATTGCACACCTTATATTTGCACATTCGATTAACCTTAATATATTCGCAGGTTGTGCAACTTCCCGCTCATCATACAGGCAGTACCAACACACCCTAAGGGGCCCATTTACCCTCCCTTGCTGGAGCTACGAGAAAGCGATGTCGTCAATATTGGGTTACATCAATCTGAATTTGCATTCCTTACACATGTAAACAGAGTTCAGAATCTGCAGTTCCTAAGACGGCTACATTCCAAACCTTGATAACACAGCAACTTACCAGGTAGTAGCGGGTTAGCCGAATGTATCATAAAAATTGTTTTAATTTTACCTTAACTCACTAACTAACTTCACGGATCTGAGCCCTTCTTGAGAAACTGCCAGTCACTCAGCTATTCAAGAACTTCCCATCATTTTATTGAACACGAAGGTTCATTGCTATGTTCACAATAGCCCTCTACTGGTCCCTATCCTAAGCCACATCAATTCAGTCCATACCACCATATTCTATCTCTCTAAGATCCATTTTAGTATTATCCTGTTATTAATATTTGCATCCTGTTGCGTGATTACAACTAATAATATAAATTCCACCGTCAACGCAATTATAATTTATTAATTTGCGTTCCACTACATGTTTCGACCCTTATAGGGTCATCCTCAGGTGTTGTAATTTACATATTTTCATTATTTAATTGTAAAACGTGTGTTCATATTTACATACATAGGCTTAAATTATTACTTTCTATATACATTTATATTCTACCTGCTAGATGTTAATTTAATTTCTCTCTCTATATATATATATGAAACTAAAAGTTTATAATTAATTTTGATTGATTTTTAAAATTAATTTAAAAGTGTCTATGCTATTTTCAGCTTAGTCTCTGCTGCTTTAGCAGACCACGCATCTTCTCGTTTGATTCTTCTATTATTGGCTATATTCGTTTGTGGTATCTGTTTCCCTTCTTCCTTATTACCAAGATGTCGATCTATACTAATTTATGTGTATTAGTAGACGACTGGTTCTTGAAACACTAATTTATTTTTACAATATTTCTATAATTACTTCCTGCTATTGTTGTGTTGTCTAATATATGTGGTGTGCTTTGCTGCGTGGTCTATACCTAATTGCTTCTGGTTATCGCGTTTTAAAGCAAAATTTCTCTCTTGTTCTCACAAGATTTGGGGGGAGGAGAGGAGTACGGTCATAAGGGTAGGGAAGGATTTAGGGGGGTTGAGTAGGTGGAGTGAGAATGGGGGTCGAGTGGTGTGGCGGCTGGTAGAGAGTTCTAGAATGGGTTGGGTTGTGTATGTTTGGATTTGCCTTTATTAAGAAGTCGTATATTGGGTTATAAGTGTCCGTCATCGTTTCGTTAATTTGTAAACCCTGCTTTGTTATATATATATATACAGTAAAACTTGGTTATAGCAACATCGGTTTCTGCGACACCTTGTCTATTGCGTCAAATATTCAATGGTACGAACTAATTCCTCATAAAGCAACTGTTTTTATACCTTGCTTAGTACGACATGCACAAATGCATCAACCTCGTATGTAACGTCATTTTCATTCCTGAATTTCTCTGATATGGACATTGAACGTAATTTAGAAAGTGTGTATTGGGCAAGTAACAGGAAACAGATGAAGATAACTGATTACTGTACTCGTATCTAGGTACAGTAAGGCACAACAATTGATGTAATCTACTGTAATTTGGTGAGTAGGCCTACCTTTAATATACAGTATTAGTGCGGTGTGTATTGTCAGTGAAAAGCGCTGTAATATGTCTTTGATATTACACATTTGGGCAATTCCACGTTAATGTTACGTTAGTCTGTACTTAACTACGTATTTCACTAAAAAATGCAACATTTTAACTCGGTTTTTGGTAGATTTTTACGTGACTAACATAAGGCTACTGTGGAAGTGCCCATTTCGGTTACAACGACATTCGTTTATAACGACACTATTTTTAGGTCCCTTTGATGACGTTATAACCAAGTTCTACTGTATATATATATATAATTTGCTAATGTGTTTAGCATTTACCCTTTTCTTTGCACGTGTAATATTCTCATGATTTGCTCCATGTTGTCATAGCAACGTGCCGTATCTAATATACAGTTGGGAAAATTTTAAACACTGTCCAAGTTTTCGTATTTCTTTAATACGTTTACTATACCGTGTTCTGATTGTACGTCCCGTTCGTTCTATATATTTGAAAGGACAGCCTTTCCATTCCATTTGATATAATCCACTTATGATATGTAATCTATATATATATATATCAATTGTTCTATCTTTTATTCTTACATTATGTTTTATTGTTAATTGTATATGTTGTTGTCTCGCCACCAAGATGCAGGGCAAAATCATAACATAAAGATAGGAAACATGTTTTGAAAATGTGGAACAGTTCAAATACTTGGGAACGACGATAACAAATCAGAACCTGATCCAGGAGGAAATTAAATCTAATCTGAAACTAACAAAAGAAGAAATACAGTTATAAAGACAATAACACGTAAGAAAAGGACTTGAAAGTCACGTATTTCCTTGTTTATTTGTGTTTACGATTTTGTACAGCATGCAAATCACCAAGGTTTACAAAGTTCTATTCACGCTCTTGAGAGAACATCTGCATATTGTTCAAGATGATCTATTACCCTAATCTCACAATTTCACGCACTCCGCCATGTTCCTGCACGTTTTGCAATTCAAGTAAACCAGTGACAAGTAAAAAAAACAGAGAGATTATCTTCTGATTAAATAATTCTATCAGGCATAGACGAAGAGTAAATTTCCTCTTTTGCTACTTTAATATGGAAACATAACACATGCTGCATTACAACACGTTCTTCATTCGACAACCTGGATGCAAACTTTCTCTCCTCTCGCTCCCACTTTGGAGCACAAAGCTGATTTCTGTTTCATGATCGTTCTACAGTCGGTAGGACTCCTTGGAGGGGTGATCAGTCCGTCGCAAGGCCTCTACCTAAACACAGGACAACATAAACACAGAATAAACGTATATACATACCAAACATCTATGCCTTTGAGTGGGATTCGAATCCGCGATCCCGGCTTCCGTGCGAGAGAAGACAGTACATGTTTTAGACCGCTCGGCTGGTCAAGTGGGATTTGTGGTGGACAAAGTGGTCTCTGGGGCAGGTTTCTCCGAGTACTTCGGTTTCCCCTACCAATCTTCATTCCACCAATTGCTCCACAATCACCCTCACCTATCATCTGGGGCTGGTACAATAGGCCAGAAGTGGCCGCAGTACAAGGGACTTGGTCCCACCCCACTAGCAATAAAAAAAATAGGCCGCTCGGCTAGTGTGAGTGGCATGGATGCAAATACTACCTAAAATATCTTCATGGAGAACCCTGAAACACGCGTACCGTAGGTTGATGGCCTCTGATTCAGACCGTTTCTTTTCATCTCCAAATTTAGCATTCTCTTCGCCAAACAGCAATATATACTGCTTCGATATGTAGTACTTTATATTCTTCACATCTGACATTGCGACGCCATGTTTGATACTTTCAAAAGCCTTTGTGAAATGGAAAGCTAATTTGCATCATAATATTACATTCTGTTATGTGTCCGTTTAATCAACGAGGTCTCTCTTTAAAACCCTGCACTACACAGACCCCTACTGACCAGAATTTTATCAAAAGTAAATTAAATACGTGTACCGTATCCGATACGTACGAGTATATAGAAATACATTTATCGATGTAACCAGCTTCCCACCGCCGCGCAACGAGTTCGATACCAGGTAAGATTACGTGGGATTTATAGTGTACAAAGTAGCACCGGGACGAATGATCTCCGAGTATTTCGGTTCACACCTCCTATCCTCAGTCTAGCAACTGTTCGGGGTTACTTAATCACCCTGTGTTCTAAAGCTATGTGGGCTCAATACTGATAGCTTCGACAAATCACCAACTTAAAAATGAGAGGATATATTATCTAGCAACTTTACTTCGTCTTTAAGTTACAAATTGGAGCGCATTCTTCCAGTGGATATTATGAGAATTTGAAGGAAGGTTAAGATTAGTTGTCAATTTGAACTCTAGGTTCCACGACCAGCAAAACAGTGACAAAAGTCATTTGAATTGTATGCGTTTTAGCGCATATTTCTTTTCACTCAAAAGCAATTATTTAATCACTTACACTGCAATAATAAGTAGCAGGAACTACTGTGACTTGCTGTTTTCTGGAACGTTAGCTATTTATTCACCTAATTGAAAAGTGAACACGACCAGATACAGGGACACAGGAATTAAAAGACTGAAAGATAATGAATCAAATTTATGGTATTTCAGTATTTCAGACTTGACCATGGAATACAACACGTACATGATATTGTATCTGATTGTTACCGTGTACAGACCTTCTATAATTGATTCATTCGTTTTTAAAAAGCTATACTTTCCAGAGTATTACACGTACAAATATGATTATATATAAAAAGAACCGCAATTTCACCAAGTTTGTATTATGTACACCAGTTGGCAGCATGAGATCAGTGCCTTTACAAAATGGCGACAAAGCAAGAAAACAGTTTTTGTTTGTTGGAATATGCGAGATGTTCGTCTGTTATAGCAGTGCAATGCGCATTCAAAAGCGAGTACAGAAAAGAACCGCCATGTAAACAAAGCATTTTGCGGTGGTATCGACAATTTAAGGACACGCTGGATTGGGCGTGTTGGTGAGCATGACTTAGCTCTATTCACTTGGCCCCCCCCCAGATCACCTGATCTAACGCCTTGTGACTTCTTCCTTTGGGGGTACATTAAGGATCGTGTTTACGTACCCCCACTGCCAAGAACACTAGTAGAGCTGAGGGAACACATCGATGCTGCAGTGATGACCATTGACAGGATGATGTTACAAAATGTGTGGAACGAGCTCGACTACCGCCTGGACGTGTGTCGCGTGACCCAAGGGGCACACACAGAACATTTGTAGAGTGTGAAGATAACGTCATTAGTTTATGGTTCTTTTTATATATCAATCATATTTGTAGGTGTAATGCTTTGAAAAATATGGCGTTTTAAAAACGAATGAATCATTTATAGTTACCCTGTATTATTTTCTATTGCATACAATTAGTAGCCTAAATAATTTTAAAGATTCTGGTACTGGCAAAACGTGTGACTCAGTCCTAGATGCATAACCTGACAGCGACCCGGTGACACACTAGCAGGGTTTATATTATTCTCAATATTGAAATCACACGAAATGCCAGCATTGTACGAACAACCAGATAAAAATAAATGTTTTCATTTTGAACAGTGGGTGCGTAATTTTGATATGTAATTGGAGAATACAGTAAACTAAATTAAACACATCCATTTATTAGCTGTTAATTATTGTTGTGTGGTTATGGTCCGCTGATGTTTGAATTTCATTATTATCATTACTCTAGCAATCACTACCAGCGCAGTCGGTATAGCGACTGGCTACGGGCTGGACAACCGAGGGGTCAGACTTCCAGTTCCGGTAGGTTCAAAAATGTTCTCTTCTCCACGTCGTCCAGACCGGCTCTGGGGCCCACACAGCCTCCTATCCAATGGGTACGAGGGGCTCTTTCCCCGGGGGTAAAGCGGCATGGGCGCTCCAGCTAGTGCCGAGCTCAAGAAAATGTGGATCTATACATCCAATCCACCATACACCTTCAAGGCATAGTGCTTAATTAGTTCAGCACGGAGACAACTTTACCTTTTGCCTCCCTTTATTCGATCTCAGTTGTCCAGTAGCTAACCGAACAGGGGCTGGGGGGGGGGTGAAAAAATTACGTAAACCCACTGGTACATAAAGAGCCAATTTAAAGGAAAGTTCTAGGCTTAAGCTTACTAGAAAAGCGGCGATGAGTACTGCACAGGAAGTAACGACGTGTTTTCACACAATTATTCCTCCTTTCTGTATGTTACCTCCAGCATTCTAACGTCCATGCCTGTAATTGCAGACTCACTCCAGTGAAAATGCAAGTGGATATTTTCGTTCCACAAAAGACGGAATTTATTGAGCGAACAAAGTGTTACTGGTTCATCAAGCAGGCTTCTAATCCACGGCGCGAGTTATTTATGATTATTACAAATATTCAGTAAAATTATTTGGATTTTATTAGGGCAGAAATTAAGTTTCGTCGGTCACGATAGCCGAGCGGTCTAAGGCATTCACTGTCTTCGCTCGCTTGGAAACAGGGATCGTGGGTTCGAATCCTACTGAGGGAATGGATGTTTGTGTGCGTTTTTCTGTGTTTGTCTACAGGTAGAAGCCTTGGGACGAGCTGATCACTCACCCAAGGAGTCTTACCGAATGTGTATGATCTAGAAAAACCTAAGTGAACGGAGTTCATGGAGGTAGGCCTAGGCCCACTGGGGCTGTAGTGCCAAAGGGGGGGGGGAAACTAAATTTCAAAATAAATTGCAGATCTTCATTAAAGCCAAGGTCTGGACCCTTCGAGCCTTCCTGGCCCCACGGAACGGCACATACTCAAGTTTTAGACGGACATAAAGTTATTAAACGAATTATTAAATAGAGCTTCGGAATTGAGAATATTTGCGGGCTTTTCCATATATAGTAAGGAACCTGGGGATATAAGAAACATGACGAATTTCTTTAGCAGCTGAGTGACAATAGCCTTCTAGAGGGAGGACTCCACTCTATCAGTTTCTCTAAATTATGGTATTTGTGTTTCGGTCAGCTTTTTCTTTTCTCTTTTTGCTGTTTTCATCAGAGATAGAGCGCAACAGTTTTTCCTTCCTTGGCACTACAGCCCCAGTGGGCCTAGGCCTACCTCCATGAACTTCTCCGTCCACTTCGGTTTTTCTAGATCTTTGACATACGGTAGGACTCCTTGGGCGGGTGATCAGCTCGTCGCAAGGCCTCTACCTGTACACAATCATCCATGCCCTGAGTGGGATTCGAACCCACGATCCCGGCTTCCGAGCGAGCGCAACAGTTTATCAGGGGATATTTTCTAAATCACTGTTCAAGTCTCTGAGAAAAAAAGACAAGGCTGCTATTCCGATTCTAAAATCCCTTTGTTACGTATCGGACATACAAATCAAGGAATGCAAAGAATCTGTTTTCCTTTAATTCAGAAGACAGAAATTTATCATTTGATGGAGGAACAAATTTACAGCTTAGGCTTTTCTCCACTCTGGTTACATAGTTTACGATCCTTGAAAATAAGTTCAGAATAACCCCATGAAATTTTAAAAACTGATACCAGATGGAAGTTTTTTTTCCATCAGTCAAGAAAGCATTTTACAGGACGTAGAAAAAGCTCCTCAACATTACAAAAAGTCTGTCGTGTGCAGCAGATCGCATCTTGAGACTCCTGTTTAGGCACAACAGAATTTATAATTCGTATCTTCATAAAACTGTTTGATTTGTATGATTATGGATGCGCTGTGTAAATTCTCATTTGGAATAAAAAATATTCGAAATAACACTTAAATATTGTTTTCGTACCTTCTGGAAAACACAGAGCACTTTCGTTTCTGTCATCATAAATGGGGAGGAAAATAGCCAGTCTTGATCCTGAGACCCAAATGCAATCCCATAAATTTGCTGAGTGGACAGAAGACCATGTTTCTGAACGCTACGACAAAACTGCACGGCGTTATTCAGTCACACACTTGGACAATGACGTACCATTAATACTGTAACCTTTTATTTAACACAGTTTTCTATACTTTAAATTTTATGCAAGAGTAGGTGGAAATAAATGTCTTTTCGTTCATTCATGTTACATTAATGGATACTAAAGTAAAGGTATCCCTGTAACAGGCCTTGGAGGCCCATAGGGTTGTGAGATGTTGAGGTTCCCACATTTTCTAGTCAATCGGTTCATAGATGGCGGCAAGGTTGTCAGCCCTACGCTCCGGCAACCCTTTATCCCCAAGAATATTCCTGGTATTAATTTCTGTTAGAGGCTGAGTCGACCCCAGGGTCGTAATGCGGCTGGAAGGATTAGGTAAATTGAAAAAATCCACCTCATCGGGTTTCGATCCCGCGATCTTCCGGCTTGTAGCATAGTGCCTCAACCAACTATGCTACCGCGTGCCCCTTACATTAATGGATAAGCCTCTTTTTTTTTGAGACAGTGAAAACCATTTTATTCTCTTCCTATGCTTAACAAATGTAAAAACGTTTCAACGAGAGACGCTATTTACGGGGGGGGGGAAAGGCGAATGAGATGAATATTCCCGTAAACAATGATGTTATAATATAAATCATTTAATACTGAAGATTAAATAAAATTACAGGTACTTGGCCATATTTGGGGTAATAATTAGAGATCTGCAGTCAATTCCGAGCAGCGCTTAGATAGTTGGTATGCTTATAGGAACCACTACAACTGAAGGAATCCCAACAACTCCGCTTTATTACGTTATGAATGATGCAAGGTAAGACCTTAACGGAGCTCCAGGGGATACTAGAAGAGAAATTGTGAAAATAAAACAGCGACGGGGTTAGAAAAAGAGGAGGTTGGCATGGTGGAGTTGAATGGTGGAGTGAGAGTAGAGAAAGTGGGAGAATGACAGAGGAACAGAATAGGAAGCAGTACCAACCTTATTTCTTCTGTCTTCTGCACCTCTAACCAACTTAATCCCCCCTACCACCACCTTATTACCCCAGAAACCTTCCCATACAAACAGACGGACATGCTCCAATATCAGCCTTTGCACTTCTGAAATGAGTTCTGTCACAACGGATGCCGTAAATTACAAGTGCTACACGATTCAACGTAAGTCAACGCGATGTCGGATGCTCCACAAAGAAAGACAGAGAGAATGAAACAGATGGTTGTGTGGCTTTCTTCCCTTCTCACCAAGTCGAAAACTCAAATAAATTCAGGCCCCAAAGTGAGTCAGAACCTCTGAAATCATTCAACTCTCCCGATCCGTCGAGGACTGGTGGTGGACGTCTTTAACGCACTTCGCTTATGTTGCCTGTCCAAAAAAGGGAGGAAACAGGAAGATCAACCAAGAATAGGCGAAGAGAAGTATAGCTGTAAGTAGCATTAACCTTCTTCCGTGTTTCTCTTTGATATTCTTCCTCACAGCAGTTAGGGGCCTGCGATAAAAGAACTAGCAGAAGTTTCCTTTGATGCAATGGCTGCGCACTATCGATCCACGATTCCAGGTCTCCATAAGTGTTCTGATAACTCTGCAGCTCGCAGGCCTGTCTCGTAGCATCCTGCCTTCTATGGCACACTCCACTCGAAACCTGGTACATTACTTCTACAGGCAACTGGGATAAAGTTATACAAGTCTCGACTATATTTATTCATAAGAACGAATTATCTGGGGAAGAACTGACAAATAAACATTAGCAGCCAGTTCTAGGTGGGGATCCAACAATATAAACAAGTGAAATAAAATGTCGTCTGAAAGGATGACGAATCAAAATTAAAACAAAAAAACGTAATTGTTAAGAATGTACATTCTTACATGTTTCCTTAAACAGGTGGAACCTGGGACTGACTCCATCTCAAAACCACGTTTAAGCCATTCCCGGTCTCTCTTATTCCATCGGATCTCACTGTTTTATTTCCTAATCTCCATTCTTGAAAATTAGGAGATAATTATATAAATACTTCATATGAGCCTCAATAACTATATGGGTACATCAACGGGCTATGAGTCTGATGACCGGGGTTCGATTGCCTGCAGGAACAGGGAGTAGTCGCTTATCCTCAGCGTCCAGACCAGCTCTGGGGCCCATCCAGCCGTCTATGCAATGGGCACGGGGGCTTTTTTCGGGGATGAAGCCGGCGGGCCATTAAGCTCACCACTCACCTCCATCTAGTATAGAGGTCAGGAATGGTGGAGCTACACCTCAATTTCCCCATACGTTTCATGACGTGGTGCGCAATTAAGCGCAGGGACAACTTTACTTGTTACTGTCCGTGATCATATTCGAGCCAGAAGGAAAAGGGAGACTAGGAAGACCTAGACGTAAGTGGGAGAATAATATAAAAATGGATCTTAGAGAAATATGATGAGGTGGTATGGACTGGATTCATCTGGCTCAGGATATAGACTAGTGGGGGTTCTTGTGAGTACGGTAATGAACCTTCGGGTTGCATAAAATTTCGGGAAATTCTTGAGTAGTTGGGCGACTGGCGGCGCCTCGAGAAGGGCTTAGCTCCAGGGAGTTAGTTACATTCTACTTTAATGGCAGGGGACTGGAAGAGCTTCATATGCTGCGAACGTGTAAACTAGGAGATGTCTGCAAGAACTGTACATTGAGGCACTTCATATTCCCAGTCTTCAGAACTGAAGTCGCCGCATTTCATGTTGAATCTCACACGGTCCAGGAGCGTAGCATGTCTTGTGGAATAAGAAATGCACAGCACATTTTGGCAGTGACGACTGCGGTAAGAAATAGCACACAACATGTGGCGATGTTGGTGATAATATTAAAACTGTCATTAGAGGAATCATTTTAATGACATGAACTAAAGTCACGGTCAAAGCCAACGGCCGGGCTCAGTGGCTTGAGTTCTTAGCTCCTATCTGTATTGGGCCTTTCTTTGATTTGAAGAAAAAGTCTGAGCCAAGTTCTGTAAAAAATATAAATAATATATATACATATATATGGCACATGACAATGGTAATCCGGTCTAGAAAACCGAGATTAACGGCCGTGGGAATCTGTTGCGCTGAACACGCGACACTCTCTATCCACAAAAGTTGGCACTAACTTCACCGACAAGCGTCGGTCGGTCGCTCGGTGGGTATAGTTTACTTGCGGACTAAGACCACTAAGTTTTATGACAATGGTAAACCAGCTACAAAGGGATAACTTAATATCCTCTTTATATGTATATCCCACATAGCATGTAGTGGTTCGTTCATATGAACGGTATAATTCGTTAATAATAACGAACTAAATGCACTGAAATTGTAATAAAAATTACAAAAAAAAAACATACAAACAACACACAATTCGCCAAGAAGATAGAGACACAAAAGTAAATATCATCTCCATTATTACCACCGCAACCACCACCTGCAAGGGTTGAGCTTGTTAGCCCGTTCCTTCCTCAAACATGAAGCATCTTCGAGCAGGTTGTCGGCGGGTTGCGAAACCTCTTATCTTTGAGGACTGGGGTTTCCTCCTCTTTGACAGGTTGCTTACCGCGGCTAACGAGTCCTGTCTACCTGCCCAGTAACCCTGGAAATGGGCTCTTAGTAGGTGATACTTAAGGAAGTTTTACCACTCTCTTTAGTTGGACGATCTGTTATGACAGCTGGAACTTGCTAACTTTTAAAGGCAAGGAGAAATATTTGTGTTCTAAATTAAACTCAACTGTGGTAGGGCTAACACATGCATACAAGTCTCACTGCTAAGTTAGGCTGCTGAAGAGACAAGGCGTAACACTGAGACTACAGACTTGGTTATCCTAAGGGGTCACTTGGTAATGACAATCAAAAGCCTAGAGTTTTTTCTTTGCAAACCAATTTTCAGCAGAATTAATCTAACATGAATAGATTTTGTACGCTAAATCATTAATTATGAGAATGGAAAATGTCTTTACTGTTGCGTTCCAGCATATTCTTTTAATAATAATAATAATATATACATATATATATGAAATATATATATGAACTAGGCTGCAGGGAGAATAAGAAAACTATGACCGTGATATTCATTGCAGTAGGAAGGAAGAGAGTAGCTGTCAGAAGGAAAGAAACAGAAGGACGATAGAACATTCATATCTGGACAAAAGATCAAGACTAAAGTGAAAAACAGAAGAAAATAGGCCGAGACACAACGTGACAAGTGTAAGTGAAACGGAAGATGGAATAAAACAGAAGAACGAGAGAGAGAGATAGAGAAATAAATAAAACAAATTGTGAAAGGGAAGCGAGAACTAAGGTTGTAAAGAAATATTCTGATCCTTTTACCCAGTGAACCGAAAGATAAAAACAACCGTGTCAGCAGCAAAAAATCTTTAAGCAGAAATCGAAACAAAAGCACGTACCTAGTCTCTATTTGCAAGTTCCCCACAATAAAAAAAAAAAACTCCCCGGCACATCCGCGTCAAAGTCTGCATAAATCTTCCAAACACACTACACTATCAACACAAACAAAAGAGTTTTCTTTGTAATTCGTTGGGTGGGGCAAGACAGAGTACACATGGTGCGTGAGCCACTAGTGGACCTACTCAGCAGTCCCGGATGACAGATGAGTGTGGAGCAGTCGAAAGAACAAGAAGTAGCAGGGGAAAGGGAAGTACTCGGTAAAAAGACTACACCAGTGACAATTTATCCACCACAAATTCCACATGCCCTACCTGGAATCGAACCCGGGCCGCAACGGAAGGAAGCTACAGACTAACCGTCTGATTTGCTGTTAGTCGCTGGTTTCCCACCGTGGTGGCCCGGGCTCGATCCCGGGTCTGGTCAAGTGGGATGTGTGGTGGACAAAGTCGCTCTGGGGCAGTTTTCTCCGAGTACTTCGGTCTCCCCTGCCAATCTTCATTCCACCAATTGCTCCACAATCACCCTGACCTATCATCTGGTGCTAG
The DNA here is from genome assembly GCF_002891405.2 of Cryptotermes secundus. Classification (NCBI taxonomy): domain Eukaryota; kingdom Metazoa; phylum Arthropoda; class Insecta; order Blattodea; family Kalotermitidae; genus Cryptotermes; species Cryptotermes secundus. The sequence continues at coordinate 547,460 of NW_019724586.1, read as the reverse complement.
TACAACAGGCCAGAAGTGTCCGCAGTACCAAGTGGACTCAGTCCCACCCCATCAAGTAATAAAAAAAACCCGTCTGATTTACGGCATGGCCATAATAACAGAAATTACTGCGTGCGTGCGGGTGTAGTCGTCAATATTTGGTGAGTGTGGTCGTCTTCCACATACCTGCCTTCTGATTACTCGTATACACACATTTCTACGTCTGTCAGATCTGGAAACATTATCAATAAACTATCGCATTGCTCTTAATGCTTATACTTTTTAGTTTCAGGAACATGGAAATATCACACTCCGCTAAATTAGGTGAGCATTTAGAACGGGCCAACACTGGCATCCTCCTCCTCCTCCTCCTCCTCATCATCATCATCATCATCTTCTTCTTCTTCATGGATTAGGATACGCTTGATTTGTTCCTTCCCCTTGCAAAGTATTAGTATGTTTCTACCTCAAACTTAAATGTGGGCATCCTACATTTCGTCGCGATTTTGGGTTGTGTGTTAATATTTTCTTCGGAATTCGTCCGTTTTCCAATAGTAGCACGTGACATTTTATTTCCACTGTGATCTGGGCCGTTCTCCTTTGCATTTGTCGCGAACATTTCATGACACCGGTTTCTCTTCTTCCGAGGAATCTGTCAGTATAGGCACAACTGTTCTTTAAAAGAGTGGATGATCAGCCTATCTTCGAGTGGTCGGTTTTATCTGGTATTAGTTTACCGGTCAGTAATCGCTTTTCCGATAGCGATGCGTGATCAGATGCATTATAATGGCGCGGAGACCGCTTAGTGGCCTCATCATAAACATTCCATATATTGTAGAGTGATGTGTAAGGATGGTTGTGAATAATGCGTAGATAACGATTTTGAATGAGAGGGAAATAGCCTATTTCAAAGTGCAATGTCGGTGTTCTCATACACGAGCTGTGCGATATTAGAAACGGCTAAGTTTATTTCCGTTGCCACAATCCGATCGTCATGGAGGATAACATTCATATTGATCTCAAGCATATAGCATGGTTTGAAGTGCCTCAAGACGGTGTCCAGATTTAGACTTTGATCTTAACGGTGTCCGAAGTTCCAGCTGTATTAAGAAGAGGGAACCCATAAGATGAAACTAATTATGCTTTTCAGGTTAAGAATCGCGTTTCCCTTTGCTACAGTACACAACCATAGCAAGCNGTGGCCTTGATAAAACTGAATTCTGAAGTCTCGACAACCGTTTGAACGAGAATAGTACACAGATATCTTAGAGCAGTGACTAACAAATAGTGCTCCGCGAATCTTTGAAACGAAGAATGATTATGTAATATTAAACAAGCAAACAAAAAAGGAACGATTTTTCTGTCCCCCCACGCAAATTCTGGGATAGTTCCTAGATTAGGATATGAATGCTTCCTTCCAGATCCTTTCCAATTCATCGGTCATCCCATAATCCGATACTGAAAGCGCCGTTATGTAGATGAAACACGTGGCTGCACGCTTCATGAGCAAACATTCGCGCTCTTGGCGTCAAACCAATGGTTTGCTGTCCTTGTGTGTCTCTGTGCGGAGCGTCAGACCAGTGGTTTGCCGTCCTTGTGTGTCTCTGTGCGGAAAGGACAGCGAACGGAGCTGTCGTGACTTACCTATTTAAGGGCACTGTCTCTATATTAGATTGGAGGAAATGGGATAACATAAAGGAAATCCATGTGTAAAAAGTAGCAGTCCCTCAGGCCAAAATTCGAAATGAATACTTAGAGAATAAATCAAATCTGTTGCACCTTGATCCAACCCACTCCCTGCTGGCAGTGATAACTCAGAAGTTCTGGGAAGAACTAATCACATACTTTCTTTTGATACGACACGGACAGCACAGAAAACGAAAAAACTAAGAAGAATATACAGACAGACAACAAGCTGATCATGTAAACCTCCGTTTATTTTTCAAAATAATAAAAATATTGTAATTCTTTTTTAAAATAAGAAACGTATGATAAAATCCACCGAAAAGCTAGGTTAGGCAAATCACTGAATTATCCATGAATAAATCAATACACTCTGCCATTGCTTTAGGCTACTCTATGAAGTGCGTCTGTAACATCTGTACTGCAATAATCAGACAGGATAGCGTAGTCAGCATAGCGACTGGCTACGGGCTGGACAACGAGGGGTCGGAGTTCAATACCCGGTAGGATCAAGAATTTTCTGCTCACCACGTCGTCCAGACCGGTGCTGAGGTCCACCCACCCTTCTATCCAATGAGCACTGGAGGCTTTATCCTCGGGGGTAAAGCGGCCAGGGCGTGAAGCTGGCCACTCACCTCCGACTAGTGCCGTGGTCAGGAAAATGTGGATCTATATATCCACTCCCCCATACGCATTCATGGTGTAGTGCTTAATTAGTACAGCACAGGACAATTTTACCTTTTTGTGTAGTAATCACTTACCGTTTTTCGATCACCCTAATGGGGGTGGCTTATTTGCAAAATGCCGCCAACAGCCAAGCAAACTTATCCAACGATGGTTGAAAACGAAGTTTAGTAAACCGCATTTATCACAGCAGATCACATAACAACGTATTTATTTTAATTCGCTGACAACTTAATTATAAAACTTGTCCATTAGTCTTTATGACAACGGACGTAGTAATTACACTGTATAATGGGAAGAAAATGAAACAGAATACCATGAATACGTATAGGCACATCAGCGGTCACAGAATGGCTGTTACAAACGCGATAATAAAGTTGGAATTGAAAATGAAAGTACGCTGATGTTAATGTGACGCGATTTTAATTTCCAAGAAATGAATGCGCAATTTTATTTCACACACGTAAACAATACAATTTGCGTCTTCTCTCGCTTCAAGTAAAATCCGATCTGTTGCTTTTAAAGCTTGGATCAATGATAAATCTGTGTTAATCTTGTTTTGAAACCGCTGCATTGCATGCACACCAACATTTTAAAGCAAATCGCATATACGTGTGTAAGATTATGGTCTTCTGGTAGATAACAGCGTACTTTGGAAGAAAGCTACCAACATTTCAGAGTAACCAAGTGAACCATTCCTCAGAACCAACCCTCGAATTTGATGTAGGTTGTTACCCCGAAATGTTGGTACATATGATAATCTCCTTGAGGTAGGTTCTTGGCGCACCGAATAGCAAACACCGCCCTGAAGGATTCCTATTTTGCGTTCTCCGATGGAAAGTTCTCAAGAATATTGGTTGTCTCCAGAACGNCCATGAATACGTATAGGCACATCAGCGGTCACAGAATGGCTGTTACAAACGCGATAATAAAGTTGGAATTGAAAATGAAAGTACGCTGATGTTAATGTGACGCGATTTTAATTTCCAAGAAATGAATGCGCAATTTTATTTCACACACGTAAACAATACAATTTGCGTCTTCTCTCGCTTCAAGTAAAATCCGATCTGTTGCTTTTAAAGCTTGGATCAATGATAAATCTGTGTTAATCTTGTTTTGAAACCGCTGCATTGCATGCACACCAACATTTTAAAGCAAATCGCATATACGTGTGTAAGATTATGGTCTTCTGGTAGATAACAGCGTACTTTGGAAGAAAGCTACCAATATTTCAGAGTAACCAATTGAACCATTCCTCAGAACCAACCCTCGAATTTGATGTAGGATGTTACCCCGAAATGTTGGTACATATGATAATCTCCCTGACGTAGGTCCTTGGCGCACCGAATAGCAAACACCGCCCCGAAGGGTTCCTATTTCGCGTTCTCCGATGCAAAGTTCTCAAGAATATTGGTTGTCTCGAGAACTCCACTTGTTCTGGTTTTTCACTTGCGTAGTAACGTCTCTTATGTATGCGTTGTCTCTTCAACCTGTTTCATTGTCACCACGACAACGCTATGGAACCGTGGATACATAGCCGTTGTCTAACAGTGGGCGCCCGCTATGACTCAGATTTCTGGCTTTTAGGCGGCACGCCACTATATCTACCAAATTACATGACGTCACATTCCGTAAGACAGGAACCATAATACTCACCGCTGCGAAAACATATTATATAGTAACCACTCTTCACAAGTTCAAGAATTTTTACTTTACACTTATTACTGTTTAGGTGATGGGCTGAAATATGTCGAGGTTTTAAAAACACGAAGTGGATATAAGCAAAAGAAAAATAAATTAATACGATGAAGAATTGTATTTTCTGCGACATATCGCCGTGTAGTCCTTTGAAAGTCAACCTGTATTTCGGAGGAACATTTTGCCACCATCTTCAGGATCGAAGACTAAGCCGAGCAAGAAACCAGAGAGAACGCAGGTGGCAAGCAGGGGCATTGCTTTCAAGTGATTCATGCTGGTTTCTTGCGCGACTTATTCTACTACCATGAAGATGGAGGCGAAATGTTCCTCCGAAACGTCGCCGATTTTCAACGGACTACATGGCGATCTATTCCGGAAAACAAAACTATTAAAAGCGAAGAACCTTCGGACTCAATGAAAAAGGGAAATTTGTTTACCAGCCGAATAAAAGTCCCAGTACCACAGGTGGTTTGGACAAGACTACTGATAAGATTATTGAAAACATCATAACATAAATAACCCTTTTTTTTCACTGGCTCTACAGCCCCCTTGGGCCATGACATCTGATTTTTCAGTTTCATGATCATTTTACAGACGGTAGGATTCCTTGGACGAATGATCAGCTCGTCGCAAGGCCTCTACCTAAACACAAGACGACACAAACACAGAATAAACGCATACATGCATCAAATATCCATGCCTTGTGTGGGATCCGAACCCACGATCCCGGCTTCCCAGCGAGCTAAGACAGAGCATGCCTTAGATCGCTCGGCTACCGTGACGGGCAATTAACAAATATAATGTTATTTAATGATATTAATTCATCTGCGGAGTTTATATACCGTCGAATGAGATAACCATGGGTGGAAGGCGCGTAGGCGTTCTAAAGCAAGTGGTGATGGAATATTCTAAGTACTCTCCAAGCATTCCAGTTAGGGTGAATTTTCGAAACACACATCTCTCGGGTACACGTCTTGGTCATCACCCGTCTACAGCGTACATGTAGGAAATTTAAAAATCTGTGGTCTAGTTGTCAGAGTTCCTGGCTACAGATCCAGAGGTCCGAGTTCGATTCCTGGCGCTACAAGATTTTCTGAGATGTAGTGGGTCTGGAATGGGGTTCACTCAGCATCGTGAGGATAATTGAGGAGCTATTTCAAGAAAATGGCGGCCCCGGTCTAGAAAACCGAAATTAATAGCCGTGGGAATCCGTTGAGCTGACCACGTGACACCTCCTATCCGTTAAAGTTGGCACTAACTTCGTCGACAAGCGGCGGTCGCTCGGGCGGTATAGTTCGCTTGCGGACAAAAACCACGGAGTTTACTGAATTCCTTTAGTGAAACCGTTTGAGAGAATATAATATTGAAATTTATATCGAGAAGTAGAGTGTTACATACTTAATGGACTGAACTGTTTTAGTGAAAAGTCGAAACGATGGTCTTAGGCGAAGTCGGTAAGAAACTTCATGATTCTATAAAGGCAGAGAATTCATCTGCCGGTAGAATAGCTACAGACCAATGAAGAGAAGTAGTGTACCATGTTATTAGGGCCGTGTCATAGCTCAGGCGGTTAGTGGCCGGCTTCCCACTGTGGCCCAGGTCAGCTCATGAGATCTGTGGTGGATAAAGTGGCACTGTGGCAGGTTTTCACCGAGTACTGAGATTTCCCCTGCCAATTCGCCTTCCACCGATTGTTCTTCAATCATCATCTGGGGCTGGTACAAGAGGCCAGTAGTGGTCACAGTACCAAGCGCACTCAGTCTCACCCCATAAGAAAAGAAATAATAGATATGATAATATTTTAATAAATTAGCGTCCTTAATACTGTCAATTGAAAATTGTCATAGTAGTTCTATATAGAATGGATTAAGATTTCAATATGATAGTGAGAAGTGGTTAAGAAAGAATTTTTAAAAGATCGTCGTGGACTATTTGAAGGTATTATCCCAGCATTCTCCTGGGGAGACTGTAATAAGACACGAATTAATTCACCAATAACACTCAATAACCCGTCCAAGATTCGAATTAGTTAACTTCCTACAACAAGTCTAGAGTGCTACCATTATCCCAGTTTTCCAGGTGTCGTATTGTTGGGTTGACATGTCGCCATGTTTTAATAAAGAGGGAGCGGTGAACAAGGGGGCCGCTTTAATATTCATGCTTTAATTCGTATTGAAACTGCGTCCCTGGGCGGCTTTCCAAGTAAATGAGATTGACTGTTTCCTACTCATTAATTAACTTAGAAAGAGGGAGGTAAAAGCAAACATTTCCAGACCTTTCTCACTGCTTGAGAATGTGACATGGAAAACAACCTCCTACAATTGACACGAACGGAACGAGACATAAGACAATGAACGAAGGAGAAAGATGGAGAGGGTACTGTCAGAGAAGGATACGCAAACAAAGTGAAATGATAATAACTTGCTGTATAGTGAGAAGATTAAGTTAACGTGGAATTATCATCAAACCTCCATATAGCCTGAGCCAGATGGCTTTAATAATAAGTTCTCTCTGTTGAGGTTTCTAGTTTAGATGTTCACTTTCTCATACACGTAGCACACGGAATGACCCGAAAGTCTCGTCCAATGGGGATCTGTAGTACATGTGACCTTCAAAGACAGGTATACTGGAAGGCAAGGTCCCAAAGGAATTACCACCTAGGTCACCAGACCTCACACCTTTTTCTTATTCCTGTGTGGTCATCTGAATTCGGACATCCACAAGCAATGACCATTGAACATCGAAGAATCAATGTAGTCACTAAGAATAAACTGCTCTAAAATTAATGTCAGTGCATTGAGGCAAGTTTAGGAATCGGATATTTGTCGAATATAATTTTTTTTGGGATTAATATCCAGCATTTCAAACATTTATTATGATTTGTCCTTGTACTAATTAAAATTCCAATGGGGCACGGATTTTGAGCGCGGTATATACAATATGTGGAAGTGCGCCTAGCTAGCGCCTGAACGACTGGAAGGATTTTATTCATGCTCCGTACTAAATAGCTGTCCATCACATGCTGATGACCTGTGAATATTAACATTCTAGCTCCAAAAATAGGGGCCCTTCAAATGGAACCCAAAACAAAAAATGAAGATTTTGTTGAAAACATCCCTAACGACAAAGAAAGCAACAGGCTCCGTGGCTTTAGACCGCAAGCGAACTATACCGACCAAGCGACCGAAGCTTGTCGGCGAAGTTAGTGCCAGCTTTACCGGATAGAGGGTGTCCCGTGGTCAGTGCAGCTGAGTCCCACGGCCGTTAATTTCGGTTTTTAGATCGCAGCTGCTACTTTTCCATTCAAGTGGCTCCTCAATTATCCTCACGAGGCTGAGTGGAGCCCGTTTCAGACCCATTACTTATAGAAAATCTGGTAGCGCCGGGAATCGAATCCGGACTTCTGATCTGTAGCCAGGAACTCTGATTAAATTTTGAGTGACTTATAAAGACGATGTCCCTAAATGGGTCAGTGTAGGTGGTATCTAAGGTATTTTTGTGGTGGCCAGCGGCTGGCCGTCAACGCGCTCTGGAGGCCCAAACGTGAAATGTCGATGTCAAAACGGACTTCACTTGTCGGACGTACGTATTTCATTACTCTTCTTCTTTTCAATGGCTCTTCCAGCCCATTCAGGGCCCTGGCCTCTTATTCAGTTCCGTAATCAATTTTCACAGACGGTAGGACTCCTTGGACGGGTGATCAGCTCGTCGCAAGACCGCTACCTAAACACAGGACAACATAAACACAGAATAAATGCATACACACACCAAACATCCATGCCTTGAGTGGGATTCGAACCCACGATCCCAGAGCTCGAGCGAGCGAAGACAGTTCATGTCTTAGACGGCGCGGCTATTGTGACCGTCATTGCATTACTGTTCGGTGTTCAGCAACCAACAATGGTCTACTGAGCAACACCTGATTTTGTTTCCAAGACCAATAGTATACGCTATGAGATGAATATGCAATATCTTGGCCCACTTTCTTAACGTAGGCTTATGCGATTGCATTCTTCTGTTTGTGAATCCACCCTATCAGCTTCTGAATGCCTGAACCAAACTTCATGATACTTGGTACGTATATCATGGCAACTGAGTCCATCCCAACAGCGTACTTCGTAAATTTCTCTCATCAGTCTGTGTGTATGTGTATCCCTTTCATTGTTTCAAGTGAACGGCAAGTGCATCCCTGAATTCAGTGAAAGGCAACGGATCGGTAAACACGTTTCCGCGGCAACAAATACATGCTACAATACAACAATTGTTGGACGCGTATTTTTTTTTTGCGGCCCGTGTTGTATCAAAGGAGAGTCTGTGGGTCTGTGTATCCGCCTATCGCTTGCTAGGCAAAGACGTTCCCGCGACAACGAAGAATTGCTATAGGTGTCGCTCCCACAGGGTACGTGTCGTGTCAAAGGAAAGCAGGAGATTAGTTCTTCATAGAACTTCTTGTTTTAATTTGCCGACAACAAAGTGCTTAAAGTGCTTTACTGAGAGAGAGTCCATGAGCCTTGAGTTTACAACCTATGACACGAATTTGAAATTATAGCAAATATTTTCTGAACTGTTCAATTTCGGTTGTATCAAACAGTGGCTGTAACTACGTGTAATTAAAAATCTAAACATTTAACCAATTCTGCTTAACAGCATTGGATGATCTGCATAAATCCACGATTTGAGATTCAAAACCGGGACCTTCTAAACACGAAGCAGGAGCTCTAACCACTATACCACGAAGGTAGGAACTGTTTATGAAAGCTGCATTACAAAATATTGCATATGTAATTTATACTGCAGAAGTACTGCTTGCATTTTTTATTGCTAGTGGGGTGGGACTAAGTCTCTTGTACTGCGGCCACTTCTGGCCTATTGTACCAGCCCCAGATGATAGGTGAGGGTGATTGTGGAGCAATTGGTGGAATGAAGATTGGCAGGGGAAACCGAAGTATTCGGGGAAGACCTGCCCCAGCGCCACTTTGTCCACCACAAATCCCACTTGACCATACCCGGGATCGAACCGGGGCCGCCGCGGTGGGAAGCCAGCGACTAACCGCTTGAGCTATGGCGCGGCCTACTGCTTCCATAAGTGATATTATAAACAGAGGAAATGTAGGGCTGTTATGCAGAATACTTTGAGAGAGCCATCTAAGAGAGATGCCTGTATGGAGGTATAGAATTATGTCAAGCAATAGAAGGAGGTGAACCAGAAAAATTAGAAGATGGATATGAGGAATAAAAGGCTAAGAAACTAAGGTGGAGTACGAAACCATGTACATAAAGAGAAAGATACCGACTATGAATCAAAATTACATGATGCAAGAGACGAAGAACCAGCAAGAGGAAGAAGCAATATTACTAGAACCACAAACAGCAGCTATAAGAGATACGTACAACTGAAGAAATAATAAGAGACGGATGTGTATTCTATGATGAAACAGAAGATCACGGAGAGAAGCAGAGAGTATAAGAATGTGGCGTTCCTTCAGACTTGATTACATTATCAAACTCTGGAGTCCTTTCCTTCATATAACATTTTATAACAAACTGAAAAGGATTTCTGAATTTCAGAATAGAAAACAGTTCCTTTGAAATGTAAAGGGGTAATAGCTATGAATGGTCATGGGGGAAAACACGAAAAGGCCCTGATAATTCACCGGCTGCAGCAAAAGTTGAGGTAGAAGCAGGCTGAAGGAGACAGCGTATATCCTGGCTCAAGGATGAGATTAATGAACACGATGATACTACTGAGAGACTTAGAGTGTACGTACATTGGGCTGCGAGTGTGGGGGGGGGCAGTAGCTGCGTCGACCCAATCAACCTCCTTGGTGGACCATAAGATCAACTCACACTTTACTGCGTCAATAAAAGCAGGAACGAAAGCGAACCTCTAAATTTAATTCATGCTTCACTTTAAAATATAAAACGAGAAAAGAGAAAATATAGCTAGAGGATTCTATAACAACAGTCTCGTAAAATGTTGATGAGATGAATATTCAAAGGGTAGCCTTTTAGAACACTGAGAGATATAGGTGGTATAGAAGTAATCTTGTCGAATTACACGAGAAAATCAGACCTGATTCACATAGACTGATAAGAATGCTATAGTGAGTATTTCTGCACCTCAGTTGCAAGGGGATTTACGGTTCACGCACAGCGTCACGTCTTCCGCCCCGACCTCCAATTGTCTTATATAACCTTTAACGAAACAAACATCAAGGGAATGTCGTGTAATTTTGGCTGCCGAGAGGGAAGAAAAGTTTAAACTAAGTTGTGGTTCCAATCATCCGAAAAAGGAAATCTTGCTTTAAAAAATCAGAAGATAGGAAAGGCTTGATCGAATTCATCGACTCTCTTTCTTATAGAGTTCGCGTTAGAATTACTTTTAAAATAAGAATCGACAGTTCTCACAAATCACAGCTGCAGAAAATTGTTGGCATTAGTTTCGTAGCATGAAAAACAATTTCAATTGTTGCTAATGATTTACTGTCTTTGTCTCACGCTGTCGGCAGGGTCTAAAATGTGGCTATAAAAGCAATATTTGGACGGACAGACAGTCTAACAGAAACAAACTCCTATTTATGTTACATACGATGTCTATTTATCATCGAAATAAAACAACAAATTATCTAACTGGACAAATTTCGAAACTTATAATCTGTTATACTGGGCAATCTACAACGTTGAAGGTTTAAAACTAAAAAACTTCGTGGCTTGAGTCCGCAAGCGAACTATACCGATCGAGCGACGGCCGCCTGTCGGCTAAGTTAGTGTCAACTTTTGTGGATAGAGGGTGTTACGTGGTCAGGGCAACGGATCCCCACGGCCGTTAATTTCAGTTTCCCAGACTGGAGCAGCTAATTCCTTGAAATAGCATCTCAATTATCCTCACGAGGTTGAGTGGACTTGGTTCCAGACCCACTACTTTCAGAGAATCTGGTAGCGCCGGGAATCGAACCCGAGACCACATGATCTGTAGCCAGGAACTCTGACCACTAGACCACAGAGGCGGTCACATTGAGGGTTTACTATTAAAAATTAAAATATTACCAAATAAAACAGATCCTTACATCATAACCTAATATTTTAAATTTCATGCCATTAATATGCCACAGGGCATTAAAAGCTGATTATCTGAAATTATATTAACATATCTTCTCGCACCCGATAAATTACAACAAATATTACTTCATGGAAGATAAATTCTTACACTTATCGTCACGATATTTATTAGTGCAGAGGTCACGGATTTGAATCGGGTTGCCTTTTATTTTGGTTCAATCAACGACACAGTCAGTTTCTCCGACAAAATGGCGTCTAACTCTAGGAAGATCGGCGAGCAATGAACCAGAAACGACGCGGATGGAAGCGGCAGTGGCCTGACAGAGTTATGTTTCCTGGATTTTCGTGAACGGATAGAGGAAAATCACGACGATACTCAGTCAGGATAACTGCTGTCCCGGTCGACATACGAACCGGAAAACTCCAGAATTCAAATCAGAAGCTTCATCGCAATAGTTCTGTGATAGTTACGAAGAAGAACCTGAGCCAAGAGCTTCTCACTGCAACTAATGTTCGAGTGTAGCGTGTTCTGTTCACACAAGTACACCTTGAATTTCACTCTGAACTACAGCAACCACTGTATACGTACCCGGCTTTCCACATTACCTCATTAATCGATCGGCCTGTGGTCACCGCTACAGAAAATTAACTTGAAGTTCCATAGGCGGAATCGTGAAGTTGGTAATATCGATAATTGTCGCCTTCGAAAGCGGAGATAAGGGAATTCGATAAAGTGCTCAAGAGCAGTGTCCTTCAATCCAAAATATACATGACCGGGCCGGTAAAATTTAACTTCACTACCACGGACCCTTAAAATTAAAGAGTTGTAGTAGGTATGCTGTAGCGTAGTTGGTTGAGGCACTATGCTACAAGCCGGAAGGTCGCGGGTTCTATTTCTGATGAGGTCAATGCATTTTTCAATTTACCTAATCCCCCCAGCCGCACTATGGCCCTGGGGTAGACTGAGCCTGTAATAGAAATGAGTACCAGCAATATTCTTGAAATCTTCCTGGGGGTAAAGGGCGGTCGGTGCGTAAGACTGAGAATCTTACCGTCTTATGTGACCCGATTGTCTAGAAAATGTGAGATCCTCAACATTCACACCTCTATGATCCTCCACGGCCTGTTACATGGATAGCTTTACCTTTACTTTTGTAGTAATATATTAAATTATTAAATGAACGCGGCATTTGTGTTACAAACACCCAATAAGCGGAGAGCGCCTAAAATGTAAGGCGTCAGCCTTAAATTGACTCAACTCTTATAATAGAAAAAAACTTACCCCTGGTAGCAAAATAATTTTATTCTGAAAAGTTGTTGCTCAACTATAAGTCCGCAAAGTGTCATAATTAGGAAAATCTGTCTGGATACTCACTACCCTGACAACTTCAAACTATCCTGTTTCATCCTAATCGAGAATGAAATGAAGGGAAATAATTTCTTGTTTGGGGAAAATACTCGTATTTATAAATTCACTGGAAGACAATTACATAAAGATCAGGAAATGTAAATGAAATGATGTTATTCACACACTGCAATTTTTCGTAAATTTAAATGCTGTTTTCTCTTATAACAGCTGTCTTCTATTTGTATATGAGGATGAAAACATATGCAACTGTCCAACAAACTAACAATTCCACAAACTAATCAATCTGCGAAACAACTAAACTCCATGGCGCAGAATCTTCTTTGAAAAGATGACTGTTACTCAGTCGGTCAAGAAATTCCCCGCTTTTATGGAATCCAGACGCTTACAACAACTACATCTGGCCCTGTCCAGAGAAAGTTAAATTCAGTCCACGGCCTAATGTACTATTTATCGAAAGGCCCATTTTAATTTTATGATCCAATTTACGCATAGATCTGTCACAGTGTTTGCTTCCGTGAGGTGTGAATTTCCACCCCTTCCCGTGTTCAATTCTCGACCATCGTACCAACACACCACCTCACATTTAATCACTCTAAATATACTAAGCGAAGAATATAAATAATTAAGCTAATATTATGTAACTCCTACGGTATTATTATTATTAACCTTAGTGGGATGAGGCTGAATCCACTTTGTACTGCGGCCACTACTGGCCTAAAATCCTGAGGTAACATAATTTATACAGCCGATATCTCATAAATGACTACATTCAACTGTTTATGGAGGATGGTGAAAGTGTTTTCCATTGCTATTACTTTATTATATAATAATATGCATATCTATATGAGAAGGTGCTGTCACCATAACAAAATCCATATTGAGATTCCGGTGCGTTTGAACGAAGCCCCCCCCCCGGATCTGAATTTTTTTTTTTTTTTTTGGAATGCCATCATTTATGTAAGTATGTATGTATGTATGTATGTATGTATGTATGTATGTAAGTATGTAAGTATGTATGTATGTATGTATGTATGTATGTGTGTTCATGTATGTATGTATGAGTGTGTGTGTCTGTATGTATGTATGCATGTATGTATGTATGTAAGTATGTAAGTATGTATGTATGTATGCATGTGTTCATGTATGTATGTATGAGTGTGTGTGTCTGTATGTATGTATGCATTCATGTATGTACGTACTCTACGTATGTATAGTGTGTGCGTGTGTACGTGCGTGCGTATGTGTTCATATGGACAGATGGATGGATGGACGGACGGATAGATTTGGGCCTCGCTAGAGCCTGAACGGTTGAACAGATTTTAATCATATTCGGCATTTAGGCTGGGGCCACAAGAGGGCACGAAGTACGTCCGTTGCAACGAACGTACTTTATGACGGACGTTGCTGAGGACACCACAGTTGCAGAATGCGGTGCGTAGTTTTTTGTACGCAATGGAGCCAGAACAGATCGTGGCATTCGCCTCTCTTGTTTATTTCTACAACGGACGTCACGATGTTCGTTACAAAGGACGCATTTTGTGCTCTCGTGTGGTCTCAGCCTTAATAGTTTGTCTGTTATGCGTCGGCGACCGATGAATATAAACACTGTACCTCAAAAATATGGGCCCTGACACAAAAGAACATAATTTCTGTTTCCTCGAAGAGGTTATAAGTTTTAATACTCTATGGAGACTTTCACCCTAGTTAGTTAGTTATTTAGAGAGGGTGGGTTTCCCCATGCACCGCGACCAGTATGATCTATTGTGCTTCCCTCTATGATATTCTACCAGTCTCTTTACCCTACCGATAAATGGTGCTTACTATCAGTCCCGCCCAGCCAGCGAGTTCGGCCACTTGCTTAGCGGTGTCTATAATGCTTCCCCCATCTATCAGAGGCCTTAGAGACTATTGTAGGGCGGGGAAAAGTCCTGGAATTTGGCTCAGTGATCCCCTTTGGGGATATGAGGTTCTTTTACGTGCCGTAAAGCTACGACACGGGACACACAGCTTAAAGTCCCTCCTGGAGGACTTGTTCCTTGAATTTTTCCGCCCTTAAAAATTCGACGACCTACGCCGGATATTTGAACCCGCGTACCACGAGTCATGAGGTGGGAACGTTACTCTAGACTACGGAGGCCGCTGACTTTCACCCTAAACAAAACTGCATAGGCTGCATATTCAGGAAAATAACGATGCACGCACTAGGGGTCCAAAGGGAAAATTATGATGATGTTGAAACTGGCTTCACTGATCGGATAGATTTCACTGCTGTTTAGTATTCACCAATCAACAATGACATAGAGAGCAACAACAGATTTCGCATCCAAGGTAACGTAGCCGGTGTGAGTCGTACATGAGGAAGCACGTCCAATATTTTTGCATCAGTTTTTAAGATACAGTAGCGGGTATTTTGAAACGACATCTCGCGCGTAGCACAGGAACAGTTCAGCAGACGTGACGGATCACAGGAAATCATTAATTTAAGTATCACTATCCTGCCACATCTCAGAGGAAAGCATATTTCAAAATCACAACCCTGACAACCTCAAATCCCGAAAGTTCTTGCTTCTGCCACTTCTGTATCAGAAAACCCTCTTGTGGAATCTGTAAGTGAAACGGCCTTCGGGAGGAACACATTCGGTTAACGATCACACGGAGAACCTACGTTTCAGTTTAGATAAAACACTCTATAGCGAAACAGAGATGGCGGTGGGAGGTGATGTGGAGGAAGGCTGTAACATATATGCTCTTAGAGCGAAGGGATAAAGAACTACGCCCACAGACATATCTATATCGCGCACAGCAGTAGGTGTCCCATATAGTCCACTACGTTGCGATATGTTTCCTCTATCATGTTATTGCTCCTGAAATGTAATTTCTTTCATCGAGATATATTACTTTCAATTCAATACATTTCTTTCACGGCAGCAGTTTCCCAGAGCAACACTGTAGCATCTCTCCAAATATGTGAGTTTTTCTTACCTATGACGGAGGTTTGTTTCTTTGTTCAAGGAGTGTTTCTTCTATTATGTCCTCTGTCTTATATCTTATTGAAGTATGTCTCTCAGATTACATTCTTTTCGAAATGTCAGTTTCCGTTTATCATGAATTTTTTTTTGGTCAAGAGCCTTACTTTTCTCTTTACAGCTCTTATGTTTTACCTCTTAATCACAAATGAAATTAGTTTCTCATCCTCGTGGCCGGGGAAGAATGTGAAACTACCAACACCAACAGAAGCAACTTCGGTGACGACAGAGGGCTGATTACCACGGCATAATGATATGGCAGTAGTGAAGGAAACTATTTGGAACTTGTAGCACAACCTACGCGTCGTTGAGCTTCTTTCTCCGTTACTTACGCTACACCAGTGTGATTGAATTAAAATACCGGAGCGAAGCAGTGCGTGATTCTATCATAGGATTAACTTTTCCAGGTGTTTCATCGAAATTAGTTCATTTTATTTGCGAAAACACGTTCCAATCTAACACGGGTTTCAGTGTGATAATTTAAGACTAAAACATTTAATTTAAACTTGTTGAAATATGTTTTAGGATACGAATATCAATCTGACAGTTGACAATCTTTTTCTGCAATGTCGGTCCGACTAAAACTATTGTAAATGAAATGAATGGTGGATCAGCATATTTTCGAATGTGTTGTATTCCCATGGCTAACAAGACGCGAAATATTCGTTCACTACACAGGCACATTTCGTAATTCTCGAATATCGTTTACTATGGCTTTCATTGCTAAGAAGCATGAAATGGACTGGGCGCGCAGCGCTCATGGGAAAGGCGTGCATACAGGGTTTGGTGGGAAAATCCGAATGAGGGATACCTACAGGAAGACCGATGCGTATATTGGTGGGTAACATTGAAATTCATTTTAGAGATAGAGAATGGGGGTATGAAATGGGTTAAACTGGCTCAGGATAGAGACCAGTCGACGGCTCTTGTGAACACGGCAATGAATCTTCGGGGTTCATAAAATTCTGGGAATTTCGTAAGTTGCTAAGCAACTGTTNAACACCACATCTACACGGTGCCAAATCCCAGAAGACTGCTTTCTTCATAGTCACCGCCGTGAAAGCCTCAAATCTTACAACTGTTGGTTCCTCAACGAGGTCACGGTTCCACGGAGCTCAGTTACTTAGCTTCGTTGCAATGGTTACTATTGTTACGATGTCTACCATGATTGTCAAATTCCTGCAGTGATGCCAGTGTTGCTCCCATGTCATATGTTTACTCGCCCGCCATGTTGGTACTACCGGCAAGAGGGAACTGGAAAGGACAAGTTTGGAATGGCCTTCAATGGCATAGGCCGAAAGGTTACAGTAAATCCCATCAAAATTCGCCCAAAAGTTTTCAAGTTGAAACATTAGGACGGATGGAAGAACAGGCAGAAAAAATCATCCTTTACCCCTTCTTTCCTTGCACTTCGTATAAAGAAAGCATAAAATGTATTTCGAGAGAGTTATTTTTATTTTTATATCTGTTATAAATATTAAATCAAGAAGAAAAAATGTTGAAGAATGCCGTCTTTTGGTATGTGGGGCGGTGTAGATCTTGTGTGAACCGATGTTTCGGAGGAATATATCTACTCCATCTTTAGGGCATAAAAATTCGCGAGCGAGGAACCTGCTTGAGCAGTTGGCTGCAGACTGCAGCACTGTCGGTTCACAAGATCTACACGGCGCCACATCCCAGAAGACGGCATCCTTCACAGTCACCGCCGTGAAAACCTCAGATCTTACAAGAATAATATTATTTGTAGACACAACATAAATTCATTCGCCTCTCCCGGTTACCTACATCCTGCCTGCTGTTTGTTGTTAGGGGGACAATATGACGTATGACGCATAAAGCTATCAATGTTCAAAGCTGTCTCGTCACCAGGCAACCGAACGTTGTTTAAAGCATGAAAAACATACCTGTTTGGTATGTATAAGATTTATCACCTTCGGCATAGCAGAAAGGATAGGTGATGTCACAGCAGTTCGCTTCAGAACCTGAATTTAATGAAAACAATTCAGCGTTTTCGTATCTTGCAACGCACAAAATTTCATGCACCAGTTAAGAGGTATTTACAATGTTTACGTAATTTAGTAAAGATGCATATATGACTCTAAAAGCTAGACAAGTATATGTAAGCATTAACTGAGAATCTACCGGGTGTGTGATGTAAGAAACAAGAAATATCTTTATATCACCAGAGTAAAAGAAAACCGGAAGAAGAATGGGAATTTTTAACCAGTTTTAAAATAAGTGTAGCTCAGTTCATTCTGAGGTAAAAATAAACGATGCTGTTTCAACTGTAAATGTTTTATTAAAATTGAGAGGGAGCACAATAATTAATTATAAGATTATTTATATTAAATTATATTTAATATTCGGGTTATTTTATTTATTACGTGTTTCGACCTGCAAAGATAATCACCAGGTGGCTCACGGATGCGTAATGGTTACAGATTTATTGAAATAGATCCGTTTTTCTTACATTTACAAATTATGTTAAAGTATAAATTTAAATTTTTTAGAGTTTTTAGTGTGGGGTATATCTCGAATAGCATGTGTTATAATGTGATGAAAGCTGAAATCTTGTGGTATAAATAAATTAGATAGGAACAGAACTTTTATTTTAAAATGGGGGAGTGTTCTGTGTTTAGGTTACTGGTTGTTATGTGCTATAGATGGGTTTCGAGATGGGTTTCATAGTTTTCGATGTTTTTAGGCGCGAGAACCTGAAAAATAAATATGATGTTTAAATATATATTTTAATATTATACTGGTCACATTATTTTTGGTGTGTGAAGGTGATAGGTCGGGCGAAGTTCGTGATATTTCAACCGACTATGTGATTTATTTGTTTGTTGTAGAATTGCTATACCTAAACTTTAAGTGTGGAGGTTTTATTTATTACTATTTTGTGTCTGTATAATTGTGGTTTTACCTGTGTGTGTGTTATTACAGAATTCTACCTACGTATTAAATTCAATATTACACCACAGCATCCTGTTGCACGCCACTTGTTTGCACTTCTTACTTGCCCGTCTCACACGCAACTTAAAATCTTAAAATTCGCTTCGAATTTTATACCACTGGTGTGTTACATGTTTCGACCGACATGGTCATCAACAGGTGTTTGATTTTTTAAGTATATTGGTGTGTATATAGAAAGTTTTCTGCATGACTTTCTCAGTTTTAATATGGGCTGTCAGGTTGCTATAAATCAGATATATTTTTCTTTACTGTATGCTTAACTGTTTTTCATTTTTTATTTTATTTGCTTCTGTGTATATTGTGTCTCATATACTTACGTTCAATAGCGAAATAAGTACCCATAAACAATCTGATGACGATATTTGTAGTTCGAAACATGCAGTTGCATGCAAATAAAATAATCCGATATATTACAAATTTCAATATCGGTTCATAATCAAATGTTGTGATGACGGCTCTCAATAACATCATTAATACCTGATACACAAGAGAAGGTAAAGGTAATTTTGTCCCTGTGCTTAACTAATTAAGCGCTACGCCATGAAAACGAAGGGGGGAGTGGATATTAGTTCATTTTCTTGACCTCGGCACTAGCTGGAGGTGAGTGGTAAGCTTCACGCCCCGGCCACTTTACCCCCCGGGGAAAGTGCATCCTTTACCCAAGGAAGAGGAGATGGGTGGTCCCCAAAGCCGGTCTGGACGACATGGAGAAGAGGAAATTCTTGACCCTACCGGTACTCGACCTCCGACCTCCTCAGTTATCCAGCCCGTAGCCAGTCGCTATACCGACTGAGCTATCCCGGCTCCTATACACAAGAGAATGCAGAAAGAAAGTGTAAATATTGTATTGCAATGGATGAGATGGGAAGATGACCTTAAAGGAATAACAGGGATTTGGAAGGAGAGAGTCGTGGCCTAGGTCAATATGCTATCCCTACGTTTGGAACGTGAGACGAGGACAACTAAATGGAACTTCAGTCGAGAGAGACAGTAATGACACCCATCTTTATTACATTGTACTAGTATGGGACATGAGGACTGCTAAGATCAGGTTGCCTTGATATTGCTGTGTAACAGTAAATAAACAAAAAATACAGGTCCTCTACTAAGCGCATTCTGATGATATCACGTGATTAATATCAGTAAGCGAGAGGCTTCTCTCTGCACCGCAGCAAAATTAATTGATGTTTAGAACATTAATTTACGGATCTACCACCAGATGTCACTGAATTGAGAGACATCACCATTTCAGCACAGTAGCCAACGAAGGTCCCAGGGCTTGTTTCCTGCAAGTTTCTGTTAGGAAATACAATATGGAGGGTCTCTGACACTAAATCAATCGAATACCTTGAAGCAGTGCTTTCCCATTTCTAAAATTATATAGGCTGTCCTAGGAGTCTTGTGCCATACTTCAGGAGCGTACTGAGGTTCCCTATAGAATAACTTTTAAATAGGAACCCATGTCCGCAAACGTAAAATAGCAGCGCTAGGGTGGCATTTAAAATCATTTCGTTTAAACTTGGCGCCTCAATGTCGAACTGCATTGCATAGAGGAACAGCCATCCACCAGAACTCGTGCCATTGCCAAGATTGTGGGGACATCAATATCAAGTGTTTGGAGGAGCCTGCATGACCAACAAATTTATCCGTATCATCCAACGCGAGTACATGACGTAGGTCCAGCTGACTTCGTACCGCGAGTTCAATTTTACATCAGTGTTTACATCAGCCCAACTTCCTTAATCACGTGTTATTCACAGACGAAGCGCAGTTTACAAGGGATGGCTGGTTCAACTGTCGAAACAGCCATGTTTGGGCTGACGAAAACCCCAACGTTGCTGTAGTTGTACCACCAGGCGCAATTTTCTGTCAATGTCTGGGCGGGCATCATTGGCGATTACTTGAATGGGTCTTTCCTCCTACCACCGCTACTCAATGGGCCTTTTTACAAGGTGTTCCTGGAACGTATCCTTCCGACTTTGCTAGAAGATGTGCCACTGATTGTGCGGAGGCAAATGTGGATACAGCATGACGGAGCGCCGGCACACTTCAGCATTTTATCACGAGACTACGTGGATGCTGCTTTTCATAGTCGTTGGATAAGAAGAGGAGGCCCAGTGCTTTGGCCACCCCGATCCCCAGACTTGAAACCTCTGGACTATTTCATCTGGGGCCAGTGAAAAGCCTGATCTACGACACGCCTGTGGATAATGAATTTGAGCTGTTGGCCAGAATGCTTGTTGCATGTGACGTGACACCTGGAATATTTGAAAGGGTGCGCCAAAGTTTCTTTCGTTGAAGTAACGCATGCATTGAAAATGGAGGGCGCCAATTCCAACATCTACTCTAGCTGGTGAGTCTTAAAGAGTTTGGAGGGGGTAATATGCTTGTGCATGCTTTTCGACATTGAGACGCCTTAAATGCCGCCCTAGCGCTGCTCTTTTACGTTTTCGGACATCGGCTCCTATTTCAAAGTGTTTCTATAGGGAACCCTCAGTACGCTCCTTAAGTATGGCACCAAACATCTGGGACATCCTGTATTTAAGTATCTCAAGACATACCATATACATATTACTGTGAAATATGGATATTTTACCATTTTCGTGAATGCTTTAAATTTATTTACTCTTTCATTCATATTTATTGTACGTATTACACTTTACAGTTCCCTGACAAATGTAATATATTAGCAAGAATTTCTGGAAAAAAGTAATAAATGGCTACCGAGGCATACAAATAAAACATGAACGAAGCAGACTCACTCTCTCTCTGTACAAAAGTAGTGAAAGTGTTTGGTAAGATTCTGAATGCGCATGCGCTAGTTTCAGGTAGTACTGATCATGCCGGTAGGTGTCTCTAACAACGAACACTCTGTCGTCAGCTGTCGTTATTTCCATGAAAGATGCTTATTCTTAAGAGGGTTTTGAATCATGCATTTTGAAGTTTCTCAGTACTGGACGTCATGCTTGGACTGAAAGTATGCGAAGCAGAGACCCTTGTGATAAATACGGGTACGTAAAATACCGAGGCAGCAACAATTAAATAAAAAGGAGTACAGACCAATGAGTTGACCAATCAGACCTGAGCAAGATTTACCTGCTATTAACATAATTTGTGAACTAGGCGGACTTGTGAACCTGCTATGAATCGTGAAGTTCCATAGAGCAGAGCATTTTGGACCCCTTGAGTAACAATTTTATAAAGATCCTCCACCTTTAATTAAATTTAAATTCAATTAGTGGGGGGTGAGTCCAACTGGGTCCACTCGGCACGGCGGCCACTGATTGGCCTATTGTAGCCTGCCCCAGGTGATTATAATGATGGAGAATTTGGTGGACTGAAGATTGGCAGAGGAAACCGAAGTACTCGGAGAAAACCCGCCCCAGCGCCACTTTGTCCACCACAAATCCCACTTGACCAGACCCGGGATCGAACCTGGGCTGCCGCGGTGGGAAGCCAGCGACTAACCGCTTAAGCTATGGCGCGGCCATCCTCCATTTGCTACGATCCCTGACTATGTATGTAGGTTACATGTTGTTTATGTTTACACCTACCCTATATCGTGAGTGATGTGAAATATAGATAGCAAATCATTTGAGAGATTTGCTCTATACTGACACACAGTACCTAAATAAGCAATGACAGATTATAGTCTGTTACATAGCCTGCAAATATTCACATTTGCAGATCAGCATTTCACAGAAAATTACTCATGGTTCGTGTGACGCACGGCAGATTGAAAATAAAGGTTAAGTGTGTAGATTTTAACGTTTCAAAAATTGTAAAATTACATATGGGTGTAATGGACAGGAAATTGTTTTCTTCTTTACAGCGTCAAGACTGGCTGTGGGGCCCACGACTTCCTATATAATGAACAGCAGGGGGTTCTTTCCACAGGTTTAAAGCGGCTGGGGCATGAAGCTGACCACTCATCTCCATTCAGTGCCGATGGCGAGAATGGTGGAGGTATACTTCGACTTCCATACACGTCTCCTTAGCGCGGTGTTCAATCAATGAAGTACAGGCACGCTATCTCTTACACGGATCTATTTGTTTCATAACAAGCGGAGGTATAAACACTCATATCGCTAATGATCACGAATAGAGAACTTAACAGTTACTATAGGATTCTGACGATGGTGTATAACACACAGATATATTGGGTTTTCGGACTTTATCTATCGTCCTGGTTTTTAAGATAACTAAGAAAAACATGACGTTTCGGAAACTGGATCTGTTTCCGTCCTCAGGTGAGGGAAAACACTGGACCTGATTGAGGCTAGCTCTTTCTAAGGGACCCAACAGAATAGGTGTTTTCCCTCACCTGAGGACGGAAACAGATCCAGTTTCCGAAACGNTTTTCTTAGTTATCTTAGAAACCAGGACGTTGGATAAAGTCCGAAAACCCAATATCTCTATGAGAGAACTTAATATTTGAAATTTCTTCAAATTTAAAAAAGGATTTGATGAAGAAATTTATTGTTACATTTTTTGTTTTAGCACGCGGTAGTGTAATTGGTTGAGGCACTATGTTACAAGCCGGAAGGTCGCGGGTTCGATTCCCGATGTTGTTGGATTTTTCAATTAGCCTAATCCTTTCAGCCGCACTATGACCCTGGGGTTGACTCAATCTCTAAGAAAAATGAGCATTAGGAATCTTCCTGGGGGTAAAAGGCGGCCGGCGCGTAAAGCTGAAAACTTCATCGCTGTGAGCCGACTGTATAGAAAATGTGGGAGCCTCGACGTCTCATGACCCTATTGGCCTCCACGGCTTGTTACAGGGATAGCGTTACCTTTTATTTACTTGCTGTTTCTGTTTTGTATCGGGTACTGGCTACCCATCAGGAGAAATATGGCAAGTGATAAAGCAGGACATACTTAAATAACCTATGGACTAATACGCCAAAAGAGGAGAACAATCTTGATGCAGTAAGGACACCCGTCTTCGTAGACTGGTAAGAGTTGTGAGGATAGCCGTCCTCGAAAGTGGGCTACAAAATAAGTTGGGCGCATTGTCACGAAATCGGCCTAGACATGGATATGGAAATAAGACTGTCGTGGCCGATTTCCATGTGCTGTTCAGTCATTAACATTGGCAGACAAAAAATTGAAAACAACAAAGCAGCAGGTAACACAGGTGCGATTCGAACAAAGAACCATCCGAATACAGCTACACTAATCTGCCAGAAACTCTAATCCCTTCCGTGACTAATACAATTTGAAAATCGATAGTGTCCTTCAACAACTTATATTTGAATATTGGGAACATGGGCATCTTCAGTGAGGGCCGAAGTGGGAACCATAACACATCTAGAGCAAGCCACAGTTGTACTTAGGATATATGTGTATAATGGGGGCAGTCTACACAACAATATTCCTGAAACACTAGACACTACTGTATCAACATCTGTTTTACTTTGCTGTTGACACTACAGGTTTCGGCCCTTATATTGGGCCATCACCCTACTGGCCCATTATAAGGGCCGAAACATGTAGCGTCAATAGCAAAATAAAACAAGTGTTGATATAATAGTGTCTGTTTTGTTTTTCAGGAATATTGTTGTGTAGACTGCCCCCATTATACACATATATCCTATGACACACGACAGGATGCATACTATTAAGACGGTTGTACTTTATTTTAATGGCACAAATATTTTTATTGCTAGTGGGGTGGGACTAAGTCCCTTCTACTGCGGCCACTTCTGGCCTATTGTACCACCCCAGATGATAGATGAGGGTGATTGGGGAGCAATTGGTGGAATGAAGATTGGCAGGGGAAACCGAAGTACTCGGAGAAAACCTTCCCCAGCGCCACTTTGTCCACAACAAATCCCACTTGACCAGACCCGGGATCGAACCCGGGTCGCCGCGGTGGGAAGCCAGCGACTAACCGCTTGAGCTATGGCGGGGCCAAATACTCGACTTAGTTGCATTTCCCGTGAACTGAATCCGTTGCTGTGCTGTAGGACCCAACCTGGCGTGATTCACTGTGAACTTACAATCCCCTTGCCCGCCCGCCCTCCCAAACAATGTCTCGTTGATTGATGGATTGCACCAGAACGTACGATCAGTGTATTTCCCTCCCCCCATCTCACAGGTTCACTCTCTGATATGAATTCACGGAGACATGGAGGATAAAGCCCTAAACACACACGACTTGCTACGCAACGGCCATTACACAGAGGCCAGGACTACTTAATATATATTCTCGATACTGGACACATTACCGATGGGAGAATTCCTACCTGTATTTTCAGTAGTGAATAACCGTAACTTCGATTTATATCTGCTACATATCTCTCCGTCTGTCTTTCTGTTCTTCCATCCGTTCGCGTGTCCCTCTGTCTATCCAATCACCCACCCATCCATCTTCCAACTATGCGGGAGTCTACTTAATTAAATGAATAACTGAATGACGAAAAGATTGAACTTGTGTAGGAAAGTTCATGAAAAGTATATATGGTATTCAACAAATTCACCTCTTTTATGGAAGTCGAATGTTCAACAGCGCGTTCACAAAAGCACGTCACTGGACTGTACTCCGAGACGGTTGAACTTAGCCCGTACTTCTACATAAACTTCCTGAAGCTCCTTCATAACATTATATGTTCCCCCACCCCAAGCTATAGCGATGCCTTATTCTTCTCATGCCTTGCTCCTCTCCGCGCATCTCACCATTACCTCCATGTGATCACCTAATAAACGTACCGTAATGAGAGGGCTGGCGTGGAGACAATGCTCCTATTCGGGAGATTTCTTCTTCTTTCGCTCCCACTTTGGCGCATAGGGCTGATTTCTGTTTCATGATCATTTTTACAGACGGTAGGGCTTCTTGGAGGGGTAAGGAGCCCGTCGCAAAGCCTCTACTTAAATACAGGACAACACAAACATATTAAAGCATACACACACCAAAAATCCATGCCTTGAGTGGGATTCGAACCCGTGATCCCAGTGTTCCAGCGAGCGAAGACAGTTCCTGCCTTAGACGGCGCGGCTATTCTGATCGGTACATAGCGACTTAGATAGGCCGCACACCGGTATTCGTCAGGACATGTAACAGTCAAGACAAGATGTCAGCGACATGACGCAAAGAAAGGAGCACAGTTGAAACGAATGAGATTATGAAAACCGTCGCACTCCGGTCTGAGTCATGACGTCAGCATCATGCTGACGAATCAAGAATGAAGCAACACTGCGTATTTTGTCTTCTGTCTTGATGCAGTTGGTGTGTGGCCGCCCATAGACATGGCTCCCTCCTCCCAAATGATTTTCACTTGAAAATAGGTTCTACAATTTTCACATTATTATATCACTTTGTATGTAGTTTCTCTATTTGAACAAGATGGCTAAATAGCTCTCAAATGAATCAGATTTACACAGTGAATAGATCACCACCATGTAACCATGTGATAGAGTAACCAGCATTTCAGATATGTATTTCTGAGTTGCCGGGTTCGATTTTCGTTCTTGAAGCCGGTTATACTGACTTAGAATTCACTGGTACTGCTCACTTCATACAGGCAAATGGTTGGGATGCTATGTTAAAACAGTGGAGGCCATCTTGTTTGGTAACCTCTCCGTTTATGAATCGCCGTCAGATTGCTACTAGATCGATACTCGTATAAGCAGCGCTCTTGAAGAGCACCGTTAAATGTCGTAAGAAAGAACCGATCTAGTCGACAATTGTGTGGTTAAATTTAAATAATTTATTCATACGTTCGTAGTACATTTAACATGAAGCTATGGGACAACTGAGTGAGGATAACAGTACTTAAATAAATAATATCCTAAACTGTACTCCAAGAAATTATAAAACGTATGGAACGTGGCTGTAAAACAAACTTTAAAATCCTTCAAAATTTCGACATGACAAGATGTAGGTAGCATCACAGAAAATATAGTGCACTGCCACAAAATCATAGACTCACTGCGTTTTCTACGTGACAGGTTGGTTACACCCCGATCACAATTCTGTTGACACAATTACTTCCTCTCCACTTGTGATGGAGCGAAGTGCAGTTCCACAGAATTCTTCTCAGGCGCTTTGAATAGGATAAGGTAAATGGAAGAATATAAAAAATTGAAGAAAGTATCAGGAAGGAAAGAACGATCAAGGAAAAAAAGGCAGAAAGAGGGTGAAAAATGAAGGACGAGAATAAGAACGAACAAAAAGAGAGAGTGAAACAAAAGAACCGAGAGAAATTGACAGAAAGGAGGAGGACAGAAGATGTAACAAAACAAAACGAAAAATTTATTAAATGTATTCGGTTTGGCCTACATGTAAATGTGCCATGAACTTCAAACCTACCACGGGGCTGCGGTCGCTCGAAGTATGGCGTCAGTTCAGGCCCGTGTCACTGTGCCTCAAACATGTCACTGACATCTGGGTGAACGCGGAGCAAGAGCCATGATGGACCGTACAGGAAGGATATGGTAGCATGTAGACTCGTTGCTAAGTAATGACTGTAAAGGAGCTTGTTCCTAGGCAATAGATTCCTAACACGCACCAATGGACTAACTGGGAAGCGATGTTCGCTATGCGGTCCGTGCTACAGCTGTGCGACGAAACAACAGAGAACTGTGGGGCGGTGTGCTCTATGCAGTCCGTTCCGATGTGTTATAAGCATGATAAGTCTAGAGTTTAGTAAGTTGAGGCATTCTACAGCCAGTAAGTACGTGAACACGAAATCTGAGGAAGCTGCGGTGTTGGCAGCCGTTATCAGGCGACAACCGGTGAAGATACAGCAAACTGAGAAGACTTAGTACGTGCTGTAATGAATTGTAGAGTGTGTGAATTAGCGATAGCGCTGTAATTACTTGTAGTTAAGATTTGTAAGTGCTCAATAAATAAATTTACCAATCCAGACACCCTTTATAGTCACTCACACACGTGAGAATAACGGGTCCATTTAAATTAGCCCATTAACACATGATTTCACGCTGGTATCTTGGTTGGCTTATTTTTCGACCCTGAAGATGGAGGCGATATGTTCCTCCGAAACGCTGGTTGACATTCAACGGACTACATGGAGTTATATCCTAGAAGACAGTACTCATCATAACCACCGCTGTGAGAACCTCAAATCGTATAA
Organism: Cryptotermes secundus; assembly: GCF_002891405.2. Taxonomy (NCBI): domain Eukaryota; kingdom Metazoa; phylum Arthropoda; class Insecta; order Blattodea; family Kalotermitidae; genus Cryptotermes; species Cryptotermes secundus. The sequence continues at coordinate 519,894 of NW_019724586.1, read as the reverse complement.
ATAATTCAAACGCCTCTTAATATGCAACGATTTATCAATACGTATTATTTTAGAATTTGCAAAACATTCATACAGTGTATATACTTACGCGCAGTCCTTTCACGAGTATTCCATTATAGCTTAATGAAGATGGAGCCCTGCTGAGACTATATCGTCCCAGTATCCTCTTTTCGGACAGGCAATTGCAAGCCTGTGGTCCCAAGTCCGCCCATTCTCTATTTCTAAGGGCCTCAGCAATGGAATTGAATTGACTATGTGACTTGCGGAATCCACTCCAGAAATGTATTTGTAGAGATGTTTTCTCTCCTGTCCTGGTACTTTCCGGGGTAGACGGTATAGCGACTGGCTACGGGCTGTGCGACCAAGGGGTTAAAGTTCGAGTTCCGGTAGGGGCAAGATTTTTCTCTTTTCCAAATTGTTCACACGGGCTCTGGGGCCCACCCAACCTCCTATATAATGGGTACCGGGGGCTCTTTCCCCAGGGGTAAAGCGGCCTGGGCGTGAAGCTGATCACTCACCTCCAGATAGTGTCGAGGTCAAGAAAATGTGGATCTATAATCCACTCCCCCATACGCCTTCATGGCGTGGTGCTTAATTCGTTGAGCAAAAGAAAACTTTACTTTCAACTTTACCTTACCTGGCATTTTCAACCATTATTTATAATTCAGTAACGTTTCCAAATCGTGACAAAATATAAATGATAGTGTAAATGCATCTGTGAAATAGAAGAAACTGCGAGAAATATCTGAGCGCTATCCTGTAGAGACACACATCATGAAACAAGATAGTGTTTTTATGTTGTTCAGCTAGGCGAAATGTGAATGGGTCATGACCTACATCTCTTTACTTATATTGCGAACAACTTTTGTCGGCGTTCCAACACTACGTGCTGTAAAATCCTTAGCATTGGAAATAGTACATACTTTCAGTACATATTAGTGACATGTTACGATGTGACTGTGACAGGCCCCATATCTAAGCCAGACATTTACAGGCCTATGAACGAATTTAAAGTGTACAATTCGTAACGGAGCGGACACTGTTTCCTCAAGCGTCTTTTCAGCCTTGCTATTTTGAATGGTAATACCTCCTAATGGGCCGATCACAGTGGCCGCGCGGTCTAAGGCGTGAACTGTCTTCGCTCGCTCGGACGCTGGGATCGTGGGTTCGAATCCCACTCAAGGCATAGATGTCTGTGTGTGCGTTTATTCTGTGTTTGTGTTGTTCTGTGTGTAGGCAGAGGCCTTACGACAAGCTGATCACTGGTCCAAGGTGTCCTACCGTCTGTGCAAAAAAGCTTAAAAAACTGAAGAATAGGCCAGGGCCCAACAAAGGGCTGTAGAGTCACTGATGATTACTGGATGAATAACTTTAACGGAGACATCAATAATACTAAGTAGCATTACGTGCTCGAAAATTCGTTACCATGACCACTTTGGTTACTACTGTTACTGCAAATGCTACGATTAGAACTTCCTATAGTAATTACCGGTTGCTATGGTTACTATATTTCGGTAATGTCACTTGCATCTAATAAGCTCATACGGACGAAATGTTGTTATTAATGACTGTAGGGAAAATAGCATTTGAAGTCGGGGTGGCTTTCAATGATATGAAGTTCTTATTAAATTTCATCACATTCCGTCCATTAGAAAACGACATCAAATGTTCACACAGACAGATGTAATCCCCTCCATATGGATTTACGTACTCATTGCAAAGAATAAAAAACAAATAAATAGATTATTAGGTGTGTTTTTGCACGAAGTTTAAGCACATAGCGCATGTCGTATTTTCTAGTCTGTCCATAATTTTCACCTCAGAGACCAGAGAAGAATCCTCGATTAACTTCGTAACTGGGAGTTTACATTCTTCCCGTAGTATGAAGTAGATAGTATTTGTGCAACATATCCCTTATCGATACTTGAAATTAAGATCAAATTAAACTTTAGAGGCCTTGGCATAATAATCTCACCGAGCAAAATATCAACATATAGGATAAACATGAGTTTTATTTTTGTATTTGTGGATTACGGTCAGAGAAAGACGCTGAGCTCTGTTCACACTGACCGGCTATTGTTAACAATGGCCACAAGTATCTGGAAACGTAAAGAATAGGAAGCAGTGTTCAAGAACGCCCAAATTACTGTGCCAAAGTCGATGAAAAATATGATCTGATGACAACGGAAAATGTCCGTCAACAGCGTCGATGAGCTACCCGTTAATTAGTGAAAAAGAATTAATTTATATATAATTTTCAAATTTATGTGCTGAAAATAATTGAAGATGCAATCTTCAAAGGGGACATATATCTTGATATATGGTATACCTCAATATTAGAGTCAATTTTACCGACAACACAACATATTTTTATTATTACACTACATGTTTCGACCTCAAGAGGTCATCCTCAGGTGTACGAACACAGCTGTATAATTACACGCAATCACATTCGTCTTCTCACTTATTCGATCCTCTATCTTATTCAGGCTCACGCTCAATAATATATCAAGCTCCTCTCACAAAACAAAAGTTAAAAACTGTTCTAAATGTCAAAAGTTAAAATTTAAATTTAAACTTTTTAAAACCAGTAAGAAATATCAAAATACATACGTGACAGTTTAATTGTTAATATTTGTGTAAATTAATGTTGTAACTAAGATGAGTACGAAGGTGTTGTAAAAATACACCCATGTATGAACACTGGCCAATGTAGATAAGATAAAGGTGCATGTACAATTCATTTGGCTATAAAAAATGTTAATTAAAATTTTATTTACAGAATATATTATGTTTACTCACACTGGAGTAGCGAAGTAAATTGTTACTCTGTAAACGCTTGCTATCAATTCATTGCCAATCATAACTAATTTCCAAATTGCTAAATTACAGTTAACTTTATTGAGGAAGTGTACCGGTTAGTGTAGGATATGAAAACAAGAATGTTTATGAATTATTAACAGTTGTTTTCTGCACGCAACCGCTGATATCTGCGTTGTGTACACACTCACTCTCTGAACCGTGCGTGCAGTGTACCTCAACGATTACCATGGATGCCACAATTTCGAAATGCCCCAATTTGTAATTTTGTAACTTTATGTCTCGGTACTGAGTTAACTACAGTTACGGGGGAATCATTTACGAAGAAATTATAGCGTATTTTCACACTGTTTTGTGTGCAGTTGCAATGCATTACGATTTAATATAATTTAGGAGACTCCATTAAACTATGTCATAACCTACTTATTTACTCAATAACATGCCATGTTTCGAAAGTTTAAATATTATCGTCAGGGGTGTTATATTAATCAATAATTTTAGTAGAATCACTCAGATTTCTACAGGAGTGTCTGTTCATACTAAAATTTTATAATACAATTAATAGAAATTAAGTTTTGTATAATGCTTAAGTATGTTGTACTAACATGTTAGAGTGGTATTAGAATTCTTATATATATAGAGTACAGTTCGACAGTGTAAAAAAAAAAAAGTAAAGCTATCCCTGTAACAGGCCGTGAAGGCCCATAGGGTTATGAGACGTTGAGGGTCCCATATTTTCTAGACAATCGGCTCACAGATGGCGGTAAGGGTGTCAGCCTTACACGCAGGCCGCGCTTTACTCCCCACAGTTCGACAGCGTAAGAGTTTTTAAATTCTTGTGCAGATATAAAGGGCTGCCTCTGTAGTCTAGTGGTCAGAATTCTTGGCTACAGATTCAGAGGTCTCAGGTTCGATTCCCGGTGCTACCAAATTTTCTATGAAGTAGTGGCTTTGAAAGGGTGTCCACTCAGCCTCGTGAGGTTAACTGAGGAGCTACTTGAATGGAAAAGTAGCGGCTCCGGTCTAGAAAACCGAAATTAAAAGTCGTGGGAATCCGTTGCGCTGACCACGCGACACCCTCTATCCGCAAAAGTTGGCACTAACTTCACCGAAAAGCGGCGGTCGCTCGGTCGGTATAGAACCAGTTCCATTAACACCACCAACTTGGATTTTTGTCGCCAGGACGGATAACACAAATCCCACAAGGACAGACACGGACTCAACCTAGGCACATGCATTGCGAAACCTATGGCATGGCGAAGTGAGTCCAGGCGTAAAAAGTAAAGTTGTCCCTAATTAAGCACTATGCCATGAAAGCGTATGGGGGAGTGGATGTGTATATCCACATTTTCCTGATATCGGCACTAGTTTGAGTGGTCAGCTTCATGGGAAAGAGGCCCCGGTAACTATTGGATAGGAGGTTGGGTGGACTCCACAGCCGGTTTGGACTACATGGAGGAGAGAAAATTCTTGCCCTACTGGGACCCGAACTTCGATCCCTCGGTTGTCCAGGCCGTAGCCAGTCGCTATACCGACTGCACTATCCTGCCTCCCAAGTCCAGGGGTAGTCAATGAAATATCAACAAAGGAATAAGANAGGCTAGCTCTTTCGAAGGGACCCAACTGAATAGGTGTTTTCCTTCACCTGAGGACGGAAACAGATCCAGTTTCCGAAACGTCGTGTTTTTATTGGTTATCTTAAAAACCAGGACGATGGATAAAGTCCAAAATCCCAACATATCAAAGTAATAAGAGCATTAATGAAACACTCTTGCGTATTCGAGTTATGAAGCAACGGAATTCATTTTGCTGTCCACTCGACATTGGTAGTTTAATAACAGAGAAATGGAACATAAGCAGACCGAGCTTACATCGTGCAACCAAATTAAATCAGCGACTAGCCCAGGGAACCAGATGACACAATATTACTCCGTGAAACGTGTAAGCACAGAGCAATATTTCATGATAGCATTTGCGTATCTTTTTCGTACTGTTGCTTAAGTCATTACAGACAGCATTTACTTACTTTCCTGACATATTTATTCCTTTATATGGACAGGAGGCCTCTGTAGTTAAAGAGAACATCAGTAAGTCTTGGAGAGAAAGAGCAACGTCTACTTTCTATGCAGTGCTTCCATTTACGTGGTGCAGATAGCAAGAACAGTACAGCAATACACACGGAATGTAGGGGCAACTATCGCGTCTGAATTCTACTTGTGCATTAAATTTGTCAGATGTAACGTTAAGATCCGTTATAATACCCGTTCCAGCCTCCAGTTATACAAGTCTCCTAAATTTTGCCTACTCGTAAAACATCCCGAATAAAGTTCTGAACGCTGTTTGCCAGTTAAAGAAAATTAACGTCGTCCCTCTTGCGTAATATTTCGAAGATATAATAACAGCAATTTTGCCGCCATATTTTCCATATGTTTAAATTTACTACAATAAAGAATTCGTTAGAATATTTGATATTTATTACAAGACACTCTCATATCATTCAGAAATGTCCTCTCCGTTTATGTAAGCGTGTCAGAGCAAGAGAATATTCTGACCCGAGTTCTCCTTACAATAAACTGTATTTATGGGACTGAGTTGTGAAGAAAATCACATTAATGTATTTTCCAGGTTATAAAAAATAAAAACAAAAAATCTACAGAAATGTTAGGAATATTTTGGTATATTTCCTTGACAAAAAGAAACACGAAATCTTATCTTAAAACGTACTTTAAATTACGGAGTTGTTAGTTATTATGATAAGTAGATTTCAAAGGATTCTGATGATGGTGTATAACCCAGAATAACTACGTTTTTGGACTTTCACAATCGTCCGGTATTCCAGAGAATAGAAAACATGATGTTTTGGAACTGGGTCTGTTTCCGTTCTCAGGTGAAGCGGGGAGAAGACACCTACTCAGTTGGGCTCCTTTTCACCTTTCACCTGAAGACGGAAACAGATCCAGTTTCCGAAACGTCACGTTCTCTGTTCTCTGGAATACCGGAAGATGGAAAAACACCAAAAACCCAGCATTTCTGTGTTATCATGGCAAGCTCACGGAACAATACCAGTTGACCAAAAATGGCGCCACAGTGGTCACCTTATTCATTGAACGTTAGCAGCCAATGAAATCATGATGGACGTCACGGCTTTTGCGCTGTATAATCTAATTATGCTCGCCTATCAACCAGACTAGAAGATAGAAACTGGAAGAAAGTATTCTGTATGTCTTACAATTGCACAGTTCGTAGCGGAGGCCAGAAAGAAAATTTAATTTCGACCGACAGATATTTCCCCCATAATCTGCGAGAAACATCTTCCCCAGACGAGAGGATCTGCCACGTGATTCTACAGCAGTGCGCGGAAGTGCTCCTCTTAATATGCGGAAACTCAAGCCGCACAGGGAGAATCCTGACATTGGACGGATAAATCTAATCAACGAACCTCTATTTAGACCTTACAATAAGACACGTAAGAACCACGGTGTATGTTCTGCAGTAATCACTGACTGGATATTCACAATATATATAATTAGTACAATATGAGACCGCTAAGGCCGCCTCTGTAGTCTAGCGGTCAGAGTTCTTGGCTACAAATCCAATGTCCCGGGTTCGATTCCCGGCGTTACCAGATTTTCTGAGAAGTATCAAGTTTGGGGCGGGGTCCATTCAGCCTCGTGAGGATAATTGAGGAGCTACTTCAATGAAAATATACCGGCTCCGGTCTAGAAAACCGAGATTAAGGGGCGTGGGAATCCGCTGCGCTGACCATGCGACACCTTCTATCCGCTGAAGTTGGCACTAATTTCGCCGACAAGCGGCGGGCGCTCGGTCGGTATAGTTCGCTCGCGGACTAAAAGCCAGGGAGATTTTTTTATGAGACCGCTATGGTGCCGGGTTAGCTCAGTCCGTAAAGCAATGTGTTACAGGCTGGACTGATCAATTCATCCTTACGGCGTCCAGACTGGCTCTATGGCCTAGCCAACTTCCTATTGATTGATTGCTGGAGAATACTTTGACGGCGGTTAAGCAGCTGAGGCAATTAGGTGACCATTCATCTCGATTCAGTGCCGAGGCATCAAAGGCTGGAGGTATACCCCCACTCCCCTATACATCTTCACGATGTAGTGCTTAATGAATTAACTACACGGACATCTTTATCTTATGGCGTTCTATCAGACTGCCCTTATTCAGAGCAACGTTTGTTGAAAACTGTCCGCCGGAATTCTCTTGGTTTGTGTGCACAACTGTTTAAGCTGAGGCAATGATGTAATTGGCATGTACTGTCTTCGCTCGCTTGGAAACCGGGATCGTGGGTTCGAATCCCACTCAGGGCATGGATGTTTGTGTGCGTTTTTCTGTGTTCGTGTACAGGTAGAGGCCTTGCGACGAGCTGATCACCCGCCCAAGGAGTCCTACCGAATGTGTAAGATCTAGAAAAACCGAAGTGAACGGAGAAGTTCATGGAGGTAGGCCTAGACCCACTGGAGCTGTAGTGCCAATGAAAAAGAATAGATGTAATTACAAGTATGTTGATACTGTTCACCTAACGAGCAATTCAAACAAGTAAATTAAACCCACTACCTTTGTTAGCCTCTTCATAGGTTATCCATCAGATTCTTACATGTCCGAAAGATTCATCACTAACTAAAGCCGATGGTTCAGGGCTCGCCAAAACAAAGAGTTAATCGTTTCGTGCTTCGTTCTGCACTGTTCTCAGTTTACAGATTGTGTTTATTTCGCAAAGCAGGGAAATCGCAAAACCTAGGGCCCCTGTTCAGTCTTTGTAAATATAATATTCAATTCCCGAAACGTACCAAATATCATCAAAATATTAGAGATTACTCAAATGTTACTTTTCCTTTGGCGGTTGCAGAATATGCTAACTGAACGATTCAATGATTTTATGAATAACAAATTGTGATCATAGAACCATAAGCCTGAAAACCGTTAATACTAAATCCTACAGTTAGACACAATACCGAGCCACTTCCGTCAGTCTTGCAAACTTAAACCTCAAGATGAATCGTAATACTATATGGACATATTCTTCTCAGTTTTTCAAGTTACCAAGAGATTTATCCATCAAAATTCTGTAACCATTTCTATCCTCTTCTACGCTATCTCTATGTGCAGTCTATTGAAGTTAGCTACGTGTCGCAATTTTTACGTTGCCTCTGCAAACCAATGAAATTCGTCGTTATATAACAAATATGAGATAAATTCCTCTCTTCACCCTACAATGTTTTTTGTTACACTACATTCATGACAAGAACTCACACAGCGAGTTGACGTGACATATAGTAACGTGGCTAACTGGAATATGGTATAGGGTGGTTGGAAACACACTTCATACCAGGCAGCAACTTTTAAATGTGAAACAAAACTTTCAGTTTCCATAGAAAAGAAGGTTCTATTTAATTCCAGTAGTGCATACCCCAAAGGCAGGGTCTTAAGAAGTGAAAAACAAAGGGAGACGAGCAAATGGAGACCGAAATCCATTTATCTGTTCACAAAATGGCAATAATTTTGAATGACTGGTTCAAATACACAAAACACAGTTTAAAAAGAAAGAAAAAGTAACACTGTGAGCCACTTACATTAATGAGATCTTCCCGGTTATCGAGGGAAAACTTTAAAGGATCTGTACGCCTGTCCGTCAATCCGTTTATCCTCTATTTTCTCACAGATAAGCGTTAACGTTGTTAGTAACAGATATTTGTGAAATTGTGAATGAAAATCATGTTGCTAGATTTCTCAACAAGTTAGAAATTTAAAATATCTCTGTTCAGCAATGCCAGTGGTATTCTTACAAAGGGGCAGAAAACCCATAGAAAACACACCGCTGATCGGCAACGGATATCATGTATTGTTAGGCGTGTCTACCCATGCNGCAGTAAGTTCTCATTTATGTGTTTCAGGGTTACATCATGGTACATGTTGGAGTGATGGTACGTGTGGATCACTTTAACATGAAATAATTTGTATGGTGACATGGTATAAACGGATCAACGATTGCTACAAGATTATACAATTTACCAAATCAACGGCAACTGATTTTAATACATGTTCACTTATTTATCTGCATTTTATGATATTGTCGCGTGTTTCCTAGGTAACACAACATGAAACGATGGGTTTCGGATTAGACGAATGTTTATTGGACAATTATTTTACGCTCACAAATATAATCACTCAGTAACGTCTTTCACATTCCCTCTTCCATGGCTATACTTTTGCACCGCTGTTCTCGGTAGTCTTCGCTCTTGGTTCTCCCTTATCGCTCGTTGGATCTTCTCCTATATCGACGTCTTCCTGTCCAATATCCTTGAACAGTGTCCACTGCTCCTTATATAGGGTCGGCACGGACCACCTACAGAAAACACACCGCTGATCGGCAACGGATATCATGTACTGTTAGGCGTGTCTACCCATGCATTGCCTAAAGTCCATTCGCGGAGACGAGAGAGTCCTTGTAAACAAATGCACGCGGTATCTCCTTCGCTCTTTGAATGAAATCATGCAACGATTACGTGATGGGTGTACCGTTACAGGGGCGTCCAAAGTTCGNCGGATCAACGATTGCTACAAGATTATACAATTTACCAAATCAACGGCAACTGATTTTAATACATGTTCACTTATTTATCTGCATTTTATGATATTGTCGCGTGTTTCCTAGGTAACACAACATGAAACGATGGGTTTCGGATTAGACGAATGTTTATTGGACAATTATTTTACGCTCACAAATATAATCACTCAGTAACGTCTTTCACATTCCCTCTTCCATGGCTATACTTTTGCACCGCTGTTCTCGGTAGTCTTCGCTCTTGGTTCTCCCTTATCGCTCGTTGGATCTTCTCCTATATCGACGTCTTCCTGTCCAATATCCTTGAACAGTGTCCACTGCTCCTTATATAGGGTCGGCACGGACCACCTACAGAAAACACACCGCTGATCGGCAACGGATATCATGTACTGTTAGGCGTGTCTACCCATGCATTGCCTAAAGTCCATTCGCGGAGACGAGAGAGTCCTCGTAAACAAATGCACGCGGTATCTCCTTCGCTCTTTGAATGAAATCATGCAGCGATCACGTGATGGGTGTACCGTTACAGGGGCGTCCAAAGTTCACTCTTCAATCTGAATGCAGGTTAACGTGCGTCCAAATGCAGTGAGTACACTGAAGTAACTGCGCGCTTTGTCCACTCCTTGCTGTCAGCTGTGGCGACTCGGGACTTGCTTTGTTTAAGCTGTCTGGTCTCCGCGAATGGACTGTAGCAATGGATGCCCTATTGTTTCATTCGTTGCTGTGAGAACTCAACAATTCAGTCTCTACTGCTTAAGCACTTCACTACGCAACGATCTGTTTATGTTTTGTTGCCTAGGAATTTCTAGTCGTTGACCAACCATTGACGTTCTACAGTCAGGCCTTCCTGACGGCACGCCACAATATGAACAACAGACATTATAAAATGGAATATTCACTGGCCATTTTCTTTATCTAATGTCTCTGTACTTTGCGAATACAAATATGGAACCGATGCGTCGCCGTTTAATGTCATGGAAAAATTAATGGACAAACAAATTTGTGTCACGAAGAACGAAGGTATATGAGGCATTAAGAACATAACGAAGTGAACTGCTATTTCATGTCGTACAATACACTTAGTGTTTTGAATTCAAGATATATTTAGTAGTCCTGCAACGACCTACGCATGCGACAAACTTATGTAGCTTTATTTTAATTGGTGTGAAGTAGGCCAGTAGTTCGTATGATGCAACTTTTTTTATTGTCAGTGGGGTGGGACTAAGTCCCTTGTACTGCGGCCACTTCTGGCCTATTGTACCAGCCCCAGATGATAGGTGAGAGTGATTGTGGAGCAATTGGTGGGACGAAGATTGGCAAGGGAAACCGAAGTACGCGGAGGAAACCTGCCCCAGTGCCACTTTGTCCACCACAAATCCCACATGACCAGACCCCGGGATGGAAACCGGGCCGCAGCGGAGAAGCCAGCGACTAACCGCTTGAGCTATGGCGCGGCCTAAAACGCAATGATAATGAGAAGACTGACATCTCCCTAACTAGAATAGCGTGGTTAGATTTACGCAGACACGCCAATTTCATTATTTCGCTTCCTCAGAGGACAAGATATTGCCACTGTCAGTTCATGCGACACAGTCCACTTCTTGATACTACAAGGGTTCTAGCAGGGCAGTACACAATCTTACAAGCAAGGGAAACAAGAAATTAAAATGCAGGATTTGAGGTTTTCATAGCGGTGACTATGAAGAATGCCGTCGTCTGAGATATGGAGCCGTGTAAATCTTGTGTAAACCGACGTTTCGGAGGAATGTATTGCCTCCATCTTCGGAGTAGAAGAATCTGCGAGAGAGGAACCAGCGTGGGCAGGCGGCAGCTGCCACCTGTCAAGGAAGGCCAAGTGGTAAGAGGGTTACCGCCCATGCAACCCAGGAGAGAATTCAAGAACTACAGTGGGAATTTCTTAATTATCCGCCTTACCGCCTGAACTTGGCCACTAGTGTCTTTCATCTGTTTTGTCCGCTAAAAAACACCTCGGTGACAAACGCTTCGCTGATGACGAAGAGGCTGAAACGGAGGTGCGGAAGTGGCTGAGACAAGAACTGCTGAAGCGATGGAACAAATGTATCGATGTTCGTGGAGGATATGTCGAGAAATGAATGTCTTTTCCAGGTTCGAATATCACACGTTTTACGTATTATACACATTTGTGTCCTATTTACCGACTTTCCCTCGTATATATGTATAGGCGCTGGACATATGCCTATGGTATGTTCTCCCTCTCATTTGAGTTCATGTCCATTACTTCAAAACATTGTTGTGAAAAGTAAGACAAGAAGCTGAGTTGATCCAAGGATGTTGGGGAACGGAACACGAAACGAAAATCTCCCAAGGTTCCTACTGGAAATAGAAACAGTGTTTCCAGATCGACAGCAACGCTACTGAGTGAATTATTTGATCTGCGGAAAAAAAGAAGCTCTGAGAAGAGCTAATCACTTACGGTCCTTTGGTACGATACGGACCGCATAGAAGACGACAAGTCCAACAATCCTTCGACTGTTGTGTACAGTCGTTGCCGTGGAAACATTTTTACTGAGCCGTTGCCTACGAATAATACAGGGAGATATACAGACTGACATACAGACTGATGGGAGGGATTTTTGAAGTACGCCGTTGAGATGGGCTCAGGCTCCATGTAATACGTACCAAGTTTCATAAAGATTGGTTCAGGCATTCATAAGTTGATAGGGGAATTCAGAGGAACAAGGACTCGTAAGACACAGCATGGTGTTCTCGTAAGACTAAGTTATTTCTTTCAGATAAGTAGATCAAAGAGGCAGAAGAAGAAGACGAATAAACCCCCAGACCTCACCCTATATTTGATGGGAGTGTATACTTTGGAACTTACGGTTAGGAATATTGACTGGTAAATGGGGTCATGGAATAGCTATTCGGGTCACCCGTCCCAGGAACACTGCCACGACGTCACCACTCGTACGCTCCCATGAACACACGCACGGACGCTTTCGCCCCTGTAGGGACGTGAATACAATACAGAATTTTTCAGCTGAGTAATGCAAGTGGAGCAGGCATAGAGAATACAGGTTTTGTGCCATTGCACTGGCCACTGGAAGACCTGCAATCACGGAATCACTAATTCATCTGTATTACATCAGCATTTTTTGTTTTCGTTTGGACAAGGGACTTTGTCTAGTATGGTTAAGACTTGTTCGTAATTTAAGGCTCAGGGCACACTCTTCCTGTGGTCCAGTTTTTAGTGTCCAATTTACAAAGCATCTAATGACAATTAGGGCTACGATTAGAAATTAAGAAAAATGTTGAAATTGTTATACTAATGTTATTTAATGTTGGCGTTACATGCTACAGAAGGTAGAATGAGAAAGTGTGCATTTAGGAAAAATGTTGGAAGGTGGTGAATCATTACGTTAATGTTTCAACTGCAGACCGTCGAATAGAGCAGGATAAGACAAAATTTGAAATTAAAGAAGTTGATTGATTATTAGGCAAACTAACAATGATGCCTTTACTGAAGAATATTGACTGAGAAATCAGATGATGGTTCGATTACTGTGAACGGAAGAATTTGAAATTGGATTCCAACATTCTTTTTCCTCCCTTCTTGCTGCCACTTTGGAGCACAGGGTTCATTTCTCAGTTTCATGATCATTTTTACAGGCGGTAGGACTCCCTGGACGGGTGATCAGCTCGTCGCAAGGCCTCTACCTAAACACAAACAACAAAAACAGAATAAACGCATATACACACCAAACATATATGCCTTATGTAGGATTCGAACCCACGATTCCGGCTTCCGAGAGACTGAAGACAGTTAATGCCCTAGACAGCTCTGCTACCGTGAACCGACGGATTCTAACATTACTTAAAATTTTTTTTTTCCAACTGTGGAGCTTCGGATGAAAAGTGAGTGGACTAACGTCATGATTAAGGAAGTCATTTAAGTGGTTCACTTTTAGGTTATTTACTAATTAAGAAAAGAATTTTTACTGTGACTGTACGTTTCTTGAAATGAATATGCAACAAAATGTATATTAAACAAAATGTGAAAACTGCTTGGTTTTCTGGTACACATTTTGTCAGAATGTTTTACTATGAAGACCCTCTGAACAGCACTTCGTTCTGAGTTACAAAAGAATAGCCAGATTATTCATAATATATATATGATTTCCTATATTAGATGAAAATTTTTAATGAAATTCTTTTTAAAAGACGTAAAGGCTCATTTTGTTCAAAAGTTTTCGAGCCTTCATTTAAATTCTTAACATGAGTCTATCTTTTTATATGTTAATTAGAAACTCTGCATATTTTAAGTGGCCAATATGTAATTCATTTTCCCAAAGGCGAAGAGATTTAAAGTTTTTCGCACCAAGAAATATTTTCCTTTCTCAGGAACAGATCAGGAACGGAACGTTTAATATTAAGGGCCAGAGAACGTAAGTTAAAGCGTATATAAATTAATTTAATACATTTTATATTTCTTACGTAACATGCATTGTATCTGTTACTAAAGGTGTCAGTTACTTTTACAAGAGCACAGGATATGGGTAAATAACATTTGGATCGAAATGGATTAGAGAGGAAACATGCAGAATACAAACATTTACTTATTTATTCATTGATATATTCATGGTTAATTAACAGAGATGTCGATAAGTCACGAGGAATGCGTATAGGATATTGGTAGGAAAGCCATAAGGAAGGAGACCACTGGGAAGACCAAGGCGTAGGTGGGTGGACAATATTAAAATGGATCTTAGAGAGATAGGATTGGATGGTATTTATTGGATTGATCTGGCTCAGGATAGTGACCAGTGGAAGGCTCTTATGAACACGGTAATGAACCTTCGGGTTCCATAAAATGCCGGGAAATTCTTGAGTAGCTGCAGAATTGGCGGCTCCTCCAGAAAGGCTCAGCTCCATGAGTAAGTAAGTAAGTAAGTCGATAAGTCAAACTATATTGCGTCCAGGGGTAGGATGATATATGAACAATGAACTGGAGACAGCTGGAAAGCAGGGTTCACTGAACAGTCAGAGATACATGAGTCTGTGTCTCAGCTAGTATTCCAACAAGGCATTACCTGCATACAAGACAGAAACGTCACTTGTTAATATAATGCGTTCATAGCGTTTTCTGGCTGAGCTGAACCACAACTTAAAATAATCCCCGGATTTTAAGTCAATAGAGCAGATATCCATTAAGAAGATGATTTTGAGGCTGTCGATTAATGTATGAGTTTCGATCGAAAAATAGGTTTCTGGTATGTTATCCAATTCTCTTGTTACATATCGCCATTCTCGTGTAGTTCATAAATTCGCTGAAATATAACGAAATACTTAATAAACTTCACAGTGTTTACAATGTCGTTAAGTAGCGTGTCAATCATTCAGTCAAAGAATCAAAATTTTCCACTCTAGGAAGAGTAATTATAACTCTTCGAATTGTCATCTCTTCCCCTCATATTTCAAATTATGATTTAATTTTATTTTTTTTTCTTGGCACTAGAGCCCCAGTGGGCCTAGGCCTACCTCCATGAACTTCTCCGTTCACTTCGGTTTTTCTAGATCTTACACATTCGGTAGGACTCCTTGGACGGGTGATCAGCTCGTCGCAAGGCCTCTACCTGTACACAAACACAGAAAAACGCACACACACAAACTAAATATCCATGCCCTGAGAGGGATTCGAACCCACGATCCCGGTTTCCAAGCGCGCAAAGACAGTACATGGCTTAGACCGCTCGGCTACCGTGACCAGCTATTAGGATTTTATACGTATTCTTAATTTCACCCATGATTGGTAGATTCTCCGGCCTTTCAGCCTCTTTCATTTATGAGGTTAGCAGTAATACATGAAGAGTAAGGTAGGCAAGCGTCAAGACACGATGTCTGCGACGTGACGCAAAGAAAGGAGCAAGTTGAAACGAATGAGATTATGAAAACCGCCGCACACCGATCTGAGTCATGTTGCTGACGAATCACGAATGAAGCAAGGCTGCTTCTTTTGTCTCATGTCTTGATGCTTGTCTTGACGTAGTTGGTGTGTGGCCGCCTTAAGAGAGCTTTCCATTGTCTGTCTCAATACTACTTCATCTACTTCATATGTCAGTACGTAAACTGCATTACGGCACGCAGTCTTTCTTTCTCCCACACGTAACTTATTTTGTTGCCTAAGTTGCAGGGAATCGCGTCTGTGTCACTTCGCAAGGAGCCATCGATCAGTCGGTCACAATGCAAGCACTTCAGTGCATTAGACTTACACATTAGCTAGGCAGCACGGGATTGGAAGGGAACTACCCCCCTAAACGCTAATGAATCGGAACAGAATCTGTGGGAGGGTACAAGCAGGGTCGTGAAGAAAGTAGATTTCTCATACTCAAGAGAAAATGATTGCTTGTGGTATTCTTACAGCACCGAACTGTTCCGAAACGCTTTAAATTACAGGGCATGACTTGGGCAAGAATTCGATTGGAAATGCATGTAACTCTTACGTAAGTGTTCTTTCCTGAAAGTGCCTTGTAAATATCTGTTGCTCCATACGTATATACCGCGTGAAGATCATAGACAACGTCACGACCATGAGTACGTTCGCATAGTGAGAAGACTGGAGATGAATATTCCGGTAAGCAGTTCAAGCCCCAGCCACTTGCCGCACATCACAATTGCCGGACGTTGTACTTAGTTTTACTCCATCCCTTCAAGATATTCCCGGGGAAAATACTGTCGCGGTTTTAGGGGTGACTATAGACGGAGTATGGATTGGTGAATGGTTTACTACAAGTAATTGCAGCGCTATCGCTGATTTCAACACTTTACAAATCACTACAGCAGCAGATAAGCCTCTTCTAGCCTGCTATGTCTTCACCAGTCTTTCCTTGCCAACGACTTCTAACAGTGGAGATTCTTCAGCTTCACGCGCTCAGTTCTATCTTCACAGCCTCCTGTATAGAACTGTCAACTTAGTTATAGCGCCCTCTCTTCTCAGCCTCCTTTGCAGAACTCAACTCTCAAGTAACTGTACTGACCGGGTCGCCCTAGTTTTCTTCAAGATAACTCCTTTGCACGGACTGACCAGAAAACACCGTGTCCAACAGTAACTCTGTTGTTGCAGAGGCGTGTTTCCATGCTGTTGCATAGCAACGGCTGTTGTCTCGTTGTTTGTTTCGACGTCGTTGCCCAGCAACCGGTCTATACGACACAATTCCTTAAAATCCTTACCTACTGACTGTTAATAATCATTTTCCTATCTCATTCCGTGCTATATATCCTTATCAGTTGGATCAATACTATTATACGAGAACAAAAGAAACACGAACACATCAAGAAATCTGGTGTAGCGGTGAGCTCGTGAGTAATCAGATAGAATATTCGTTGATTTATCAGCCATCATCTGAGATGTGTTGTAGTTTTTCTCATTCACTCTACAACTCTGGATCAATAGGGCTATCTGGAAACAAACCACTATCCCCTTGCTTCTGAGTCTCGTTACTTACCATTAGTTAACACAGTCCTATCTCCTTCAATGACTTACGAGACATTCAGTTCGAAGGACTCGTTAATAACTATAGAACCATCATCACCTTCACGATAATAGTATTCACCATCACCAATCACGATTATTGAGGATGTCATGTCTGTCATCGCAGCAAGTTACTCGAGGCCTGTCACGTTGTTACGGCGCGCATTCCATACTGCCTGCTAACAGCATTATTAACATTCCCTTGTCACCCCAGGTTGAGGTTGAAACAGACCTTTCAACTAACTGGTATCAGACATAAAGTTACGGGGCACGAGGTAGCGTACCTGGCTGAAGTGCTATGCTACAAGCCGGAAGGTCCCGGGCTTCATTCCCAGTGAAGTCACTAGATTTTTTAATAGACCTAACCCTTCCAGTCGCACTATGGCCGTGGGGTCGACTCACCCTCTAACGGAATTGAGCATCAGGAATATTCCGGGAGTAAAGGGCGGCCGGCGCGTAAGGCTGACAAACTTACCGCCATCTTTAAGCCGATTGTCTAGAATATGTGGGAACCTCGACGTCTTACAACTGTACGTGCCTCCGCGGCCTCGGTAGCCTAGTTGATTGAGGGGTTATGCTACAAAACAGGAAAGTCGCGGGTTCGATTCCCGATTATTTCACTAGATTTTTCAGTCGACCTAATCCTTCTTGCCGCACTATGGCCATGGAGTCGGCTGAGCCGCTAATAGAAGTACCAGGAACCTTCCTGGGGGTAAAGGGTGGCCGGCGCTTGAGGCTTACCTCGCCACCATCTGTGAGCCGATTATCTGGAGCCTTTACGCCTCACAACTCTATGGGCCTCCACGGCCTCTTACAGGGATCCTTGTTTTTACTTTACTAAATTGGCTTGTTTTTCTTAGTTACTTTAGCGCAAATTCTTCAACCGCTTAAATAATACAGGATGTTTGTAACTGATGAATTGGAAAGTGGCCATTATGTGTCTTGAGGCGCCATTCTGCAAGTTCCTTGGAGTGACCGGAAGAAAAACGATTCAATTCAGTGAAGTTCGCTGGCATTCGGACAGAGAACAGAACCCGGTTAACTTCCGAAAGCGAAGCAGGACTGCTAAAAACTCAACTGCGAATTTCGTTAAATCTAACATGCAAATTATACAGGGACGGGACGAGAAGAAATCACCGTAGCAGTAACTTGGAGACGTAACAGCTTCCAACATGTACGTCGGTCTACTAACAAACTGCACATGCTAACTTTCATTGCTCTATCTCCCCTTCGCTTTAGGCAGTTCTGCGAATCGAGTTTCGTTTTCCAAGTGTCGCAGCTACGGGTTTTCTGGTAACTCTGGAGAACATTCAGTCTAAGGGACGACAGCCCTTTCCTCAGACCTAACGAGAAAGTCACGATATGTTATCTACCCGTGCCACCCCAAAACCCTTCTCTTCTGTACAAAAAGGCGAGATCGGTGCAGTGCAATCTACTTAAAATGGAATCCCAAAGGGGATCTAAATTTTTCCGTTTGGAAACAAAGTGCCGGTCAGAATATTTGAAAATAAGAGAGCGAATAAATAACTGAGAGACGAAGAAAACTACACAATGAGATTTATAATGTATACTCGTCATTTCATACATGTAATATTACAGTGACTGAATCAAGTAGTACGCACAGAGGAAGTAAGAAGTGCATGCAATATGGTCGGATAATTTAATGGAAAGAATTAATTGTGAAAATAGGTATAGATTGGAGAATAATATTAAAACGGATGTTGAAAATAAGCAGTGTGTAGTGGAAAAAGTGTTTAGCTGTTCGAAACTTCACCTACCAAGAACCATACAGTAACAGCAGAACTTCAGCTCTTCGATAAATATTTAGATTATTTATAATATTTTAATAATATACAATAATAATAAACCACACAAAAAAACTCACGCCCCAGTAAGAATATTCAAGACAGCCACAGCTAACAAACCAAACAAGACACTATGTAAAATGATATATACAATAACTGAATATATACATATGTACCTCAGAATTAACTCTAACATAACACATCATATATTACAGATAGGATAAACACATGCAGCTCAAGGACACCAAAATTAAAACAGATGGTTAATCCACATAACCACAAGGAGTCTGAGGCACCCATTAACGACGGACAAAACAGCTTTACAAGCGAGCAGCAGTTTCCTTCAACGCAACAATCTGTACACATGAAGATGGCCGGTTAGGTCGAAACATGTACTGATAATAAAGAGTAAAGGGTGAAAGGTAACCGACGTTGCAAGAAGATGGCATAAAGCAAAACGCAAAGTGAGATCAATGCAGCGCAACAGGATGTTGCAATAATTGTATTGATGTACCATTGTCACAAACTTTACTTATGTGTACTTAAACGGTAATTTACATGATTTTCCAAAAAGACAATATACAGGAAAAATTATCCCTATCAGAACATGTGGTATTGAACGGATTTAACTGGCTCAGAAGTTGGCCTAAAACCGCGGGCTTCTGAATCCAACACTAAACTATATAGTTCCACAAACTATGGGAAGGCATTGTCTTCACTACTTGAGTTACTGTGGCCGACCCATAAATATCCTGTGTTATGGAGTTAATTCCGTTTGTCGGAGACACTTGTATTTAAAGAAGAAGTTCTGTAAAAACCCACGAAGTCCAGCTGGCTACTGCAGACTTCATTTTCTACAAATTTTGTGTTGTTAGCCTTTATTTAAGCACTGTGAACATGCAGATCAACTGCAAACTTCAGTTTAGTTCGTGGGCTAGCGTGCTGTGGTAATGCGCATACGACTGAATTCAGTGGGTTCAAACTTTCATTTTCTGCAACTGTAAATAAGTTACGAATTACTACTATTATTATTATTATTACCACATGTAGCTGTTGACCCGGCATGTAAATAATAAGGAATTGAATGTAATTATTAATTTGAAAGAAATTGTTACTTAAATGGACATTCATTTTTTTCTTTGGCGCTACAACCCCAATTTGAGCCTTGGCCTACCTCCAGGAAACTCTCCGTTTCACTTCGATTTACTAGATCTTACACGTTTGGTAGGACCTCTTGGGCGGGTGATCAGCTCGTCGCAAGGCCTCTACCTGTACACACAAAAACACAGAGAAACGCTCGCGTGCGTGTGCACACATACACACACAAACACTAAACATCCATGCTCTGAGTGGGATTCGAACCCACGATCCCGGCTTCCAAGCAAGCGAAAACAGTGAATGCCTTAGACCGCTCGGCTACCATGACAGGCAATTATTATTATCATTATTATTAATATTAATATTACTTGTAGCTGTTGACTCAGCACATAAATAATAAAGAATTGAATGTTAATCATTAATTTGAAGGACATTATTAATTAGATGGAGATTATTACGTTAGTTTCGTCAGACTAAACATTAAAATTTTTCAGAATGACAACAATTATAATTGCTGACCGACAATATTTATCTCATAAAATTTCATACACCTAGTTCCATTGATTCGCCGATCACAGTGGCCGGGGGATCTGAGGCATGAACCCTCTTAGGCCGCTCGAACACTGGGATCGTTGGTTCGAATCCCACTCGAGGCATGGATGATGGCTGTGTGCGTTTATTTGGTGTGTGTCGTATCTACTCAAGACTTTCCGAACATTTTATGGAACCCGAAGGTTGATTACCGCGTTCACGACAGCGCTTCACTGGTCCTTATTCTGAGCCAGCTCAATCCAGTCCATAGCACTCCATCCAAGATCCGTTCTAATATTATTCACCTATCTATGGCTTGGTCTTCTAATGGTCTCTTTCCTTCTGGCTCTCCTACCAATATACCATACGCATTCCTCTTCTCTCCATTCCTGCTACATGCCCTGTTCATCTCATTCTCTTTGACTTGATCATTCTAATTATACTTGGAGAAGAGTATAAGTTATAAAGCTGCTCATTATGCAGTTTCTCCAACCTCGTGTCACTTCATCTCTCTTCGTCCGTAAACATACCAAAACACAAATAAACAACTTGTAGCACAGTAACGTAACGAGTCAACCAGAGACCAGTCTTCTGACCCTTGTGGGTCGAGGGTTAATCATATATTCTGAAGTAGCCGGATATTTTATCAGCCAGCCAGAAGTCTCCCAATGGGGTAATTTGGACTCACTTCAGTCTGCTAATGGAAGATGTGAGTATAATTACGTTAACTATCTCAATACATTAACCACTTTCAGAGGCCAAACAGTTCCAATTTAACCTTTGGATTAGATCCACAACTGATGGAATGTATATACACTAACCAGTAGCCGTTTACGGCTCTGAGCCACTCGATCATGGATTCGAATCCCGTTCGATGTATGAATGTATGTATGAAAATTTCTATGTTAAACTGTTCTCCAAAAAAAGAGCCATAATAAACGTGAGAAGGATTCACAGCCTCACAACGTATCGTGAATCTGTAGGGGCCACTGGTCATAATGAGAGGCAGCTGAAGGAGAAGATGAGGGGTAATGCTAATATTTTCGGAAGATTCTACGAACAACTGCAAAAAAAAAATACTCTAAACATTACATGAAACATTCCTTGAGAAGCTGATGGGCGCTTAGATGTAAACGTAGAGTAATATTCTACTTTCAAGGAACCAGAAGGTTTACAGCCGTATTAAGAACTGCCCGCTAGCGGACTTATCCTGAATATATCGAAGTGAATTTTCACCCAGATTCCTTTTCCTTACATACACACCATCATTCTCCTACCTTCTCCTGGGTCTTCCAACAGATATCTTCCCTTTACGTTTGCTGACTGAATTTCTGTAAGCACGTCTCATCTCCCCTTCGTGCTACTGCCGTCAATGCGTTTTCTTTGATACAGTCATCCTGAAAATATTCAGCGAACACTATACATGATGACACACATTACTTAATTTTATACTTCTGCCTATTCCTTCTTCTCTCTTCGTGCCAAGAAATCTCGTAAAAAATCTGCATGCAAGTACCGTCAGGGTGAGAGACCAAGTTTCACACTCAGCTTCAAGCTTTCCAATTACGTTGCTGACCCTTAACTGTACGACCGTACGCTAAATATAGCTGCCAATGATAGTTAGCGCTGATGTAGCTGACAACAGTGAACAGAAATGTAAATAAACAAGTGACAGAAGAAACGTTGGACACAGACCAATATCTGTATTGCTTTCCATTTTCCACAACGTTTCGTGCTAATGTTCTTAATTTATCAGTAACATTCATTCTGTATTGCGGCATATTTGCTCAAAGTAAGAACTGCGGAGCCAGAGAAACAGCCGTTGCTAGTGAACGGCTCTGAAACAACATTTGTTTCTAAGCAACGACCGCAAAACAAACGGAACAACGTCCGTTGCTAGAGGCAGATTCTTAATAAGCAACAACTGAACAGCAACAAAGGGATGGTGCTTTCTGTGCGGTTCGCACCGAGATGTCGTAACCGGGAGGGTTTGGAGCTCTGTTGAAAGTCAGGCTGTGATGATAAATTTGGTGTGAAATGGCCGCCAGCCTGGGAGTCATTCAATTGTAACAGAGGCAGTTGGAAGACAGTCTGTGATGAGACTTAGTCGGTGCAGTTAGCACAGAAACTGAAGAATCTCCATTGTTAATATCCGTTGCCAGGAAACGACTAGTAAAAAGTTGGAATACTTTATGTGTGCTGTAGTTACAGTGGTAGTTGGAGTGTGGAATTCCGTGAGACTTATAGTTATCTGTAGTTACGACCTGTAAGTGGTCAACAAATCCAATGTACGACTCAAAACCCCGTTGAGGGTCACTCATACAGGTGACAATATATATACTGACATGTAGGTCGTTTCTATGAAACCAATTGGCAAATACATTTCAGCGGAGATACGATTCTTGGGCACAAACCATCGCTGGGTGTCAAGCGTGTCCATGGATACGAAAACCGGAGTTGCAGGCCGTTGGAAACCAGATCGTAGCTGCGAAACCAACAGGAGTATCCATGGATAAGACCAAGCAACAAACATCTCCTAGGATAAGCGGACGTTCAGCTAAGAAGTGATTCATTCGTAAGTCAGTCGTCGTTAGTGGCAGTCGCAAACAGTTGCAGCAGGAAGGAGAACTAAGAACTAATTCATTAGTAAACCTGAACCAAGTCAGTCAAAGCAGAAGAAAATCCAGAAGAGAAGACAGTCGCAGTCCAGCCAGAATGGAGCGAGTCTTAGGCAGCCATTTATTGAGAGGTGTTGTAACTGATTGTGATTAAGGGAGATTGTAAAGGAGTGATCAATAAATCCAATCATCCAATCCAGAACCCTTTATTGTTAGTCACGCAGCCATAAACTCGTTACAATATAATGTGTACATCTCAGTTTACTGCAGTCAACTATTGTTATTCTGATTTCGCTATGCCACCCACCTCAAGTCATGGCAGGGCGATATATGCAACACCCTTCTCAAGCCTCTTTCCGCATTTCCTGTGCACATCCACAACATATCCGACACTCACCGAGGTAATGAAAGAGTAGACCCTCCAGCACAGGGTAAATCACTCAAATTAAAGCAATTCACGATTCTGCTAGAGGCAGGGTTAGGGGAATGTCACCCTCAGAACCCCAGTGTACGCTTACCGACATAATCACTGCTGCTCTTCAGTTGCGGATTCAAGCGAAATTCACACTAAGATTAATTCGGCACAACTTGCACTACATTATACAGTTATATCGTGACAGTTATTGCTAGAGAACACTGTCAAGGCGGTATGAGTTCTTGTTATTTAGTGCCGCTCTGTAAAATACAGGCCACATTTATTGTAAAATGAGGAGAAGCAGTTTAAACGTAGGGGAGAAAAGGATTTGGAGCTAAGCTGTCGTCAAATGCTTCTAGGCATAAAGTTCGTTCATTCATTCATCAAAGATTCTACAGTCCTTTGCTGGGCTCTGGTCTCTTCTTCAGTTTCGCAATCATTTTGACACAGTCGGTAGAACTCCCTGGACTAGTGTCTACATATAAAGTGAGGTCCTGCAACTGCTTCGAGAAACTAGACATACAGTTGCAAGTACTAACAGTGGGACCATGATTATATGATTCGATTAATGGTTAATTATTATGTTATTTCTTCTTTTTCTATCTTAACGAGTCAGGCTCACTAGCCTGTTCCCATTCAGAATTATTTAATTATGAAATTACGAATCTTATACACAGTCTGTAAGACTGCTTGGACGAGGGAACAGCCCGTCGCAAGTCCGCTAATTAGGTTATTTAATGACGACAATTCGTTTTAAAACATTAAAAGCATCAAATCAGATTAGATGAAGAAGAGTACTATCTTCTGGGATATAACATCGTGTAGTCCGTTGAAAGCCAACCGACGTTTCGGAGGAACATATCGCGTCCAGAGTCAGGGCCGAAAAATAATGCAGTCAGGTCTATACTGGGCAGACTGGACGTCCTATTGACACCACGTTGAAGGTGCACCAACGACATATTCGTCCAAGTCATTGAAACCTCTCATCTGCTCCCTGAGAGATCGCAGGAAGCCTCCATCAAGTGACAGCAGATCTGAGTTTTCTGTGGGGACATGCAGGTCCGTGCACAATGCACTTATGAACGCAGAAACTATGCCCTCTCTGGGCACTCAGCAGCCTCCATCCTGGTGTCCTGATT
The DNA here is from genome assembly GCF_002891405.2 of Cryptotermes secundus. Classification (NCBI taxonomy): domain Eukaryota; kingdom Metazoa; phylum Arthropoda; class Insecta; order Blattodea; family Kalotermitidae; genus Cryptotermes; species Cryptotermes secundus. The sequence continues at coordinate 495,372 of NW_019724586.1, read as the reverse complement.
TCTTCCGCTGCCTCTGTTCCTTCACTCCCCATCGCATGTCTGCGACTCGCTCGCTTGACGTTCCTCCCTCGCACGTCGGTTTCCTGCCCAACACACCCTTACACTTTCTCCGTCTTTTTCCTAGACCAGTAAAGCCGCCCCTAAACTCCTGTTTTTGTCTCCTATTGGTCCTCTCTGTAGTCGCGTGAGAGCCAAGCGGTTTCATTCTGTCATATGGGCGAGCCAATGGGAACTGAGACCCACTCTTCCGTTTTCCTCCTGCTTCTTACATAATCCTAACTTCCCAATTGCCCTGCTAGCCACCTGCTTTCACTATGGTACCTTGCTCGGCCTATTCTCACATATGATGTTGGAGACGTATGTTCCCCCGAAACGTCGGATGACTTTCAACTGACTAAAAGACGCTATATCCCAGAAGATAGCATTCTTCATAGTCACGGGTATGAGAACCTCAAATCCTACACAGATAAGGAGGTCATGAATGTGAATAGATAAATATGAGGAAGTGTTCCTGACCTACTCTGAAGTTCCTGTCTCGCAGTTGGCGTGCAGGCTAAAGTAAATAGAAAGCTATATATTTCAGTCAGTGTAGCTGGTTGGTTGGTCAAATTTAGAGCCGGTTAATACCCAGACGCAAGTACAGATCAATCTGTTTACTGTGCGCAGTACCGGTATATGAAAACATCCGTGCGACGACTGAGGTAGGCCTATTACGCTGGAAATAAAAAGTGACCAGGATTCATTACTTAAAGCGTAATCATGCAGAAGACATGCATAATTAAGAGCTACTGATTTTTTTTTCTTTTCCTTGGCACTACAGCCCCAGTGGGCCTAGGCCTACCTCCCTGAACTTCTCCGTTCACATCGGTTTTTTCTAGATCTTACACATTCGGTAGGACTCCTTGGGCGGGTGATCAGCTCGTGGCAAGGTCTCTACCTGTACACAAACACAGAAAAACGCGCATACACAATTAAACATCCATGCCCTGAGGGGGATTCGAACCCACGATCCCGTTTTCCAAGCGAGCGAAGACAGTACATGCCTTAGACCGCTCGGCTACCGTGACCGGCAAGAGCTACTGCTTACGAAAGGTAAACGCATCTCTAAACTATTTCTCTCACTGAAGAGAGAGGATTGAAGTTTCGATGTCAAATAACGGTAATACCAGTTAAGTACTGAATGTTGAATAAGCAGTTTGCGGCATAAGAAGCAAAGGCTAAATACCGTATTCAGTAGGGGGGGGATACACAACTACAGATTCTTTCATTACTTTCTTATGTTAATTAGTTCAGTAATTTACTAATTATCCCACCCACCCATCCACGATTTTACAAACGACATTTACAGTACTATAGGGTCCACAGTAGAGTTAGAGAGTTATCTAACTCTTAAAACTAAATCATAAAGTTACGGGTATAATTAATTGGCATGAAACACAACCGAACCCCTGAAAAAATATTTCACATATACACATTATCTTATTATAATTATTTCTGATTAAATTTCAAACCTCAGCTAATCCCACAAATAATTAAATAAAATAAAATACCGCTAAGGGGAAAGCGGAAACAAACATAATGTATGAACAAAGTAGTATTATAAAATACAAAAATTAAAATCCACTTAAATTCCCGTTTATGTAATTTAATATATTACTTTTAATTGTAAAAACATATATTTAAGTAGTTCTATAAATATAAACAAGTACAGGAATAAATGAATCGGTGGATGGAGAGATGGCTCGATAGGTAGGTAGACAGACAAATACTAGATGGAGAGAGTCAGATAAAAAGATGGTCATGTGGACAGACAGAGGGAAAAATACAAAGGTAAACGGATAGACTGGCTGGTACAAAAGTTCATAAAGAGACAGTGAAACAGACGAATAGAAGGCTAGAAGGGTAGACAGAAGAATACACAGTTGGATAGGCAGACATGGGTGGACCGGTGAAATAAATTAAGGAAAATTATAAGCAAATGAGGAAAGAGAAGGAACAGGCGAAAATTAGGAAAGAAAAAAAATATAATATGAAAGAAAAATTAACCCGAAATGAAGAGAGAGAGACAAGAAAGCGAATGGTGGAAAAGCAGAACAGAAGGAAAAAAGAGACAAGAAGTGTGCGTGGTAGTGAATTCAGGCTAAAGTTACGTTCTATCGCAAAGTGGGGTAGACCTATATGAACGCCTTATTATGATCGTGAAGCCAATCCCGCAATTAAGTTTAAGTTGTAACAGAGCATAAATCGACGGCGTTTCCAGTTCACCTTGAGGTACTTCGGCGACAGTCAACACAACCAATTAATACAATGCTAATATTTATTCGATTATGTACTACTTACTTACTTACTTACTTACTTACTTACTTACTTACTCATGGAGCTGAGCCCTTCTGGAGGAGCCGCCAATTCTGCAGCTACTCAAGAATTTCCCAGCATTTTATGGAACCCGAAGATTCATCACCGTGTTCACAAGAGCCCTCCACTATCCACTGTTAATAATATTTAGTTTCATTACTTTCAATCCAACTGTTGTCACCAGAATACCTCAACTCAATCACACGGAACACGACGCCAATAATAAAACTAAATTCGTCTGTAAGTACAAAACTAGGCATTTCCCGACAGGCATGTCACTCATCATCATCATCATCATCATCATATTCTTCTTCTTCTTCTTCTTCTTCTTCTACTGGTGTTGCTGCTCCCACTTGGAACATGGGACATCCGTGAAACGCTCCACTTCACTTCAGTTTCTTAATCTTAGACAGTCAGTAGGACTCCTTGGACAGGGGATCAGCCCGTCGCAAGGCCGCTACCTAACACAGAATAAACACAAACAAACATCCATGCATCGAGTGGGATTCGAACCCACGTTCTCAGTGTTCGAGCGGGCGAAGACCGCGCCTTAGACCGCGGGGCTACTGTGGTCGTCCTACAGGAGTATAATAATGTGTAAATACAGATATATCAAGCTAGAAAACTTTACACCAAAAATCACAGCGCCTCTTTAAAGCTGAGTTTCCGCTGTCTTCGTTTGATGTATCTTGGAAGATGCGTCATAAGGGGCAGGTCGTTACACGGCATAATAAATAGGGGCAAAGTAATGCGGCTTATTCCCCACATAAACAGGAATCCTCTTGCGTCTGCGCGATTCTCGGTAGTCCAGACGTACATACATTCAACATTTGTAACAAGTGTACCGAGGGCCTCAGTAGCACTAAAGTCTATCGAAACCGTGCAGAGTAATTGTGAAACACATGAGTTCACATCTGCGTGCAGGCAGTATCGTACGAGTAGATCGCTTTCCGCATCAAATTCTCAACGAAACTTGAAGTAGCCTGTCACCATCAAAGTGAAGTTTTTGAAAGCAACACGGAGGTCAAATTCGTGATATCTTATGAGATGATTTTCCGTCAATTATTTCTCGTAATGCTTCTCTGAAGTGTAATAAAACATTTTTTTTCCTTGGCACTACAGGCCCAGTGGGCCTAGGCCTACCTTCATCATCTTCTCCGTTCACTTCGGATTTTCTAGATCTTACACATTCGGTAGGACTCCTTGGGCGGGTGATCAGCTCGTCGCAAGGCCTCTACCTGTACACAAACACAGAAAAACGCACACACACAAACTAAACACCCATGCCCTGAGTGGGATTCGAACCCACGATCCCGGTTTCCAAGCGCGCGAAGACAGTACATGCCTTAGACCGCTCGGCTACCGAGACCGGCGTAATATAACATTATGAGGCTCATTTTCAGGCATTTGATATTATTTGCTCAAAATGGACGTAAAATCGGCATTCCTGTTGAAGAATGTCAGTTTCTCCTAGGATTACGTTTACTTCCATATATATGTAAACGTAAATGTAAAGTTGCCATGAAGACATATGGGGGAGTGGAGGTATAGCTCCACCATTCTTGACCTCGGCAGGTCAGCTTCACGCCCCGGCCTTTTTACTCCTGGGAAAGAGGTTCCAGTACAAATTGAACAAGAAGCTGGGTGGATCCCAGAGCCAGTCTGAACGCTGTGGAGAACAGAAAGACCTTGAACCTGTTGGAACACGAATCCTAACAGTCCAGCCCGTAGCCCGTCCCTATATTGACTGGGCTATCAAGGCTTATTTCTATATATAGTACAGTCACGTGTCCGGTGTTCCGTGACAAATAATTGTGGATTCCGGAATATGAATTTGTTTATTGGAAAAGTCGTTTGCAATTCAAACCACAATAGTTCTGAGATAATTTTTTCCACACAATGCGACCTGACTAGTCTGTCTTCTCTGATCTGCCCTCTCACTTCTATTTCTGTTCACGAACGCATTCAGTTTCGTAATTGCTTGTCGTACGGACTAGGGGACACCATCTCCAAGGGTTCCGATGCAGCGGTCTCCAGCATATTGGTTACCGCGAGAACTGAAGCGGTTCGGTAACCGTTACCTAGCAAACTGCTACGCGAAGCTCCGCTCAGCAGGTTGGGGATCAGGCTTTCAGGCGTCGCGTCACAGTATTAAAGTAACAAGTCTACATTACGCCACTTACGCACAATTACACTCGTGTTTGAAATAAGTGTGATGAACGAATCATCCATCCCCATTATAGCACATATTCGCATACACGACGTGAGAGCCCCATAAATGGGTTTCTTAGTACACTATACACCTGCACAATTTTACAGGTTAAATTATATAAAATGGTAGAATTGTTATGAATGTTAATTAGAACGAGTCAACTGTCGCCTAATTAATGCGGCTTCTACACAATTACCCGAGGGGCAACAAGTAGAACGTAAATATAAACATTCATGACGTATGCAAGATTCGAACTTGCGACTTCATAGTTAGTGTTAGTCCTCTTCATGTTATGCATCACCTTTGAAGCTTTCGCCATTACAGACATGACTAGTATTTGCAACAGGAGCTAAATAAACCTATCTCCGGAGGAAGGGACTAGCTCGCTCTATCGATTGGGCCCAACTGAGTAAGTTTTACCTGAAGTAGGAGAGAGAATTCAGTCTCCGAAACACTGTGTCTTGAAAAATAAACAGGGCTGTTTTTAGATAATGACAATATGATGGATGATGTCAGAAAACGTAATATTTGTACTAATGTACCATCCAAGGCTTCAAATTTACTATTCCTATGGTTTCAGTAGTTATACCTACGAGGGAAATATGCTAACAATACGACGTGACGTTCAGGGAAGTCGACACGACTGGCTGCAGAGCCTATGCAGTGGGCTGAGGAGACCACACGCCGACTCCATGAATACAAAATTGGCTTCATAACAAAAGAGCAACGCAACTGGACAGCTCCAGTGTAAAGCTGTCAATGGATAGAGGTCAATCGGCACAGAAACTTTCGTGTAAATCAATGTTCACAGAACATTCCTGTTTAAAACAAATGGATCATTCTGGAACGAGACCGTTTGACACGTTAGGCGGGGCTATTATGTGCATATGAAGACATCAACAAAAGAATAATTTGCATTCAAACCAGTACAGGACATTACTCAGTCCAACGCTATTTTCTTAATGAATAGTAATACTGCGTCAACTGGCTTGATACAAGCCAAGTTTTGAAATGTAATGTGAGGTTTTCACGGAGGCGACTATAAAGAGAGCAGTCTTCCGGTATGTGGCTCCGTGTAATATTGTGTTAACCGACATTTCGGAGGAACGCATCGCCTCCATCTTCAGGGTAGAAGGAAAACGAAGAAAATTCACAAGCGAAGAACCGGTGTGAGCAGGTGCAAATAGACTAATGTCCTCCGAAACGTCAGTTAACACAATATCTACACGGCGCCACATCCCAGAAGACTGTTCTCTTAAAGTTTTCAAATGATCAACTGTAAAGTTTTGTAACACCTTCGAGTTTATTGGGACGTGTATGTCTCAGATATATCTGCATGTCCCACAAGTGGATAGTCATTCAATTTCAGGCCTTCTTATCGAGTTTATTTTAAAATCAGATTTCAAAGGGTTAAAGGAGAATTTTCCCTTGAAGACTGAGAGAGAACCAAAATAGCAAGCCTCCGAGCTCAGAATCAGCAGCCAAGTCATCGATTTTAAAGACGTTTCTTGAACTGAATTGTTTAGATAGCTTCTATTGGTGGTATGGTTGAGAAATGGAAACCGTGTGATGCACAGCACGAAAGGGCTGTCATGATAGTAGTCCTCGCGAAAATCGAATCCGCACCTGTCGAATGCAAAGCAAAAACGTAACCACTTACAGCGATAATTCTTCACAAGAAATTCTGTTCTTCGGTTATTCTTATCCCTAGCACCAGAATGCGTTGTTTCATCACGTGTCTGTCTCACACTGAAGTGGCTACCATTAACTGTTGGGACACACTTCTTAACTCTTGTTTACTGCAATTAAGCGGTTGATATTATCTGCCTGCAGTCCAGTACACAGCTGTTGTTTGTGACTGATGGGAACATGTCGCACTGAACTATTCCAAATGATTCATCAGCTGTGCTCTCAAGTGAAGTGCCTCTTCTCCAATATAATAGACGAGTAAGTACATGCTCATTCTGCTTCTCCCTTTGTCCAGCATACTTCTGAATTAGTTCCAACTTTGAGCTCCACTAGCAATTTCCTGCTATACTGTTCGACATTTTAGCTAGGGCCGCTGATCCGCGCGTGAGGGAACATGTTAGCTGCAGCAGAGACTCCGTGGCTCCGTGGACTTCAATACGGAGAGACATTTGTCGCTGCCGGAATTTTACTGCCGTATGCCACCCGTCTCCGGGCTAGAAAACCGAGATAACGGCCGTGGGAATCAGTTGCGCTGACCACGCGACACCCTCTATCCGCAAAAGTTGGCACTAACTTCGCCGACAAGCAGCAGACGCTCGGTCGGTATAGTTCGCTTGCGGGCGAAAAGCCACGGAGTTTAGTTTATGCCACCAGTCATTCAGCTTCGGTCTCTGCTGCTCGTGAGGGGAAGTATGGCATACTGCTACTGTACTGTATAATGGGAAGTGTTATATCTCTATAGGAGACATGTAAAAGAGAATGGACGCTTTTCTGTGTCACCTACTGACAGCGTCGGGGTAGTTTACCGGTAAGGCTCTAGATTCGTATTCGGGAGGTCGCGGTTCCAATCTGGGCAGGGACACGGGTTATCCTGACAGGAATGTCGTGGCTTTCTCAGAGTCTCCAGGCAAATGAAAATGATCAGGCCAAGATCGCTCCTTTTCAAATATTTTGCAATTCATCATTCAACTATCTTCTTACCATTCAGAGTCACAGTATGCAATATGCTGATTATAGTGACTGCGGGGTGTAAGTTATGAACTGTCTTCGCTCGCTCGAACGCAGTGATCGCGAGTTCGAATCCCACTCAAGGCATGGATATCTGTATTGTGTGTGCGTTAATTCTGTGTTTGTGTTGTCCTGCGTGTAGGTAGCGACCTTACGACGGCCTGATTACTTGTCCAAGAAGTCCTACCATCTGTGGGGGAAATAGAAGAAAAAAAAAACGCACACACAGAATTCCGAAACTGAAGTACAGGCCTGGGCCCAAAAAGGGGCTGTAGAGCCATTGATGAATAAATGAGCATATAGTCTAGCTATCGTCAGAGCTGTTAAATCACAGCGTCACTAAATAAACCAAAATATACAATAATTAGAAGCCAAGGAGAAAGTTTTCGCTACCGACATTTTACGAATGAACTTTACAATTGTTTCTGTTATGACTACTCGCTTATGAGCATTGTGGTGCACAGTAGGAGTAACGAGAAGCATGACAGGACAATGCGAGACCACTGGGACTGCGTCATGTCTGAATAAAATGCCGGCAGAGAGAGGGTTGACAATATCATAATTTACTGTGTACTATTCAGTTTTTCAGTTCTGGCAGCTCGATTTCAATTACAGGGAGTTACACGAGACGCAGTGGAGCTTGTGTGTTCGTTATTTTCACCAAAGGTTTCCTCGATTTGTTTTAGTTCATTCAGAAAAAAGCGGAAAGTTTCTTGAAATAGGACATAACCACTTCCTTCAAGAGCCTTTAAGAATTCATCGGTCATAGCCGCCTTCACATTCTGCGCTACACAACTTGTGCAGTGAGAGATCTTCTTTAAATACACTTCCACATATCTGAAATTTACTTCATACAACTACGCAGCTGAAAAGAAATCTTAAAAAAAAAACAGAATTACCAACATGATTTCCAAGACAGCACTGATCACCAGTGATCTTTCATTCGAGGACTACAATTATGATGATGGAAAGTGAAATTTAACCAATAAACAGCATAACAAAACGTAGATCGAAATAATAACCAATAGACATAATATTATCACCATGTTTCACACAGCAGTATGCACAAAAGGGGGAAAAATTCTGTGAAAATTATGAGAATGTCGTTACTAACGTGTTATTGTAGTTCACTGACTAGGACGGTCGTATATCATTATTAAGCTGACGCCGTAGAAATTGTACGCAGGAAGGCAGCACAGTCACGCATGAAGGGCTCAACTACATATAAATACGACCATACTTGTCAAATTGGAACAGGTGGGAGTTTATCTTAGGGCGTACTGCGCTTCGAACAGATGTGACAGAGCACGCACGGATGGTACAGTGCGTTCAAAAACAAACTGTAGTATACATTACAATTAAAAGGGAATGAAGATAATATAGCACTGAAATAGTTCGGACATGCTGTAGAAGACTCTACAGAGTATCCCAGTAAGGATAACGGTTAGTTCAGCCGAGACTCGTGACGGATATGTCCCGAATACAAGACCAGAACATTAATGCCGTCTTCTGGGATTTTGCGCCGTGTAGATGTTTTCTTAACCGACGTTACGGAGGAACGTATCGCCTCTGTCTTCAAGGTATAAGAAATCCGCGAGCGATGAACCAGCGTGACACCTTCTCACGCTGGTTCATCGCTCGCGGATTTCTTTGACACCTGCTCACGCTGGTTATCGCTCGTGGTTTTCTTATACACTGAAGATGGAGGCGATACGTTCCTCCGAAACGTCAGTTAACAAAATATCTACACGGCGCAACATCCCAGAAGACGGTATTCTTCATAGTGACCGCCGTGAAAATCTCATACCTTATATAGAACATTACTGCTATACTAACCCGAACTAACCCCTATTCTTATGCAACTAGAAAGACGAACACTCCAAAATAACCTGAGTCCACCATTGGACCTTATGTTGGATAACATTTTGGGCCTCTTATTTTGAAATATTAGAACTAATTCTGTGTAGGCATTCTGAGAACACTAAATCAGAATAATAGTGGTTAAAATAAACATCGAATATAGGTAAAGACTAAGACAACCGTACTAATATTTTTCGTAACAAGCAAGAAAATATCTATGAAATCTTAAAAATAAATCATTAGATTCACTACTGAAATAATCTTATTTACTTGTATGAAACAGTTCTTGTTTTCTCCGTGTATACTGATTGGAAGCAATGCGGGTTATCTACGCAGAAAGGTGTACAAGCATTTGTAACTGCCAAGGTCACACCGTAAATACTTCCTAAGGACAACGGGTTGTGCACAAGAAGAAAATGAAGAAAAGAGCTAATAATAAGGTCATTATTTACAGCATCCACATTCATGGACACACAGCTCAGCTCTGCGCGAAACTGTCAACCCCAAGCGTTCGGCAGTATTTTGTCGCAAGACATCTCAGTGGCTTAGGTTTCTTTGTGTGAATTCAAAAGTCTCGAAACTGATACAATCCCTGTTACGTAGAAAGGTAAAGCTATCCCTGTAACAGGCTGTGAAGGCCCATAGAGTTGTGAGACGCTGAAGGGACTTGGTAATGATAAGAAAATACGTTTAAAGGGTATTTTCAAGGAACTAAATCAGCATTCGTTTGTAGAGTTTGAGGAAAACCAGGGAAATATTTCAGCATAATCAGCGCGTATTTCTGTCTAAACATTTTACACCGATCTTAAACATACAAAACACACTACTCCGTTAACACCTGCATAATGTTATAACTGCTTCTAAGATTGGTGTTTGAGAGGTGCTTGTTTCGAATATCAGCGAGGAAATAGGCTCTTCTAACTGTGGGGCTATTATCTCGGTTAGATAATGACCGCTTCCTTTCCAAATCCTTTATAATTCAATACACAGTACTCGTCCTAAAATTCGGTAATATATAATCTGGATACTGACAGCATCGAGAAACAAGCAACAAACTGGAGGCAGCGCTCATGTTGGCAGTAGATAGTTTAATCCACCTGCCTGAACATACAAGGACTTGCAGTGCCACCTTGTGTAAGCGCTGATTCTTTTTCCTTACGTCGAGACCGAATGTTGCAAGGCAGCATATTATTTTTTTTAACTGGAAAGAAAGAGTCAGCGTAACTAGAGCCGTGTATTAAAAGGAAGAAGGAATTCATACGGAAATACTAAATGAGAACTTTGGGCCAATTAGTAAATACTCTTATGCTACATGCAACGAAGCGTAATGGAGTCTCTCTGCAATGCAATGCAATGCAATGCACATAGAGAAAATGAGATACAAGACAAAAGTCCTTGCGGCATAAATATTATACTGCAGATTGATCCTAGAGGCGCGAGTTTCTGTTAATTGTCACGAAACTAACTTCTGTCAGTTCCAGCACTGAACTAGACGAGTTCATTAGCATAGCTACGTTCCGTTACATTATAGAAAAGCAACTATACATCTTGACAATGTTGCCTGTCACATTGCCTTATTAAGGAATCCAATGTAACCGTATTGCGCTGTGGAGAAGTTTCACAAGATAGCTTAGCTGCCTGGCATAGCGAGTTCTCGTTGTAACAAACCTTGATATATCATTCGTGCTTCAATTGTAATCTTTATTAAGATTTTAGCTAGAATATTTTCCTTTGGATGGACATTTCATGAAGGAAATAAATAATTATAGTTTTCTTAAATGGCACACTCTATAGAATAATTTCAAAACATGCGCGAAAGGATGCATTGAAATAATGCTTTATGATTGATTGAATATAAATTTCTTTTCTTTGTGGCACAGGGACATTGCCCAAAGCGGTAACGCTTCGGAATTTCATTCAGGAGGTGCTCGATTTCAATTTAGACCGGACACCGACAGCTTAAATGAGGCTGACGTGGTTTTGCCCAGTATTCCCAGGAAATGTAGGATAGTTCAATAAATTAGGCAACGATCTCTTTTTTCCAGATCCGTTTTCAATTTATTATTCACTATCATTATTAGATGTCATGTACCATGAATTACTGTCAAAACAAAAAAAAACCTCCATGGCCTGTAGTCTGCAAGCGAACTATACCGACCGAGCGACCGCCGCTTGTCGACGAAGTTTGTGCCAACTTTAGTGGGTAGAGGGTATTGCATGCTCAGCGCAACGAATCCCCACGGGCTTTAATCTCGGTTTTCTAGACCGAAGCCACTATTTCCTTGAAATAGCTCCTCAATTATCTTCACGAGGCTGAGTTGACCTTGTTCTAGACCCACTACTTCTCAGATGAAATCCTGACAATTTCATTAAACAAACTGCAAAGAAAGAAAATGAATAAACATTGACTGAAGTGGACAACACAGACCTGGAAGGAAGAGCGGAATTTGCCCATGTTTGGCTTATCCTACCAGCTCGTAACTTCATTTCCATTACCGGAGACAACCCCTGTATGCACAGGAAAATTAAGGCACTCTTGAGACCAAATTCGATGGATGTGCCGTTTGTTTCAATACCATAAATAGGTCACTGTACATATACAATACACACATGCCTATACTTCGGCATGAACATCTGGACTCAATCAGCGCAATCCAACGTGAAACACTGTTTGATTACAGAAAAATATAGAAGGCATATAGTGAAAATATGAACAGCATAAGAACAAAGACTCATACTGGCCAAATAAACCAACAAAACTGAAAACTTTTTTGATGGACACTGAAAATTTAACACCATGCTTTGAAAAGGTGGCAGCATGGCCATGTCCGAAGCCATTAAAACCCACTTCTCATTGCTCAAATTCTTTTATATCTTCTTCTTACCTACGTGTGGTTCTCCCATATTGGATCTCCAAAATAATTTTTATCTGTTTTTCAGATCCATCGTGGATTCAGCATGTTTTAACATTCAGTCACACCACGGGTACAAACTGTGAAGATCATGGTTACGTAATCTCTCAGGATCTTGTTACTTAACGTCTGAGAATTCAATTTGCAAAAAGTAATCTTATTAACTCTGCAAGTTCGCTAGTTTGCAATATAGAGAAGAGCCCCCCCCCCCACTATATAATGCCCTCAGCCAGACAAGTCCAGTCCAGTCCACATATCCTACTTCCTTAAGACGAGCCGGGATAGCGCAGTCGGTATAGCGACTGGCTACGGGCTGGCTGAACGGTAGGGTCAAGAATTTTTTCCACGTGGTCCAGACCGTTTCTGGTGCCTACTAAAGTTCATATCCAATAGGTATCGGGGGCTACTTCCTTGGTGGTAAAGCGGCCGGGGCGTGAAGTTGACCATTCACCACACCATCTAGTGCCGAGGTCAAGAAAACGTGGATATTCGTATATACATCCTCTCCCCAATCCGCCTTCATGGCGCAGTGTTTAATTAGTTAAGCACAGGGACAACTTTACCTTCACTTAATTCCTTAAGACACATCTTGAATATTTTTCTCATCTATATGTAAGTCTTCCAAGTAATTCATTCCCTCAGCTTTCCTGACTAAATATTGCGTACAGGTGTCACTGAAAGAAAAAAATCCGTGGCCTGTAGTCCGCAACCGAACTATACCGAACGAGCGACCGCCGCCTGTTAGCGAAGTTAGTGCCAACTTTTGAACATAGAAGGTGTCACGTCGTCAGCGTAATGGATCACCACGGCAGTTTTTTTTAATTCGCTTAGTGGGGGATGGAGTCCAACTGGGTCCACTCGGCATGGCGGCCACTGATTGGCCTATTGTAGCCTGCCCCGGGTGATTATGATGATGGAGAATTTGGTGAAATGAAGATTGGCAGGGGAAACCGAAGTACTCGGAGAAAACCTGCCCCAGCGCCACTTTGTCCACCACAAATCCCACTTGACCAGACCCGGTATGGAACACGGGCCGCCGCGGTGGGAAACCAGCGACTAACCGCTTGAGCTATGGCGCGGCCATATCCACGGCAGTTAATCTCGGGTTTAAAGACCGGAGCCGCTATCTGTACAATCAGATTGTATTTCAAACGACCATACACATAACTTTAAAGGCAACTAATATTTATTGAAGACCGCTATATGAGATATATCGGAAAGTTCCCGGAGTAGACATAAAATGACTAAAATATTTCAAAATGCCCTCCTAACTTACGTAATTTTTGCTGCCATTTCCTTAAAAATAGTCTCATTGGGAATGTCTACAGTAATACCACCATTTTCCCCACGCTCCAAAAGTACAGCGAAAGCCATTTCCCTTAGTGCTGTCGAGTACCGCTTGTGATTCCCTCTGGATGTCAGACACTGTTTCAAAATGTCGTCCTTTCAGTTTCATTTTCAGTTTGGAAAACAAAGCATAATCACAGGGGACTAAGTCTGTCGAGTAGGGAGAATAGGGAATGATAACCATGTTGCTGTTAGTCACAGACTCTGTGGTTTTCATGGACGTGTGGGCGGGCACGTTGTCATGATGAAGGAGCAATGCGGCGTATCTTCAAATTCTCTGCTAAGATCTCATGGCAAATTCCACAACCGATCCCAACGGTGTCTGCGAGCTCATGTATTGTTCGGCGACGGTCTTGGTGGATGAGTTCTAAAATTTTTTCAACATTTTCTGTTGCTTTGCTGTTGCTGTTCGTCTCGAACGTTCGTCATCTTCAACTGACACTCGATCGGCCTTGAAACGCGAATGTCACTCAAAAATCGCTGTCCGGCTTAAAGAATGTTCTCCAAAAGCCTCACGAAACATTTCAAGGGTTTCGGTAGCGGATTTACCGACCTTCACGCAAAACTCGATGCAGACAAACTGCTCGAAGACAAAACGAAACACGAAGTCGAAAAAGTACTCGTGTAGAAACAAAGCATGTTCACAGCCTGGTGTCACGTGGCAGATTGATGTAATAGGCTTTCGGAAGTATGACCTTGACTTCCCCTCTTCTTTCACTGAGGCAGTTACAGCAATAGCAGTCCGGGAAATTTCCGATGCGACCTCTAGGGTCATATGTGAAATACCTCCAGATAATCTATTAATGAATTGTGGTTACGTTTTACACCGTACTCAAACACGGACACAGCTTTGCAATAGGTTTACATAATTTTCTACAAATTAAAATTCTCGATATGCAGCGTAAATTTCCCAAAGAAAATTACATGATGAACAGTAGTTATGGCTATTAAAGATAAATTATAATATTCCATTTTGTGTAATTGTGTTCATCCTGTTGCTTTCTCTCTCTTGCGTTCAAACAATCTTCACATCCTTTTCTGAAAGGCTCTCAGTCTATGTTCTCTTCTTACAGCGAGAGATCAAGTTTCGTACCTATAAAAATAGCATTAAATAAAAAATGATATTCTTTTGTGGATTACTTAATGACGTTATCAGTAATGAGATTACAAAGCATGGGAGACACTGAGATAAAGTAGTAGTTTATGCAACACTCAACCGGTATAATCCAACATTATCAGTATGTTACACAGAACATATACAGGGGCTCGAAAGAAAAATTGTGGATATAGGGCAACTCGAGAAACAGTTTCTTTGTGTTCCTGTAGCTAGAAGTGCACACAGGTCACGTCCAATAGGTGATTCGGGGTGCAGTAAACAACGTTAAGTTGGGTAGAGTCTGGAACATAACTGTAAGTAGAAATTATCTTTGGGAGTGGTTTCAACTCGGTCCAGATAAGTATACTGTCCCACATCTTCCGGACAATCACCTATCTTGACAATGGTTTTCCTCCAACATTTTATAACCGTAATTCTTGTCTACTTAAGAAGGAACCATGAAATTTATTTCAAAATATTAATTTATATAGCACAAAAGCAATTTTTCTTTGTCACTGAAAGATGGATATACCGTAATAATCCGATCATAAGGGAGGTTTCTTTGAAATATTGCTTCTTAGAAAAGGGGGTTTTGCTTTATTTTCGTGGTCTTAAGAATAAACATGAAGATACCTTTATTTTCTGCAAACTGCTGTGCATCATGTATGAAAAGTATACTTTGGGCCGTCAACACAAGTGATTATTAACCGATAAGCAAACTCCGTGGCTTGAGTCCGCAAGCGAACTATACCGACCGACCCACCGCCGCTTGTCGGCGAAGTTAGTGCCAACTTTTGCGGCTACAGAGTGTCACGTGGTTAGCGCAACGGTTCCCTACGGCAGTTAATCTCGGGTTTCTAGACCTTATTAACCGATAATAAAATGTTTAATATTTGGGTTGTTTTGTTTTCAGCCCACTCCCATTTCAAACTACAAAGCTCATCATCTAATGTTTTATGAATATATATGTCGTTGCTGGATTATCAAAAACTGATTAATTTTTATATTATTAAAAATATTTCCACGTTGTGGGGACCCGTGACGAAAATCTTTCTAGTTCGGATGACTGGGATTATTGGCACTTCATTTACAACATTACTTAATTACAATTAATATAGCGCTGTCACCTATTTTATAGTCCACCGTTGCACACGCACTAGGATTCTCAGTTTCATTTGTCGTCTCCTGGCAATGGATCTCAACAGAGAAACTAGCATTTCAAATCACTATGAAGTCTCCTTGCATTTCTTGTTCAATAACCCTGGAACCTCGAAACTCAACTAAAAACTTTTAAGTATACTGCACTGCACTGCGATCTGAACTAATCTAAGCGGAGCAGAGCAGAGCAGATGCTTACTGCCGGCAATCAGCCGGCACAGTCACTCCTGGCATCAGGAACCTCTGGGACCCATGGCTATACTTGTTTAGTGTCTAGACCTTTGTTTTTTTTTTCCTTCTTCGTTGGTCCTCCTTGACGAGCTTAGATTAGTGCGGTTGAATGGGTGACCGCAATAATCTAAGCTACAACAGGTCTTCGTTATATAGGCCCGCATGGAGCACACAGAAAACATAAGTCACATGATTACTACCCAGCGAGTTCATTGGCGCGCTGACTGTTAACCAGCAACGAGATATAATATTCGTCCACTGAGAGACAGTTTCCAAAGTATAAGAGGCTTAAACTTGGCGGCGGTCAGGCATACGACCGTTCAAGTGACTAGACTGCCGTGGTAGCTAATACTACTAGGAAATATATATATATATAAAAGGGCATAATCTGCTGTACCTAGCCTGGACTAACAGAGGCCGTGTATATATTTTACATTTAAAAAAGAAATAAGTGTGTATTGTAAATATGTGTAAATAGAGACAGTGGACTTATTAATACAGACTGACTAACAAATGACAGACCCGACCTCTCGCCAGAGAGGGCGCTACACATGGACAAGACAGTAACTTTCATTCAAAAGAAATATCTGGTCATGAGCCCCAGCTGGGGCTCGACATCAAGACAGACAGACAGACTGACTGACCGTCAGTTGCAACGTGACTCTGACTCTGACACAGTTTCCATTTTTGTGCATTGGAACGTGTTTACCGAGCTACTGCCTAGAAACGAGTTGCATAACAGCGTTGTTCTACTGTTGTGTGGTTATTATTTAGCAATGCTTTGTGCAAATCCGTTCTAACATTATAATCTAAATTTTAATGTTAAGTTTTTTTTTTGTGTGAGGTATGTCTCGACTAATGAGGAGCTTCAAAACTTGTACTCTTCTCCAAATATAATTAGAATGATCAACTCAAGGAGGAGGAGGGCAGGGTATGTAGCACGAATGGGGCAGAAGAGGAATGCATATAGGGTATTGGTGGGAAAACGAGCTGATCACCCGTCCAAGGAGTCCTACCGTCAGTGAAAATTATCATAAAGCAGAGAAATCAGCGCTATGTTCCGAAGTGGGAGAAAGATGCAAGCCAGAAAAAAAAAGAGGCATGACGGGACACTATGGATCCACACACAGAGAAGAATAGAGGACAAAATCGTGACCTCTGTGTACTGCGCTTCGTCTCAGACTGTATCTCAGCAAGCACTGCCACATTCACATTTTGATGTCTTAAAATAGACCACGTCCGCCTACTCCTGCATCCTTTTAATCGATAATTTTCATTCGCTGTCCCTCTGTCATTCTACGTTACACAGCGTATGCAGTTTAACTGTCATTAAATTACACAAGAATCAAAATTTCCCGCTAATGTACTTTGCCTGTGTTAATGAAATCGTGAATCCTTTCAAGCCCTATGTCGGACTCAATTCGAAATTCACAGTGCTCACCGCCCAGAAACCTGTTACAGCAAACGAAGATACTGACTGCATTATAACTAACTGGCTATGCAACTTGATATTTAACTGACTTGTCATCTAAGTGGCCCAACAGTCAACGAAAATGGCTAATTAACTAATTATATGCAGTGACCAATGAATTAACTGTGTAATTTATGAACAATCAACTGATANGGAGCTTGATATTCAACCTATCAGTTGATTGAAGAAAGTCGTCTTCTGAGTTTTGGCTCCGTGTATTCTTCGTTTTGGCCGACGTTTCGGAGGAACGTATGCAGAGAGTATGCAGAGAGCAGTAGCTCTCTGCATTCACAAGCCATTCACCTGCTCTGAAGATGGAGGCGATACGTTCCTCCGAAACGTCGGCCAAAACGAAGAATACACGGAGCCAAAACTCAGAAGACGACTTTCTTCAATCAACTGATAGGTTGAATATCAAGCTCCTTGCAGAAGAAGAGAGAAATCCAGCCGGTAAGGAATGTCCCCAAAATTTGAGAAACCCGAGATTCATTGCCGCGCCCACAAGATCTGAAGTAAGTGGGCTGGCTAGGTCGCTCAAGCGGTTAGTCGCTGGCTTCCCATCGCTGTGGCCCCGATTCGATCCCGGGTCTGGTAAAGTGGGATTTGTGGTGGACAAAGTGGCGCTGTGGCTTGTTTCCCCTACCAATCTTCATTCCGCCAAATTATCCATCATCATAATCATCTGGGGCAGGCTACAATAGGCCAATCAGAGGCCGCCGTGCCGAATAGACCCAGTTGGACTCCACCCCCTACTAACCGAATTAAAAAAAAAGTGGGCTGGCTTTGGTGATGTCGCGTGTGTTCATATAAATGAAGGTAGAAGTGGGTTATCTATGCAACTCAGCCCATCGCAAGATCACATTCCGGCCCAACGTCGAACTGCGGGTCACAGCACTGAAATTCGCAAAATTAATTAGACTTCCGGAGATACGGAACGACAAAGCGGAACAAGAAAAGAAAAGGAGAAAAAGATATAAAGAAACAGATTAAATGAAAAAATATAATAAATATAAAATGGAAAAAAGAAAGAATGAAATAGAGAAAGAAAGAAAATGAAAACTGGGAATGAGAAAAGAAGGCATAAATAAAGCAGGGATGCGAGAAAGAAAGTATATTGAAATTAAACGCATAAAGAGTACGGTCTTCTCGCTGCCTGCTTTTACTGCTTTCTTGCTTGGCTTTGTATTTTACACCGAAGATGGAGGCGATATGTTACTCCGAAGACGACGGACTTTCTCCGGTTTACACGGCGCCAGAAACAAGAAGACCGTACTCAGCATAGTCACCAAGATGGAAACCTCAAATCCTACATGCACAGGGATTCGGTACATTCCAGCCTATTACTTTATACAATCCTATGTTACACGATCATATTCATAAACACAGTCCTATGTTACATGATCATACTTACAAACTGTTAACTTCTTTTAATGCTAGTGGGAGGGGACTACGTCCCTTGTACTGCGGCCAGTTCTGGCCTATTGTACCAGCCCCAGATGATAGGTGAGGGTGATTGTGGAGCAATTGGTGGAATGAAGATTGGCAGGGGAAACCGAAGTACTCGGAGAAAACCTGTCCCAGCGCCACTTTGTCCACCACAAATCCTACTTGACCAGACGCCGGGATTGAACCCGGGCCGCCGTGGTGGGAAGCCAGCGACTAACCGCTTGAGCTATGTCGTGGCCTAACTGTTAACTTATATACACGCTTGAATTTCGTTTGATCAGGTTATACTCAAGTGCGCGCAGTCATCGTCTTTCATTTCTGTATCTCAGCTTCAGGACCTATTCTCAGTACTACGATGTGTTATCAGACATCCAACCTGTCCATTCTAAAATAAACTGAGATGTATGGACGGTCTTGTATATTATATATACCTTACATGGATCTTCACTTACATGACATATCCACTCGCGATTCCCAGCATGCTGACGTCAGAACTCTCATGTTTCAACTTATGCAATATTAGTGAGTGGTACCATGCGTATAGCCTATGTAAAGCACGAAATAAACCAATCGTTACGTTATAAAATCTAACAGTGTTGCATAGTATGTGGAAATAATGTGCTGGCAAAATTCATTTATAAAACACAGGCCCTTGAAATTAATCTTTGCAGGAGGTAATCAAACATTGTTCTACGTTTGAATACTATCATTTTCTGGGGGTTGATGTCGGTTAGTTTTCTAGAGAGGTACCAGCGTTTCTGAGAAATATTTTGCATCCATCGTCATAATCCTGAAGCTCCTGCATATTTATCCGGAATATTGGCATCTAGTTACCAAACTACACGGAGTCGTATTCTATAAGAATCTTCACAGTCATGGTCATGAGAACATCAGATCTCATTGGGCAACTTTTCTTGGGATAACTGCGTTTCCCTGAAGAGGAATGCATATAGGATATTGGTGGGAAAGCCAGAAGGAAAGAGACCACTGGGAAGACCAAGGGTAGGTGGGTGAACAATATTAAAATTGGTCTTAGAGAAATAGGATGGGATGGTACGGATTGATCTGGCTAAAGAGAGGGAGCGGTGAAGGGCTGCTGTAAATGCGGTAATGAACCTTCGGGTTCCATAAAATGCTGGGAAATTCTTGAGTAGCTGCAGACTTGGCGGCTCCTCAAGAAGGGCTCAGCTCCATAAGTAACCGCGTTCCCTTGTGTTTCAAAAAGTGCTTATTTTGTCAATAATACTTCAAATAAAAGTCGTTCATATTACTGAAGTATGGAATTTATTCTATGTGCACGTTCCATTTATACAACTCCGTGGCCTTTAGTCCACACGGGAACTATAGCGACCAAGCGACCGCCGCTTGTCGGCGAAGTTAGTGCTAACTTTAGCGGAGAGGTGGTGTCGCGTGGTCAGCGCAACGAATCCCCACGGCCATTAATCTCGGTTTTCTAGACCGGAGCCGCTAATTTTGCATTCCAGTAGCTCCTCAATTATCATGAGGCTGAGTGAACCCCGTTTCAGACCCACTACTCCAAAAGTCTGGTAGCGTCGGGAATCGACCCCGGGACCCCTGGATCTAGAGCCAGGAACTCTGACCACTACACCACAGCCTTCTTTTATACTATCATCAGTTAAATTTGAGATTCATGTCGGACTCATATGAACTGAAATAAAATTCTTTTCATAACCTATACTATACAACCGAACGAGAATTTCACTCAAATTTGTCGAGATGAAACATAAACTGACGGCCGGGTATTACCCTTTAGCGTTCATTTTTTATGTTCTTTCTACAGAGAGGGAGGAATCATTGTTTTTTTGGTAATCAAATGCAATTTATGTCACTTGCAGCATATCGGTTGCAGCAGTCTCTACCCCAAAGCACAGGCTCTGTACCAAAGGAGCTGAAATGCCAGTTCTGTTTGTCTGCAACCATCCAATCATTTAATCTGCTTTCAATAAAACATGCACGTACAGTACACATGCGATTCTATTGTCAAAGATGCATAATTATTCTATGGCATGTTAAAGCAGAACTGTACCTACTGTAGAGATTATAAGAGATCATGCGTTGTTTAAACCACAGTAATCATTGATAAACTCTTGAAAATTGTAGGGGTGTTAAAACTCCTTGAGAGAAAACATTAGCTTTCATGTGAACGTAACCAACTGCAGTATAAATCCTGTTACAGGTCACTGCCCAACAATGATCATGGCGCGGACCACATAGAAAACAATTCTTGCAATAACCTTTTCTATTGTTGCATGCGAATATTACGAACGTTACCTAGAAATGTGTGTACATATCACAGTATCAATACAAAGAGGGACTGCAATGCCACTGCCGAGGTTTGACGTGATCTAATTTGGGTTAACGCTAGTTTATTGCAGTAGGCGTCAATGTCAGGGGCCACATGTTTATACAGACAGAATGCGGACTGAAGGAGGTCGAAACCATCCGTGCCATTCACAACCCGACAACGTCAATACGAATACGAGAGGAAGGAAAACGAATAATGAAAACTTTTGAAGTTTTCGAAATTTGACTCAAGCGAGTGAGGAAAACCATTATAACTCATAAAGAATAGAAGCACAGAGCAAGATTCGAAGGACTGAAAAGCACAAACTTCAGTATTTACCCAAACATGCGAATTATGCAATTCTTGCCCTTTCATTTCACGGCCGATGTCTAAAAGAGTAATTTCGGCTTTCGGAGTTTGACCTATCGTGTACTGAAGATATTCCAACTTTTCCGGGCATAATTCAATTACATTTTTCAGTGTGAGACTGAAGGGGAGTCAGATAATTCGATGACTTCCCTGATAATGCTAAAATCTGAACTTCCTTCTCGGTACTATCTGGGAAACCAACTAAATAATCAAACATTCCAGTCAACAGTTTCAGTCGTAAATACTGATACAAACTGAGCAAAGTCTGTTTAACATCTGAGATACTAACAGCGGTAATTCTGGGATACAACACAGAAATTTCTATCTGCTCATGTTAATTTATTGAGTGGTTTATTCTTCGAACTCTGAAGATGGGGGCGACATGTTACTCCGAAACTTCGGCTGAATTTCAAAGGAGTGATAAACCAGATGATAGGTTTCTTCAGCAAAGTCTGGTTTAACGTCTTTTCCGCCAACCTTTCTTCTTATCCGCATTGCAGAATCAGGCTTCATCCACGTACGCCTACTCCTACCGTTATAGATTCCAGTGTATTATTTCTCCCTTCTATCTTTCACTCGCCCTGATGACGGCGATTGAAATGTACGCCGAAAGTTGGTACAGCCTCAACATAAGGCTCGGCTAAACCCCAAGGCGGATGCTGTAGGACTACATGCTCCATAATTACCGAGAAGACGGTAACCGCAAGCAACGTCTATTAGCGGCTGTGTTAGCCACAAGACCAGCTACACGGTCACTGCTGTATCGGACTATCACGTTAGGATATAGTCCCATCATCCTTAGCGAGCTATGAGATGCAGAGGAAAGAGCAAGAGGAAATCGATTAATGCCTAGGGATATGTTATGACTCCAGTGCAGCCAGTCAGGGATGTTACGAAAGATTGTTTACGAAAGTTAGCAGTTTTAATGATGTTGATGTTCGCCATTCTGTAAATCTATTTTAAATTAAATTTGTTTTCTGGTGCAGTCTACAACCAATTACCGTAGAGGTAACCTAAACAAATTCAATCGCCACTTACTTTTTGTAACCGTTCACTATAATTAGTTACATTATAATGTGTTGTTGATTAAAGGTACTACATTGTAAGCTATATGTCATATGTTTGGATTAATGAGATAGCTACGTTCTTACATTCAGGACGTGACAAGGGCTCATTCTTTCTGTGTGAGCAAGATCCAGCCACCTGCAACTTCTCATAGAATTCAGCTGTTGTAGAGACAAGGGCAGGGCTTTGGTAACCTGATGTTTGACAGCTAAGGCAAGCAGTAAAACAAAAATAGGTTGGCTCGATAACCACGCTAAGCTTATTATACATTAAGAACTGTCAAAAGTGCCGTTGGTGTTTTAAGGGCCGAAATTGTGTAGCAAATTCATGTGATTGAGAAATCTATATGTAATAATACAAATGCCGTCGTGAATGCAACAATTTCTTTGGTTTTAGTTCTTTGTTTTTTCTTCCTCTACACTATATGTTCCGGCCGCAACTGGCCACCAACAGGTGTATTTTTCACTACGCAGCTGTCACACTGCACACAATCCAAAATCTGAAACACCAGCCTGTCAGTTTTGTTTACAATCTCGCCAACATACGCTCGTCAATTTGATTTTAGGATTCCAGTTTAAATTTTTTTTTTAAATTTAAAATAAAAAATGTAAAGTTTTAAATCACAGGGATACCTGCTCTGTGTCCACATGTGCTGCAGCGGCTATTTCTAGTTTTCAGCACCGTTCACGTATTGTTCTGTGCAGGCTCCCTGTGTGTGTGTGTGTGTGTGTGTGTCGCTGCTCACATTTAACACGTTTGCAAAAGTATTAAATCTGAGCAGCGACACACACACGGGGAGCCTGCACAGAATAATACACGAACGGTGCTGAAAATAAGAAATAGTCGCTGCAGCACATGTGGACACAGAGCAGGTATCCCTGTGATTTAAAACTTTGAATTTTAAATTTTAAACTGGAATTCTAAAATCAAATTGACGAGCGCATGTTGGCGAGATTTTAAACAAAACTGACAGGCTGGTGTTTTAGATTTTGGATTGTGTGCAGTGTGGCAGCTACGTAGTGAAAATACACCTGATGATGGCCAGTTGCGGCCGGAACATGTAGTGTACAGGAAGAAAAGACAAAGAACTAAAACCAAAGAAATTGTTGCATTCACGACGGCATTTGTATTATTACATATAGAAGTGAATAGTGCAACAGGATGCTTAAATCTAATATAGTAAATGATTGAGAAATAAAAAAAAAAATTGGAGACCACCTAGTTTTTGAACCAGGCCAATAAGACATGATTGAAGGAGGCAACTTTTTTTGGAAGCTGAGGTTCTGAGAAGCAGGGCAGATCATTTCAGGAGGGGCAAGGACAATAGA
Source organism: Cryptotermes secundus (assembly GCF_002891405.2). NCBI lineage: Eukaryota > Metazoa > Arthropoda > Insecta > Blattodea > Kalotermitidae > Cryptotermes > Cryptotermes secundus. The sequence goes on along the minus strand of NW_019724586.1, from coordinate 471,520 downwards.
AAAGGAAATAACAGAAATTGGAAAGACTTGGGGGACGTTATGGCATTGGCAAACCAGAGGAGACGATGGAGGAGCTTCAAATGAGCTCTATGTTCCACTCGGAACTAAAGGAATTAAGTCAAGTCAGAGGCGTGAGGCTGACCAGTCACTTCCATCTAGTGCCGAGGTCAAGAATAGTGGAGCTACACCTCCACTCCCCAGTATGCCTTCATGGCGTGGTGCTTAACTAATTAAGCAGAGGGACAATTTTACTTTTACCTTACCCCAAGGGGAAATTGGAATTTCCTTCCAGATTTTTGAAATACATAATTCACAGTGATCCTCCTAATCGAGGCTATTGCTCTTGAAGAAAGGAGTTAAGGAGAACAAGAAAGAAATGTAAGGAGAGGCAAAACTCAGTACCTGTGGTGTGCTAATGATATATGCCGGGTTAAAATCACGATGTTCAGAACAAAGGGGTGGTTCATTCGGCGAAAAATGAACAGAATTAATTTCATTCACGAGCCTCATCTCGCAGATTTTCTAATGGGGACTACACGCCAAATTTTCTGAACGCTATGTCGAGACAACTTAGGATCATACCAGGATATCGCGTTTTGAACGTACCGAATTATAAAATGACAGAATGACACTTAAAAAAATATTCACTAATAGTTATTTCGGCCGGTCACGGTAGCCGAGCGGTCTAAGGCATGTACTGTCTTCGCTCGCTTGGAAACCGGGATCGTGGGTTCGAATCCCACTCAGAGCATGGATGTTTGTGTGCGTTTTTCTGTGTTTGTGTACAGGTAGAGGCCTTGCGACGAGCTGATCACCCGCCCAAGGAGTCCTACCGAATGTGTAAGATCTAGAAAAACCGAAGTGAACGGAGAAGTTCATGGAGATAGGCCTGGGCCCACTCAGGCTATAGTGCCAAGGGAAAAAAATATTTATTTCACTCTAAGTTATATTGTTAGCAGCAGCGTAACTTGTCAGTAGTCTGTAGTACTGTCAGTTCTAACGCTATAGGAGGAAGGTGAATATTGGTTACGCAATAAATTATGTCGTGTTCGTTCATAAGATAAGGTTTAAGGGGTGAAACTAAGCGACCTACAGAAGTATACGAGTGAGTAGGTGTGTAACAAATTTGTGCATAGCAAAATAATGCAGATTTTCAAAGGTCAAACCCAGAGCGAGAATGGAGCAGCAGTACACATCCGGTGAAATTAGCTTTACATGTCATCATCCTAATCAGCTACAAGGACTAATTTATTCTTCAGTCCGTTTTGACTACACAAAGTTTGCTCCCCGCTTCTTCCCCAGCCTTCCAACTGCACAACGTTCTCTCAGTTTACAGCTTCGAGCGGTTCTCAGGCATTGCCAACATATTATCTCATGATCCTGCTCCATAAGGCTTTATTGTTTCATGGATTTTTCATAAAACTCAATCCAGCAGACGAACTGCATTTCCATAAAATTCATAATGAAGGTATTATTTTTTATTGATAGTGGGGTGGGGACTAAGTCCTTTGTACTGCGGCCACTTCTGGCCTATTGTACCAGCCCCAGATGATAGGTGAAGGTGATTGTGGAAAAATTGGTGAAATGAAGATTGGCAAGGAAAACCGAAGTACTCGGAGAAAACCTTCCCCAGCGCCACTCTGTTTACCACAAATCCCACTTGACCAGACCCCGGATCGAACCCGGGCCGCCGTGGCGGGAAGCCAGCGACTAACAGCTTGAGCTATGGCGCGGTCCTATCAATGGTGATACACATATTCGAATAAATGCAAATCAAGCAAAACTTACAATTCAAGATTTTAATATGAATTTATTTACAGTTTAAATTAATTAAAGTTTCATTTCCAACCGGAATCTAATATGGTGAAACAAATATAATTATATTGAATTTTTGTAGGTTGAAATTGACATGTGGATAGTAGCAGAAGGCTGAGAAAGGCAGGGGCCAAATAATTATACTGTATAGGAACGCTGCACCTTCATCCAGCCCTCAGTAGCCATGTTTAAGCATGCCCAAGTGCGACAACAGAAACATATGGAGCAACAGAGAGACAAGTTGTGGCTGAGCGCTACATTATTTACTAACGTTTGTGATGTAGGGGATGTCTGGCGGTACACTGTTCTATTCTTGGCCATGACTGATTATGAAGCCTGAGGGTTTTGGTATTGGTCAGCTATTTAAGAAGAGGCTTACGAATCTCCGACCACGTCACTCCCCAATAATTACATTGAAACTGTGATTAATTCTTATTACATTTAACCACAAAATTTTGAGAACTGAGACGGGAGAGGGGTGAGATGTTTGCTGAATAAGGGCGAAATTTAACGGAGGTTACCATGGTGTACTTTAACATATCATTCTGAAACTGAACTATAGAGTTCTTTAATTAAAAATATCACCATAGCTCTTTTATCGGCAGAGATTCGAACCAGACTCCTTTAAAATAGAGGTCAAGCGCACTATCGCCATGTTAATCTGTTTAACGTAATAATTTAAGTAGCGCTTATTTAAAAATGGAGGCACATGGTAGTGTAGTTGATTGAGGCACTATGTTACAAGCCGGAAGGGCCTGTTAAAGGGATAGCTTATATTATTAGAAGACTTGATAATAGTACGTACATCAGTTAGCTAAAATTCGGGCAACGACTCAATGGGGAATTTCATACGGAAAACCCTAGAACAGTAATACTTTAATTCACGGTATATGTAACCAAGGTGTACATGGACTGTAACAATATTCCACAAAATTAGTTTATAATCTTGGGAAAATAAGGAAGGAAATAGTATCATATGATGTATAGCTGCAAACGTAACGGTTGTTGGTTTGAAAATTTGAAGGATGAATCCAGTTTCATAAATTAAACAAACTATATATCTAATCCTATATGTCATATGTCATATGTTACATATACCATATCTGTCATTTACAAATGTATAAAAAAAGTACCTTCTACAGACATAAGGTCAGCTTCAAAGAAAGTAAATACACTTCACAATAAGTTACTCAAGCCCATTAACAAACGTTTCTTTGACTTCAATGCACATAGTAAATTCAAGAATAACGTTGCATGGAAATTACGGCGGCTGAGTTCCTGATGCACAGAGAAGAGAAAGACCCTAAAAGTTCTGAAGGAAGGGAAAATGACTAAATAAATAAAGAAGAGAGTGGATAACGAGAAAAACAAAGGATCAAAGTCGAAAAAAGAAATGCAAAGAGCAAGATAGAAAAGAATAGGCAAAGAGACAAGAAGAAAGCTTGTAATAAATAAAGACAAAATAAAAGGAAGAAAGAATAATTCAACTAACAAAAGAATATGGTTGAGGAAGGACAGGAAAAGATGAAGTTGTGAAAAGACACCGAACGTGGCCGACTTGAACTGGTTAGAACGACTGCAACTGCGGCGAACATTGCAAATGAAACCCCCCAGTCGTACTCTGGAACTTCTCACGCACTCGAGTTCCTCCAGTCCTAAAGCTGAGTTTGAAACCACACAACACCAACTGTACATCTTGTGGAGTAGTAACAGTAGCCATTTGACCAGCGTATGGCAGAGCCGCTTGAGAGATGAAAGGACCTGAGATACGAGAAGTAAAGATAAAGAATGAAAACTAGAATAACACATTCTCTCATCACAACTTACGATGTCGTAAATGTGAAGAGGTTATGTTCCATGAGCCAGTGTGAGAAATGAAAGAGAACTTAACACGAGTTATGACAAAGGACTAAAAGTGCAGGAGTATCCGACGCGACACCAACCAATTATAGTATGATAAAGCTATAAAATAATTACATCACCATGAAGATGACTCATAAAACAAGGTCTTGAGAAGAAATTAAGGAAATGTTAATAAAATGAGAGTGAAAAATAAAACTTAATGATTGTTGCGCCCTTTAATAAATTGCAGCAAGTATTCGCTGCTGCTTGTACAGCTGGTAACTGATAACATGTAATGACACTGACATGACATTAAATTGTGCATCTTTAGCAAAACCGCTCGAGAAAATGACTGAGAGGACATCACGTTAATCTGTAACAACATAGCTTAACACGAAAAGATTACTTTCGGAAAATTGCCTGGTTTAATTTATGATAATGACTTTCTGTTTTACTGTTGGAAACAGACGACCAGACCATTAACACTTTCAAGTTAACAATCAAAGGTTGCTTATATCACATAATATTTCCATCATTAACTGCCTAAATTAATAAGCTATTAAATATAATGTTATAATATTTATAATTAATTCTCAGCCATTTCTTGGTTTATATTTATAATACTGTCTTCAGGTTTTACATATGAAATTATTCCACTCTTAACTAATTAACGACAGTGCGTTCTTTATTTTCCCCAGAGAATTTTCTATACATTTCTTCTTTCAGCTAGAAGCCAACTTTACGAGACGTGAAATCACTCTTTTTAAAATAAGAAATACTAGAATGACTACAACAAACAAGTTAGGTTAGCTTAGCTTAGCTATATTGTCTTAAGCAACATTTCGAAACTCTGCTATGGAAGTGGGTATGATGGCTGCATGCTTCTGAGACCACTGTATTTCAGATTATCATGTTCAAACAGATCACGGTCACTTCCATTCAAATATCTCCGTATGTAGCATTGACAATTACATATTTTTTTTACTGCTAGTGGGGTGGGACTAAGTCCCTTGTACTGCGGCCACTTCTGGCCTATTGTACCAGCCCCAGATGATAGGTGAGGGTGCTTGTGGAGCAATTGGTGGAATAAAGATTGGCAGGGGAAACCGAAGTACTCGGAGAAAACCTGCCCAGCGCCACTTTGTCCACCACAAATCCCACATGAACAGACCCTGGATCGAACCCGGGCCGCGGCGGTGGGAAGCCAGCGACTTACCGCTTGAGTTATGGCGCGGCCCTTTTGACAATTACATAACTCCCATGTCAGCAGTTGAAACGCTGTCGTTAAATATGGTACATCGATCAAAATGGCAAACCATAGTTCATGGAGAGAGGGGAGGTTGTGGTTGTTCTAAGCCTCTTTTAACCTCTCACAGTCCAGTGGCTCTACAGGCTTCACCAGCTTAACACTAAATCTATTCATTCTGCCCACAGGGTGCATCTGTATGTCTCTCAAAGTAAACTAACGGCCCTTCGATTCCTAGGCACAATTTATAACGCATGAATACCAAGCAACTACTTATGAGTTCACTGAATATTTTCCAAAATTATCACGCTTCCCGAACCAAAGAAGGATGACTCCTCCCCGCTTAACCACAGGCCAATTAGCTTATTAAATACTCTGGCGAAACTTTTTAAAAAAGTATTACTTAAAAGACTGAACTTTACCTTAAGAAAATTAAATCTAATCGGAGAGGATCAATACGGCTTGTCATTGCACAACACAGGCCTTGTGCATTCATAAACTCCAAATATTTCAGAACAAAGTATTATGAATAATTAGCAAACTCCCATTGAAACATTACACGAACAGACTGAATGAAGACTATTCAAAACCATGTCAGTAGAACAGCCAGGAAATTGTATCTCGAAAGTCAGATTAGTGGTAACCCCGGAATAAAGCAGTTAGGTTAGTATAATCCAATCGAAGATAAACACAAAAGTCCCCCCGCCCTGTTGACGGACCGATCTCCCTGTGAGGCGAAGCATTTCTAAATTATCACGCATTATGACATCTCTCTCTACTGAAAATAGCCCAAATCTCTTCAAGTCCTGTGTGAGTACGGCGCTCCTTAGTCCAGGCGGCTAATCATCAGACGGAATTCCGGAGGATCGAGTCAGCAGGCACCACCGACAGCTAATCCCCAGGCTGCATCAAACTGAGAGCCTAATGGTGCGCTGACTGCCACGGCAGTTGATTCAGATGAATGCGACACATATGTGTACTGTTGTATTTTTGATATTGTGATGGCGCCTAAAAGCAGGAACAGCGAAGCCAGAGCAGACGCCCATTGCTAGGCAACGGCTCAGTAAACACATTATCGTGGCAACAAATATGCAATAAAACGTCGAGTAGCTGCCGCTTCTATGCAACGGCGAGATAATAATAGAGGAATTGTTAGGAAATTGTGATTTGTTAGGGCCGCCCAGAGGCTATATAATGAGACAGAATTGAGGGCGATCGCTGTCGAACATGCTGTCAAGAAAGGAATTAGGCTCTGAAAAGAAGACTTAATGAGTGACAGTAAGACCGTTATAAATCCGTTGCCAGGATACGACTATGAAGACTAAGGACACTAGTGTGTGTGTAATGGTGAACTGTAAAGTGTGCAATCAGCGATAGCGCTGTCTCACTTATAGTTACGAGTTGCATGTATAAGGCGTCAATAAATCCAATCATCCTATATAGACCCATTCTATAGTCACAACCCTGAATCGTGGCAGTATATTATGCAAACGGACACTTTACAGTATTGGAACCGAGTTTATTGAGATACTGTGATGTGAACTGGATTAAGCTGTCTCAGAATAGATTTTAGTGGCTGCATATTATGGAAAATATCAAGAAAGGACGAGGAAATTATTCGCAACCTTTTTTTTTTTTTGAGACTCCCATATTTATTATGCAATCTGAGTTAATACATTTAGCATAATGATGTGAGAAGGAAAGAAAAAAGAACGTGTAGAACACCGCTCATTAGCGGTGCTCCTTGATTCGCAACCTGAATAACAGAATGTTCCTCAAGGACTAGGCACTATGACGTAAATTAACGGGGCTGTTAGTGTAGTCAATATTTCAAAAGGGGCATTGAAACTCGGTTGTTTATCCTTTGCGCTCGGATACTTGACCGCAGGTCTAATTCATTTCCTTTAAATTGTCAAAATGTTAAGAGGGCTCTGATATTGAACTGGTATGTGCTGCTTCGAACGTCGAGCTGAGCTACACGGAAGAATCCTTTGAGGACCCTTTGAGGTAAATTTCTCTGGCCACACTGGTTCTTTTTTTTTAATTTTGAGAATTTATGGATTTTCAGATTCATCAGGGCTTAAACAGATAGCTACTACAGCTCCCTTAGAAGATACACAGCGAAGGAACAATTGAAAATATTGAAACAAGCTCCCAAACTGCGTAATGTAACCTACAAGAGCCAAAAAAAGTAGTTCACAATATGCAGCCAGATAGGAAGTATACCCAAAAGTTTTCCATATCGACATCTTAAGTCTGATTGTTGGAAGGAGACAGAAAAATGTGCTTTCAAAGTTTACACACTTTCACGGCCTGTCGTGTTGTCTAACTTCTGGTCAATACTGCACGTTCCGGCTCTTAACCAAACCGACCCTACCGTAAGAAACGTGGGAATGCCTCCAGGATCAACTCTCACTAAGTAATAGCAAAACTTAAAGTAAGGTATATGATTAAAGTAATACTGCTTGCCCTAAAGTGTAACGAAAAGGAAGTGGTCATAACCCGTTTTAGACACTATCCCAGCATTCACCTGCAGGGAATGAAGAAAATGACACGACATCTGAGATCAGAACCCGGGTTCTCGCCATTAAAAAAAAGCAAGTAAGCCTATTGCCAACTCAATCGTGAAATTGCATGAGCTTAGTCTTTCACTCGACTGGACAACCAGTCTGGAAATATACTACTAGAAAAACTAACTCATGGTGCTGAGCCCTTCTTGAGGAGCCGCAAATTCTGCAAATTCAAGAATTTCCCAGCATTTTATGGAACCCAAAGGTCCATTGCCATATTCACAGGAGCCCTCCACTGGTCCCTATCCTGAACCAGATCAATCACAATCATACCATCCAATCCTATCGCTCTACTATCCATTTTAATATTGTCCACCCACCTACGCCTTCGTCTTCCCGGTGGTCTCATTCCTTCCGGTTTTCCCCCCAATATACATAAATTAAATTATTTATTGTACTAGTATCAGTTACGTTATAAATGCATGTAGGCCTAACTTCTACGTCATAGCTGACGTAAGTCAGGAAGCTGGATATAAAAAGAACATCGATCAGGAACTGGAATTGATTTCCTCCAATGTCCCTAAGAGTTCCAACTATAGTTCCTCCCTTGTTCCATGGAACGCTTCTTTCAGTAATGGAAAACCACAATAAAACCAAAAGACAAGAAGAGAGTAGAAACCAAGAGAAAACATTATACAGCAGCTTAATAAACGAACACACAAGTCTCAAGGAATGAAAAGACTGTTGAGCAAAGAGCAAAGACCATCCTAGTATATAGACCACAGGCAGAAGAAGATTAAAAAATATACCCTTTGATTACAAGGAGAGTCCTTCTAACCAACCATCCTCAAAAAGCTCCAGCATTCACGGCTTACAATTATCGACTAGTAAGCTACTGTTAATTCAATGCCGACAGATGGGATATTCAGCATCATTTTGCTACATTCGAGATGACTCCTTCAGAAGCATGAATGAATTGTTCTCTTAATTTGCCCGGTATATGTTTATATCAGCGAACATGAATTATCACATTGTGGTCTAGTGGTCAGAGTTCCTGGCTACAGATCCAGAGGTCCCGGGTTCGATTCCCGGTGCTACCAGATTTTCTGAGAAGCAGTGGGTTCCGAACGGGGTCCATTCAGCCTCGTGAGGATAACTGAGGAGCTACTAGAATGGAAAAGTAGCGGCTGCTCTCTATAAAACTGAAATTAACGGACGTGGGGATTCGTTGCGCTGATCACGCGACACCCTCTATCCGCTAAAGTTGGCACTAACTTCTTCGACAAATTGCGGTCGCTTGGTCGGTATAGTTCGCTTGCGAACTACAGGCCACGGAGTTCTTTTCTTTTTTGTACGGACAGTTACGTTACTTTTCAGGGACGTCCTACACAAACAAACAGAAGAAACTTCCAATCTAAGCGGGTTACAAAAAGAGGATGAAGAATAGAACGTAATGTGAAGCTTTATAATTTCTCTTCATAAAATATTTTTAGGCTGAACAAATGAACGAGAGCCGGTCGCGGTAGCCGAGCTGTCTAAGGCATGCACTGTCTTCGCTCGGTCGGAAGCCGGGATCGTGGGTTCGAATCCCACTCAAGGTATGAATGTTTTGTGTGTGTATGGAATTCTGATATGTGTAGGATTCGGTCCTACGACTGCTTTCGCAAGAGCCCACCACGTGGACCCATGAGGTAAGTTTTATCTCATTTCTGTAATATAAACTTGCATTACGTAAATGTAAAAAAACCCGCCACAAATGTACAGTGCAAAACGTCTGTGTAACAGGAAAGCAGTCGGCAAATTCTTGGTAGAATATTCATTTTATAGTTGAGCTCGTCGTTGTTTCTTTGATTCTGTTCGTCTGTTCTCGAAGTGGACTGATGTTTGATCAGACGTTGACCGCGTTTTCCTTTGCAGATTTTGATAAAGATAGAAGACGTTGCGATCTGCCGGACTCCTGTATAAGCACAGAGTGATTAACAAGCAAATTTAATGACGCTTTCCAATTTTATAGGTCTTATAGTGTTGAACGAAATGCTGAAGAGCAGCGGTAAACTATGACTTAAGTAGGTGACAGCCGTGGCCTACTTCAATGCAAAACTATACTCTTTTTATTGCTAGTGGGTTGGGGCTAATTCCCTTGTACTGCGGCCACTTCTGGCCTGTTGTACCAGCCCCAGATGATAGGTAAGGGTGATTGTGGAGCAGTTGGTGGAATGAAGATTGGCAGGAGAAACCGAAGTACTCGGAGAAAACCTGCCCCAGCGCCACTTTGTCCACCACAAATCCCACTTGACCAGACCCGGGATCGAACCCGAGCCGCCGCGGTGGGAAGCCAGCGACCAACCGCTTGAGCTATGGCGCGGCCCAAAACCCTACTTAAGATAGCCTTTAATTTGCCGAAGAGTGGAATCTGGCATCTCGCGAGTAAAGCTGTGCAATGCCAAGGTTTACCTCTTCCGTCACTATTTATGGACTCTAACCGCCTTATGAATGAGCCGGGATAGCGCAGTCGGTATAGCGACTGGCTACGGGCTGAACGACTAAGGGGTCGGAATTCGAGTCACAGGAGGGTCAAGAATTTTCTGTTCTCCACGTCGTCCAGACCGGCTCCGGGGCCCATCCAGCCTCCTGTCCAACAGGTACCTGGGGCTTTTTCCTCGGGATAAAGCGGCGGGGTCGTGAAGCTGACCACTCACCTTTATCTAGTGCCAAGGTCAAGAAAATGTGGATCTATATATCCACTCTCCCATACGCTTTAATGGCGTAGTGCTTACCTAGTTAAGGAATATAACGTAGATATCTACTGTAGAATGCACAGGCTCTAAACGAGCTGTAGTGCCAATAAAAGAGAGACTATGTTTACTGCAAGGAGAAAAAGTTGATTGTCGAAATGAATACAAACGGATGATAATGGTAGGAAAGAAGCGACAATNTATTTGAGCGTGGGCATTGGGAGGTAACTATAAGAATGAAATGCAATCACTTGTAAATTAGCTGCGAAACTAGGAAAGGTTATCATGATGTGACATGACTGAACCTAAGATGTCGGTGGCTCAATAAGTATGCCAGTGTCTCCAAATATCTGTAACAGAGAGTACCGAGCTCGGGAAACGTGATGCACTTTCCTCAAAATGGCAGCATTTACATTATCGTAATAATTTAACAAATGAAATATGTAAATTACAAATAAAGTGTAGTCATAAAGGTCCTATTAAAGTATTTATGTGTAAACAAGAGAGCATATCAACAGCAATCACATTATGCAAATGAAAATAATTTCGTTTTCATCTTTCGCACAAATGCATGAGTTAATCCGAATATAAAATTATCTCGAACATTTACGGAAGGGACATTAAATAGATCGTAAATCCTAGGATAATAAAACAACATCAATCATAGCGAAAATGATGGCATGAATGTGCATTATTGTGTGTGTGGTTCGCATACACACAAATTAAACAAAACAGACGCAATTAACTAATTCAGGAACAACACCATTTAGCTAATATAACTTGATTAAAGTATACAAAATCGAATTTCGGGGCTACAGCCTTCCTCCTCGCACATACGTATTATTACTCGTACCTTATTACCGCAGACAGTGCCCTCTGAGGGTGCAGTGGAGCAAACACGTGAGGAAGAACCCTGCAGGCGGGAACAGTGAACATGGGCCATCTAAAAATGGGTCTTGAATGCCAAGTAGAATATGAGAACTGTTTATGGACACAGAATTAATGCAAACCGGAACAAATATATACAGAGACTGTAAATAAATTTATATGATCCATAATATATGCTCTGTACAATACCGATGCAATGAAGTTTATTTCAAATGCAATTAATACAAAACCGATGAATACGAAAACAAAACAATTCGATTTTTTATGAGTTATCGCCCTGGAACACAGTTGAATAAGTTAGGATGTTTATATCATTTAATAATGTTATTTTAACTTATTTTGACGATTTCTTACCACATAACTTAGAGTCATACTAATTGTTATGGTGAAGATTATACATAAAATATCTACTCGAACTTTGATCTCTCAGGTACTGGGCTTGCAGTTTAGATCTCCGTTCGGGGCAAGTTCGTTATAGTCGCTGTTCTTGCGATGCCTTCTGCAAGGAGAGAGAGAGACCTTGCGATGCGCCCACCTCTCGGAGCAAAGACGCACTCCCAAACATACAAGGGATGAAGGGTCTGAAATGCAGACTAATTCTGAATCAGAGTAAGTTATGGGGCATTATCCTCGAACGGTGACGAAGAAGAAGAAGAATATAGGCTACCGTAGTAGGAAGAAATCAGAAGCACCTGTAATATACAAGTTAGAAGGTGGTTTGTGACTAGGCATGTTTGTTATACATGTGTTTGTCATACCGTTCTCATATCGCAGTAGTTTCCGCCTACTGACGGAGTTAACACTTCAGTGTTCGAATGTCACTTCGAGGATAACAATATACTATAGTGTAATACAATGTTTTAAGGGAGAACTGAACAAAAGATGTAAAGTATAATGGGATAAAATAAAAAAAAAAGGATAAGTGGTAAATAAATATAAGGAAAGAAGAAAGGAGTGTGAAGTGATAAAAGAAAGAAGTGAACGCGGAAAATGGAAGAAAAGAGTGAAAAAGTATGGATAAAAGGAAGTAAGACGTGTGTAAAGGAATAAAGAAATGGAATAAATATATGAAAAGAGACAAAGGAAAGAAACGAAAGTGTGAAACGTGACATATAGACGGAAGGAATAGGCGAAGGAGGAATAAATGGAAGGAAGAAAGGGAATATTAAAAATGGGCAAAAGAAAGGAAAAGAGGTTGAATGAGATCACATTTATTCCCTCTGATTATCAACGAGCATTTCCAGTAGTAATTTTCAACACAAATGCATATAAGACACCTATCTAATGTTTTTTTTTAATTGACATAATCCTTCCAGCCGCACTGTGGCCCTGGGGTCTACTCAGCCTATAACAGAAATTAGTATCAGGAATATTCTTGGGGGTAAAGGGAGGCCGGGGCGTAAGGCTGACAACCTTGACGATATATATGAGCCGATTGTCTAGAAAATGTGGGAACCTCAACATCTCACAACACTACGGGCCTTCACGGCCTGTTACAGGGATAGCTTTACTTTTTTACCTTACTTACCTAATATTAGTTGAATGTTCTTGGGGGTAAAGGGCGGCCGGCGCGTAAGGCTGACAACCTTGCCGATATATATGTGCCGATTGTCTAGAAAACGTGGGAACCTCAACATCTCACAAACATATGGGCCTCCACGGCCTGTTACAGGGATAGCTTTACTTTTTTACTTTACTTACCTAATATTAGTTGAATGTTCTTGGGGGTAAAGGGCGGCGGGCGCGTAAGGCTGACAACCTTGCCGATATATATGTGCCGATTGTCTAGAAAACGTGGGAACCTCAACATCTCACAAACATATGGGCCTCCACGGCCTGTTACAGGGATAGCTTTACTTTTTTACTTTACTTACCTAATATTAGTTGAATGTTCTTGGGGGTAAAGGGCGGCGGGCGCGTAAGGCTGACAACCTTGCCGATATATATGTGCCGATTGTCTAGAAAACGTGGGAACCTCAACATCTCACAAACATATGGGCCTCCACGGCCTGTTACAGGGATAGCTTTACTTTTTTACTTTACTTACCTAATATTAGTTGAATGTTCTTGGGGGTAAAGGGCGGCCGGCGCGTAAGGCTGACAACCTTACCGCCATCTATGAGCCGATTGTCTAGAAAATGTGGGAACCTCAACATCTCACAGCCCTATGGGCCTCCACGCCTGTTACAGGGATGACTTTACTTACTTTACTTTACTGTACCTATCTAATGACACGAGTGCGTCCGGTTGGAAAGAAGCGAAAAGGGAGATAAAGAAGGAAAGCCTGTACAATGATACCCAATTCACTTTCGAGTTCTCTCCGTTTCGATTAAGTTATCAAGGAACTCTAACGTATAGTATCTCACACGGAAGGCCGCGCCATAGCTCAAGCGGTTAGTCGCTGGCTTTTCACTGCGGCGGCCCGGGTTCGATCCCAGGGTCTGGTCAAGTGCGATTTGTGGTGGACAAAGTGGCGCTGGGGCAGGTTTTCTCCGAGTACTTCGGTTTCCCCTGCCAATCTTCATTCCACCAATTGCTCCACAATCACCCTCACCTATCATCTGGGGCTGCTACAACAGGCCAGAAGTGGCAGCAGTAGAAGGGACTTAGTCCCACCCCACCAGCAATAAAAAAAATCTCACACTGAACAATTTTCGCTTTGTTTCGTAACCTTACCATTTCGTGTTTCGTAGTAGCATTGCTGATTCGGCTCAATATAGAGTCTCTCAAAAATTTATGAGCGGCTTTATAAAGAAGAGCTGTTCGTGTAATCACGTTGGAACCGAAAATGAAGGTACTCCTAAGTCCTGCAGTCTGTATTGAACAAGAGAACGTTAGTCAAAACTGAAGAGATACTAACAGCGTCGTTAAGTGAACCACAAAAGAGACAAAATATTCTACAAAATCGGGATTTTCATTTAACCGGTAGAGTCAAAAAAGCGTTTAAGAGTACAAGAAGTGGTTTTGGGAGTAATTAAAATTTTATATGAAGAACAGTTAGTATTACTCATAAAGTTTCCATGATAATCATCAGCAATCTACTCACCATGAAATGGCACAGTTAATTCTCCTTAATGGATGACATCTAAATATTCATAAGCTTGAAATTAATTTGAGCGCAAAAGCACAGTCTGATTTGGTAAAAATGCTGACCTAATTACTGGTGAATCGGCTATGTGTCACGTAAGTTAGCGGTCAGTATCTATGAGTCAGCTGCTACATGTTTGTCATTAACACATCAATTACGTGCTGATGTATGTACATATATATGCATTGCCTCAGGTCTCGGGCTACGTTTGTGGTTTTCCTCAAACACTTCCAACAATTGAGTACATAGTGCCATAGAGAAGAGCTAGTCAACCGTGGGGACAAAGGGAGGCAACAGCCCCAAGATCCCATCACACACACTCCGAGCATCAAAGCAAATGTAAATGTTGGATTTCGTGATTTAGTTGCAACTGCTAAAACAATGTTTTTTTTAAAATATCAGTTCATAAAACTGTGGATCAGATCACAGAATTAGAACTCTCAGCAGTACAAAGTATGACTCCTGCGATGGAAAGACAGATCAGCCAGCGTACTAAGTGGACTATGGGCTCGAGTTACGGAATTCGATTCTCTGTAGTGGCAGGAGTACTTCTTTCCCCACTGCGTCCACACCGGCTCTGAGACCCACCAACTCTTGTATCAAGTGGACGTCGAGTGCGTTCTTCACAGCTCGGTCTGCAGCCACAGCTCTCGCTGGTTCCTCACTCGCAGATTTCTCTACCCTGAAGATGGAGGCGATAAGTTTCTCTGAAATGTCGGTTGAAAGAAGATCTACACGACGCCACATCTCAGAAGACGGCATTCTTTACATTCGTAAAGATACAGAATTAGAACTCTCAGCAGTACAAAGTATGACTCCTCTGGTGGTTGGTTTGAATAGTGATCGTGAAATTAGAGACTGACAACACGAGGACGATGATTTGTGGTGATAACAATATAGCAGATGGGCTCAGGGAGTACATTAATGCCACATATGATTTTCCCATGAACCATCATAAGAGATTGATGAGAAGGACCACATCTGTACATTCAGTCGATGTTATATAAAGTTTGAGAAACTGAATGTGTCTTAAAGAAAACCACTGACCAGGACAGGCAGTTTCACCCCAACCAGACGGCATACAGTGCACCCAGATCAAACAGATATGCAGTAATCTTTCTCCATCAAGATGATCAATCAATCCGTCATATAGTCTTTTGCTGATATATGTACCAATATAATGAGACTAGTAGTTACTATAGGATTCTGACGATGGTGTATAACACACTGATATATTGGGTTTCTGGACTTTATCCATCGTTCTGGTTTTTAAGATAACAAATAAAAACACGATGTTTCGGAAACTCGATCTGTTTCCGTCCTCAGGTGAAGGAAAACACCTATTCTGTTGGGTCCGTTAGAAAGAGCTAGCCTCAATCACTGGACCAGTGATTGAGGCTAGCTCTTTCCTTCACCTGAGGACGGAAACAGATCCAGTTTCCGAAACGTCGTGTTTTTATTTGTTATCTTAAAAACCAGGACGATGAATAAAGTCCAGAAACCCAATATATCATAATGAGACTACTTCAAATTGTAGCCAGTTAACATAAAGAAATATTACACATTAATAAATTAGACAAAATTAATCACGACGATAAAGAAACTACAAAAGAGAATGAGGAAGAAACAGAAAAATATACAAAGGGCAAGAAAAGGGAAGGAAAATAACGACATAAGAAAAGACGTTACCCTAAAAATGATTCAATCTATCCTCCGTTATAGGAGGGCTGTGTGGATATTTTAATCTGATCGACGGTCACTTTCACCGTAACATGAGACACACCGCACACACAGACGCAACAGATATGAGTTCGCACCGTGGAAGGGATGCATGGGACTTTTAAAACTTTTTTAATTAAAATAATCAATCAGGCATCCAGGTACCCCGACAGGAAGTCGTTAGCGATTCTCTGACAGTCCGCGGCGGCTGAGAAACAGGACACAGGGTCTCAGCTATGGCGCGCCTGTCATCGAAATTTCAGAGTACAGCGATGGCTGGCAGGTCTGTGTGTGAGAGATGGGTACTTCGTGGCGTGCTGCTGGGTTCAGTCGCGCATGAACCAACAGGAAATATCAGAAGTTACTTCAGCTCTCACATGGCTGAATTCTGTCTGCATGGGGAGGCGATAGTGAGGATCCGCATGTTTCAGCACTATCCTATTGCGTTCTTTATTTCCTTTCTAATGTAGAAGGAAATTGACAAAGCATATAAGCGACCAAAACGCAGACTTTAAAATTAATATAAAAGTCAGGTCATTCATTCGTTAAACCTAACCATTATCTTCAGTTCATGTAAAAATTCAGAATTTGTTAACATGTGACACATGAATAAATACCGATTCCATATTAATTCTTCAATCGTTTCGTAAACTACAATTTCACAGATGCAAAATATTTCCATTTTTATTATTGAACGTCGTGATTAAAAAAATCACATTCCATGCATCAATGCACATTTCGATGTAAGCAATATCCAGTGTACAAACATCACTGACAGTTAAATTGCAATAACCAACCACAGAAAGGATTTGAAGACATGTAAAAGGACTTGTATGTATATTTCAACGCTGTTAATACTTTCACAAGATAACTGATGAAAGACAGCCATTGCTTGGTAATGGCTCGAGAAATAAGTTTCCACAACAACGAACAAATACGTAACAATAAACGAACTGTTGGGAACACTATCATATATTAGGGCTGACCCGAGGCAGTTGCAGTCAGATATTAGCATGCCAATGTCAGGAAAGAACAAAAATATGGTCATGGGTTCCGAAACCGAGAACGACCGTGCTGGCTAAGACCAGCAGCAATTTACTGGACTGGACTGCAGTTACGGTCAGTGAGAGCCAGGGACAGCCAGTGAGTAGACAGTGACGGCCGGGAGGCCAGAGTTGCAGCGGAGATAATCAGAGCTATTGAGTCGCCAGCCAGCAGGGACAGGAGCCGTTTAACACGGAAGCTGAAGAATCTAATTCTGTATCAGAGTAAGTTATGGGACATTAACCTTGAAAGAAGAAGAATATAGGCTACCGCAGTAGGAAGAAATCAGAAGCACCTGTAATATACAAGTTAGAAGGTGGTTTGTTACTAAGCATGTTTGTTATACATGTGTTTGTCATATCGTTCTCATATCGCAGTACTTTTAGCGTATTGACGGAGTTAACACTTCAGTGTTCGAAAATGTCACTTCGAGGATAACAATATACTATAGTGTAACACGATGTTTTAACGGAGAACTGAGCAAAAGATGTAAAATATAATGGGATAAAATAAAGGAAATGAGAGGTGAGAAGGGGATAAAGGGAAAGAAGAAAGAAGTTTGGAGTGATGAAAAGTGAACATGGAAAACGGATTAAAAGGGCGAAAAAGTATGGAGGAAATGAAGTAACGTGTGAGAAGGAAAGGAGGAAAGGAAAGAATTTTTGAAAAGGGACTAAGAAAATGGACATAGGAAAGGAAGAAAGGAATGAAAAGGGACAACGAAAAGGGAGATGGGAATGGAAGGAATAGGTAGATGAGGAAGAAAGGAAATAAAGAAAGAGGTGTAAATGGGTAAAGGAAAAGGAGAGACGGGTGAAGGAGACCCAAATTATTCATTCTGGTTATCGACGGGAAATTTCAGCAGTAATTTTCAATATAGATAAATATAAAATGCCTATCTAATGACACGAGTGCGTCCAACTGACACAAAGGAAAGACTGTACAATAATACCTAATTAACTTTCGAGTTCTCTTCGATTTGATTGTTGCCCGGAAGAGCGATTTTCCTAAATAACTTCTCAAGGAACTCGAAGGTATATAAACTTACACTGAAAAAGCTGAGGAATCTACATTGTTGGGAACAGAAACCAGGCAACGGCTAATTAAGATAAACCGAGAAGACATAGTATGTGCTGTAGTGAGAAGTGAAATGCGTAAATGAGCTAAAGGGTTATAATTACTTGCCGTCACGTTTCATAAGAGTTCAATCAATCATGTCACCAATCCAAATCCCACGTATAGTCACTAACATGTGACTTAAGATAAACTTATGTTCACATTTAAGTAACTAGCTTAATTCCTAGCAAGGTCAAGGATATTTAAATTCACCATAGCCGGTTCTGAAGTTCATCCAGTTCTATACACTATGGATTCCAGTAAATCTTTCTCTTTAGGTAAAGCAGCCGGAGCATGAAACTAATCACACTCAACTCTCCTCCATTTAGTTCCGACGTCAAGTATAAGCAAGGTCAAGGATATTTAAATTCACCATAGCCGGTTCTGAAGTTCATCCAGTTCTATACACTATGGATTCCAGTAAATCTTTCTCTTTAGGTAAAGCAGCCGGAGCATGAAACTAATCACACTCCACTCTCCTCCATTTAGTTCTGACGTCAAGTATGGAGCTCTTATCTGCAGGCTCTTATATGCCTTTACGTCATTCACTTTAAGTTAAGGGCATCTTCACTTGTGATCGCATTTTATGGATCATTTGAATATCGTCCTCTCTATTTGAGAGTCGCAGGGTCTAGCACGTCTACAGGTCATATCACTACAGTCACTGCCTGCAGCTGATCACTGGTGAGCAAGCAAGTAGCCGATTTTACTCGCAACATGCTTAACATAGGTCACAACTCCCATTCTATTTGCTTCGCACCTTCCAACTTAATAAAGTGGCACATCACTTGAAATTGTTTCCTTGCTGTGAGGAATTATTAGCAAGAACAACATACTCCAGCTGAGGGCCACGCCATAGCTCAAGCGGTTAGTCGCTGGCTTCCCACCGCGGCGGCCCGAGTTCGATCCCGGGTCTGGACATGTGGGATTTGTAGTGAACAAAGTGGCGCTGGGGCGGGTTTTCTCCGAGTACTTCAGTTCCCCTGCCAGTCTTCATTCCACCAAATTCTCCATCATCATAATCACCCGGGGCAGGCTACAATAGGCCAATCAGTGTCCTCCGTGCCGAGTGGACCCAGTTGAGCTCCACCCCGCACTAAGCGAATTAATAAAAATTACTCTAGCTGACCATTAAGCTAAAGATTCCAATATCTCTCATACTTCTGAATAGCAATGTATGTATAACTCCAAGTACCATTATAAGGAAAAGATACACAACTCGTATAGGGCGTTACCGCTACTTGAGCCTCCTCAGTAACTGTTTATTTGTCAAATTATGAAACTTAAATGCCCATCCTACATGCCGTCAATCGGAGAAAAGATTCGGCCACTTATAGGGAATATTATAACTATTGCTCGTAGTTCGGAGTCAAGAGAAACTGATTATGCCTCTACCAGGATTGAACACCGGCTACCCAGCATTGTCTTCCATCATACTGACAGCACGGACAACTGATGTTCTTACGTTATCATAAGAGGCTAAACAGTTCCGTCCAGTGTGACTAATAAAGATTTTTCTTATTTAAATTCCTTACATTTTTCGGTCTTTAAGGACCATCCTCAGAGGGACATCAATACAAGCAGAAGTCACTATTACAATATGTGTTTGATTGCCAAGATATATACATACGGTGCTGACAAAGTATAGACAATCCTCAGAGATACATAAATACAAGCAGAATTCACTATTACAATATTTGTTTGAATGCTAAAATATATACATATAATGTTGATGAAGTACAATGGATATAAAATCTAATGTTGTAACAACTACAGCGGCTGTCTTAATATGTTAAAATATTTACAGTAATTGTTAATGGACCTGGGGTTGACTCAGTCTCTAACAGAAATGAGTACCAGGAATCTGGGCAAAGGGCGGCCGGCGCGTAAGTCTGACAACCTTACCACCATCTGTGAGGCGATTGTCTAGATAATGTGGGACCCTCGACGTATCACAACCCTATGGGCCTTCACGGCCTGTTACAGGGATAGCTTTACTTTCTTTTTAATTTTTTTTGTTGAAATCGTAAACCAAGTTGGTTCGTGTCCTTTTTTTCTCTCTTGAAGGAGGCCAAATGCGTACCGCCTTGTAGTTCTTGAGAACAGGATTCTTTAGTATCGTCCTGTAGGTGTTCGGGGCGCGCTGTGTCGTTCAAAGAAACAAATCAAATTCTTACATTATTTTACGATCGTGCATCGACTGCCGATATTATGCTACATATTTCTAGAATAGAACAACGGTGGTGTTGCTATTTCCTTCACGCAATGCAAGAAGGAATCGAGGGATGGGGTGGAAATCAAATACAGCCTTAATCACGTACAAACCATCTGGGTCGGTTGCGGGATAGTTATCTTGGGAGTTTGATTACACCATTATCTGGCCAGATAATTGGTCGTTTGATTGATTGGTTCATTGTCTAACAGGCATGATGGCTGTCGTTTGAGACTTCTGGCTCACTGGGTCGTTAACTGTTTATTTCTGAGCTAAGCAATTACTTAACTGTACATGTCCGAACTGCTCCAACAGGGCGTTAAAAATACACTTCCAACAAAGAGAAGAAAAATGAGGAACTTAGTCTCGTAGTTCAGTAATTAAGGACTTGATTATTTATTTGCTCAATTTATTTACATATCTTGCAATACTGCTGGAAGAAGGCTGAAAAGACTGTCTGCTAATAACAAAGCAGGACATACAATAAATCGTGATATAAATAAAGGCAACATAACTCGGTGAATATGTACTGAGGTAATGTGAAGATAAGTTAAAATACTGTCACGTCTTGGGTATACGTCACGCGACAAATAACTTCACGCCCTCCTGGATATAGCGAATTTATTCCACACTCGCTCTTACACTTATACAATACGCAATTTCACAAGTACTGCCATCTGCTGCAGTCACTGCCATTCACTCGATACAACTCAACTCATAGTTGCTGGACTTCAACTCATACTGAATACCAGTAACTCTCTCTCTCTAGTAACTGGCTAAGTATTCTCTACTGAATAGTGTTCCCTGCTCTCTATTTAGGCTCGGCACAGACAACACAGAAAAGAGTTACGTGATAGGTACCGCTATTGCGTAACGTCGTGTTTACCGACTGCCTAGCAACAGTCGTTGCATGGGCTCCCCTGTTGCGTCACCGTGGGAAGTGTTGTTACGTCACCGCGGGAGGCGACGGGGTGTTCACCGAGCGTTGCGTAATAATTGAAGGGGTGGGTGTATGTGACGTCACTCGCAGGACCGCAGAGTTCACGTGACTCTTACTTCTCGTTGCGCCATCCACGTCACAATGAGAAACAACTGTTATATGATTACATAAAGTAAGAGAAGGAAGAAAAGTGAAAAAGGAGAAAAATATAAGAAAACATGAAGACAGTGGTAGGTAAAGAAATACAGAAGAAAAGAAATATATACAAAGTTTATTTATTTCCTGAAGTGAAGTAAAATCACAATTGCTAGAAAAAGTCTTCGTGGCGATAATTCGCAAGCGAATTATACCGACCGAGCGACCGCCGCTTGACGGCGAAGTTAGTGCCAACTTTAGCGGATAGAGAGTATCACGTGATCAGCGCAACGAATCCCCACGGCCGTTAATTACGGTTTTCTAGACCGGAGCCGCTATTTCCTTGAAATAGCTTCGCAATTATCCTCATGAGGCTGAGTAGACCCCATTCCAGACCAACCATTTCTCAGAAAATGTGGTAGCGCCGAGAATCGATCCCGGGTCTCCTGTATCTGTAGCCAGAAACTCTGACCACTAGATCACAGAGGCGGTCTAATCACAATTGCTAGATAAATTTAAAATCAGCATTTCCTCGTGAATTTGGTTTGGAAAATAAGGAATGGTTGGTGTATTTTTCTTACGCAGTAGACATGTTTTTCTACCTTACACAGTTCAATCATCATCTTGATTCGTCTCCTACAGCACTAAATCTACAATTAGAAATCGCAATGCATTACAAAAGTAATCATGCGCGGCATGATTTGACGTGCTTACATACTCACCAGCTTAAAATATGTGAAAGTAACACACATATCTTAAATAACTCTACACTTTAGCTCACGTAACAACATTTATCACATGATCCTTCTTCTTTATATAGGCAATAGATAATATTCGATTTGATGTTAACGTAAAAATGGGAGATAATGGGCAGATATTAATGAAAAATATTAAGTTGATCCAACAAATGTTTACGTACATCCCAACTACTAAGTGTCACCAAATTTCGGTCAGTAGATTCGGTTGTAAGACTGAGGACAGACAGACGAACATAATTCCCTGCACATGTGTTCACTACTGGGACACTGTATAAAAAACTTCCAAATACAAAGCATTCGAAAATTTTACGAGAGACAACGTTATATATGCAAGTGGGGCATCGGTTGTGGGTGTGAAATCCGGTCCCTCATTCTATGGGAGCGGATCAGATTTGGATAGTTTCAGAGCAAAGTGCTGAGGAGAACAACAGAGAAGAACAGGCGTAAATAGGCCCTACATAACCAATTTTTAGCGTGTAGAACCGTTACTAAGTAGCTACCACGAAACAAGCTCCCATGCCAACGAGTTCAGGCGCAATAACAGAGAAACTGCTGGAAACGGTGTTTTCTAGGCGGTGCGTGCCGAGATATTACAGGCGAGGCACATTTAGAATTTAGTCACTTGTAAAGGAGCCTGTGAAGAGAGGACTTGGAGCAGTTGAGAGCCAGCAAGAAACGAAGTGACCGCGGAAGCCGAAAAATCTCCACTGTTAAAGCTGTTACGAGGTAACGACTGGTGAAGACACAGCGGAATGCTAAGATATAGCGTGTGCTGCAGTGGTTTTTAAAGTGTGAAGATCAGCGATGGCGCTATAATTCAGTGTATTAACGAGTCGTGTGCTAAGTGGCCAATAAACCTAGTCTCTAATTCAAACCCCGTCTATAGTCACTCATACACATGACAGCATATATACATACACAGATGTGTGTACTAAACCAAGGATCAATTACGTCACAGTTGTCGGATACGTGGGAGGACACAAGAAATACATGCAGGATTTAAAATTACGAGATGGGCTTTTTTTTGTACAACAATATAAAGATAATTTCAAAGTGGTGGTTTTAGCTGTTGTCTTACATGAACTGAAACTCAGTTTGTAATTATGACAGGGTGCTTGAGAACATGGTGCTGAGGACAATAGATGAGGCTGAGAGACAATACGAAGAACTTTACAAATTGTACTCATCGCACAGTCATCGTGTGGTCAAATTACAGTATTATTATTATTATTATTATTATTATTATTATTATTTGGAGGGGGTTGGTCTATTGTGCGTCCCCCTTTAATTATTCTAACATGCCCTTCCAGTACTGGTGCTCGCAATCAGCCCCGTTCTGCCAGCGAGGTCGGCCCTCTTTAGAAACTTTGCGGGAAACTTTGCTAATTTTGCTCAGAGGTCTCCTAGAGACATGAGGATCTTTTACGTGCCTTAAATCTACGACACGGGACACACGGCTTAAAGTCCTTCCCGGAGAACTTGTTCCCTGAATTTTTCCGCCCTTAAAATTTCCACGACCTCCGCCGGGTTTGAACCCGTTACCCCTAGACTACGCTCGTGTGGTCAAATTACAGTAGATCAGATAAATGGGACATGTAGCAGGCACGAGGTAGACGATAAGTATACGAATTTGGACAGGAAATCTGAAGAGGTGGGACCACTGTGGAGTCCTAGGTGTAGATCGGACAACATTCATATTAATCTTACAGAGGCTGAGTGCGATAATACTGACTGGACTGGTCTGTCTCAAAATAAGGTCCAGCGGTGGGCTTTTGTGTCCTCGTTACTGAACCTCAAGTTCCATAAATTGGGGAATTTCTTGACCGGCTGTGAGACTAGCAGTTATCGAGAACTGTGTTACATGTACATAATTAAGTAAAGCTATCCCTGTAACAGGCCATAGATTTGTGAGACGTCGAGGTTCCCACATTTTCTAGAGAGTCGGGTCACAAATGGTGGTGAGGTTGTCAGCCTTACGCGCCGGCCGCCCTGTTACCCCCAGGAAGTATAGAATTTATAACGAGCCGAAGAATTACCAATATTGCAACAGTCAGCCAGCTCAATTGATAATTGTTTTTTCAGTTAGAGTGTTTACATTCTGAGATATATAAACACGCGTTTTCGGTATAGAGACTGGCTGCGGGCTGGACTACACAGGGATCGGAGATCCAGTCCCGACAGGGTCAAGAATCTTCTCTTCTCCACGTCGTCCAGACTGGCCCTGAGGCCCACCCAGCCTCCTATGCAATGGATACCGGTGGCTTTTCCTCGGGGGTAAAGCGGCTGCGGCGTGAAGCTGACCACTCACCTCCAACTAGTGCCGAGATCAAGAAAATGCGGATCTATACATCCACACCCCCATACGCCTTCGTGGTGTAGTGCTTAATTAGTTGAGCACAGGGACAACTTTACCTTATAAGCATGCGTTTCGATAACGTTCTTCAGGGTGAGCGTGAACTATTGTCCGCAGAAGGAATACATGCGGGATGTATGTTGCGTCCTGGACCGGCCTGTACCCGACTGCAGTAATCATGAATTGGGGATGCTCCTGTCTGCAGTATGACTCACAGCAACTGTACCGTGGTCCTGTAATTGTCTGCAGTCTTGTTCACAAAGGGCAGTGCGCTGGAGTTTGAATGAGCACACGCTCCAACGAAACAGTTAACCCGAAGGGTTGGGGTTGAGGGGTGCTCGCCGGGCGGATAAAAACAGACACTAGCACTGCTTTACTGTACATGTTTTTACTTCAGATGACATAATTGTGACCCAAATTACACATACTTGTGTGATCGATGCGATGACATACCTGTATGGCATTTAATTCGGCAACGTAAATGCGTGTTCTGAAAATTAAATTTGTAAAATCCATATTTAATTTGAACTTCCTGAAACACAATTTTTCTTGTGAAACTCATAGTCGCTTGGATGACCATTAAGTCTGCTAAAGAAAACGAAAGCTGATTAAAAAGCTCGCCCCTGGATTCTATTCTGAAAGCGAAGTATTAAGCTCAAATCATTATTACATCCTGTTTCCTTATAACCCATTTTAATATTACACTCCAATCTATATCTCTAAACCATAAGTGGCCTTACGTTTCAGGTTTTGCAACTAATATTGTTGTATGGCTTACATATACACTCCACGTCTGCTCTAGGTTCTTCCCTCTGCACGCTCCTTAATTTATTCACCGAAATGACATTTGGCATAGAATGACTGTCTTCACTGCGTATTTCTCTCCACGCGCTTATTACGTCTTTCATCTCAGATTGAAATATTCTCCTTAGCACGTTCTTCTGAAGCATTCTCAGACTGTGTTCTTCCCTCAGAGAGAGGCGACCAGGTTCCGCACCCATACAGAAACATAAAAAAATAAGGTAAATTTGTACCTGAGCTGAACAAATTAAGCAGTACGCCGTGAAGGTGTATGGAAGAATGGCTGTATAGAGCAACATTTTCTTGACCTCGGTACTGGTTGAAGGTAAGTGGTCAGCTTCACGACCCGGCCGCTTTACCTCCGGGGAAAGAGGCCCCGGTACCAACTTGATAGGAAGCTGGGTGGGCCCCAGAGCCGGTCTGGACGACGTGGTGAAGTGAAAATTCTGCTACCCCGGGACTCGAAATCCGACCACTTGTTCGTCCACCCCGTAGCCAGTCGCTATACAGAATGGGTTATCCAAGAAGTAAAATAAAATATATATTTAAACTAAGATTTCGAAAAAAAAAGTTTATTTATTCATCTCGAAATTTTTCATTCAATATTAATCTATTTTGAAAACGGTGTATTAATTTGTCGTATACATTTTGGGTTAACGAAACTAGCTCACAAAACCTACCATGAATACTGTACTGTAAGAAAGACTGCAATTGTACTTCAATGAGTGGCTGAACGACGCAGCTTAGATGGATGAAAGAATAGGTTACTGACCTGACAGACTGCTAGCTTGAGTATTGCATTTCCTCACAAGAATAAAAATACAGTGACCGAAAACAGGAACGACTCAATATCCACGCAACCAATCTCATGAATAATCAATAATGTACTGATTTAATCGAAACTAGTCAGACATTGCAACCGTAAACTTTTCAGACTTATTCTCTAGCTAACTCGGCTCCATAGATCCAAGTTTCCACATACAAGCACGTGGGATGTGGACTGTCTTCCTTTGTAGTCCTTTGAATCTTCCATTTAAGTGTCGATGTTTCTAGCTAAGTTGACGCCGATCACAGTGGCCGCTCGGTCTAGGGCATGAAATATCTTCATCTGCTCAGACACTGGGATCGTGTGTTCGACTCTCCCTCATGTCATGACATGTCTGTCAGTGTCTCTTGTGTGTATGTGTTGTCCTATGTAGGTAACGGGCTTGCGAGAGGGCTGATGTCCCGTCAAAACAGTCCTACCAACTGCCTATGAAATGCAGAGCAGAAAAGGAGCGGGAGAACTTGTCGAGAAGGCTTCAGACAACAAGTACTTCAACATTCGCCGGTCTTGCTTGCATTCAGATGCATCAACACTTTAGCGCACACCTCGTTGAG
The DNA here is from genome assembly GCF_002891405.2 of Cryptotermes secundus. Lineage (NCBI taxonomy): Eukaryota > Metazoa > Arthropoda > Insecta > Blattodea > Kalotermitidae > Cryptotermes > Cryptotermes secundus. The sequence goes on along the minus strand of NW_019724586.1, from coordinate 444,938 downwards.
AGATCTGCTGTGGTAACGTCTTCACAGTCTCCATATCGATTGAGCTAATTTCAGGGTGAAATGCCACTGTTGAAGTCGAGTGATCGATAATCTTGGATGGTACGCTCCTAACTTTCCTCAGTTCTTCAATTCCATGTAAAGTCGTGGGACAAGGGGGTAGACACCATTGAACTGTTACGTCCGGTCTCAGAGAAACGTGGACTTAACTGAGCTTCAACGGGCAAGGCTGAAGCTAAATGTCAGACATTATTTAAACGATAGTGAAATTTCACATTACATTAAGCATGTCATGCATTAACCAACCAAATAATAATAAAGTGCCGAAGGAAGGCTCTGTATCGAGGAGCAATGCTCATTTAACGACACTGTTTCCATCGTAGGTTTTAATTATAGCATTTAATTTGCTGGTAAATTAGTTGTAAAAAGGTAAAGTTATCCCGGTAACAGGCCATGGAGGCCCATAGGGCTCTGAGACGTTGAGGGTCCCACATTATCTAGACAATCACCTCATAGATGGCGATGAGGTTGTCAGCCTTACGCGCCGGCCGCCCTTTATCCCCAGGAAAATTCCTGGTACTCATTCATGTTAGAGGCTGAGTCGACCCCAGGGTCATTGTGAGGCTGGAAGGATAAGGTAAATTGAAAAATCCAATGACCTCATCAGGAATCGAACCCGGGACCTTTCGGCTTGTAGCATAGTGCCTCAACCAAGTTACCGCTTGCCCCCAAACTAGTAATAAATAGTCAATAATTTCGAAGGAAGTCGTGGTCCATGTAACTCATTATCCTGTCAACAGCGAAACTGAGAAAAAGACGCTAAATATGTCATAACAGCCAATAACACGTCCAAGTTTCGAACCGGGAAGTTACGTCACGAAGGCAAGCCTATTATGACCCTACCGCTACACCGGCCTCCTGAGTAGTGATGTAGCATGCGTCAGTCCGTTAGTGAACGGAGAAGAGTCTGACACAGTGAACTTCCGTCGATCAATAATGATCATATCCGAAATTAACCTTGCGAGTTCAATACAGAATTATAAATAGCATGTCGCACAAAAAAGCAAACTCTTTACAACGATTTGCTCTGATTAACGATGTGTATTGAAAGCTTTTTAACAGAGATGGAAATCATACTGTATTAGAATATTGTACTAATGGAAACAGTCCACACAATTCTGAAAATAATTCAATTTTACTGTTTAACTAGCTGATGATAACACGGTACTGTACATAGATTAGTCAAAAATGACATATTGCCAAATAAAAATACCTAAATTAACACAGAACTCCACGTATTATAAGAGAAATGGTCACTTTAAATGAGATACTGATCATAAAATTTGTATGAATCTATCTATCTACGGCTCTACATCCCTTTGTGAGACCTTAGCTGCTTTTCTGTTTCTTTATCTCTTACACGGTCGGAAGCATTCTTTGGATGGGGGACCAGCCCATCATAAGGACGCTACCTGCACAGAAAGAAAAGTACGAACTTTTAATAAACGCACAGTGACACNATATATGTATACACGAGTATATGCTCAAGAAATTACATTCATTTTATATATATATATAAAATGAATGTAATTTCTTGAGCATATACTCGTGTATACATATATATATATATAATTTCTTGAGCAGCTCTGTTACTATCAAATTTGTAGACAAGTTTCTGTAACATTTATAAGAAGCCTTCGGTATGTGTATATATATATACCGAAGGCTTCTTATGAAACTCACAAAATCCTGCTACTGGACACTATCCTGAGCCAATTAAATCCAGTCTACAGCTTCGCATCTTACTTCTGTAACACTTCTTTTTAATATTATCCTTTTATCTCTGTAAGAGGCCGTGGAGGCCAGTAGGGTTATGAGATGTTAAGGCTCCCACATTTTCTAGACGATCGGCTCACAGATGGCCGTGAGATTGTCAGACTTATGCGCCGGCCGCCCTTTACCCCCCAGGAAGATTCCTGGTACCCATTCCTGTTAGAGACTGAGTCGGCCCCAGGGCCATAGTGCGCCTAAAAGGATTAGGTAAACTGAAAAAACCCACCTAATCGGGATTCGATCCCGCGACCTTCCGGTTTGTAGCACTAACAGAAGATATTTGAGACGGTGCAAAAATTGTAAAAGACGAACTGCTGGTCTACAGCAGACCATACATGCATGTTGACGAGGTTCCCAAACGACAGAGCAACGCGGCTGAAAAAATAACGCTTCTCACTTGTGTTCGGGTGTTGCAAATTTTGAATATCATCCAGGGCACCGACTATCCTGACAGGGTTTCGTTGTTCACGTCGTCATTCATTCATTCAAGGCTACGCATCCAGGGTCACTAAGAGCGTCATTACATAAATTATTAATACGTGGCAAAAATTTTGAATATGGTTCATTCACAGAGTTAAACCCACTCAATTGAATATGCACGTTTCATGTCCCTTTTTATGAGATAATCCAGTAATAAATTTTAATATTTTAAAGCAACACCTACGGGGGTTTTTGGATAACCTTTAAATTTGTTTTTCTATGAATAACTAATTCAGTTCAAAGAAAATAATTATTAAAATATACAGATCCACACAGCGCTTTGTTTGCAGTTACTTGTTAACTGCGGTAGCCAGTGATACTAGAATTACGCGTTTTCAGCCATTTTTTTTTCAGATATTTTCGTGGAAGTACAGTACAACAATAATTTGTTTATGCTTGTCCGTTCAGCAGTCTGGAAAATGGTTGTTTGCGAATATAAAAGCGCACGCAATATTTGTTTACGTATAACAACATCCAGGTTTACTAAAGCGAAAAATTGAAAAGCTCTGCCATAGGGAAAACTGACAGTATCGCGTTAAAAATACAACGTTGCAATCACTTACGGGAAGAAGCGAAACAAGTAAGAGTCTTAGAGACAAGTACAGCTAATTTAGAGCAGCAGTGAAGGCGACCAGACATGTTAACTAACAACATATTCAGTCTTCCTTGAGCTGTGTACGTACTTAACAAGTTAAATATTCACAGAATTACTGGGGTTTTGCACCAGCTCTTTCTAAGGGGCCCAACTGAGTAGTTGTCTTCCTTTCTCACCTGAAGACGGAAACAGATCCAGTTTCCGAAACGTCGTGTCCTCTATTCCCTAGAATTCAGGACGATGGAAAAATTCCAAAAACCCCAGTAATTCAGTGTGTCATCCACCACAGTGAGAATCCTTTAGAATCTCCACGTTAAATACTGTCATGATTTTATAAAACTCGAAGATTCCTTACAGCGTCCACAAAAGCCCACCACGTATTGTTGTAGTATGTTAGTTAAATATTATTCATACCTTCACACTGGGACGCGGTAGCGTAGTTGGTTGAGGCACTGTGCTACAAGCAGGAAGGTTGCGGGTTCGAGTACCGATGAGGTGGATTCTTTTTCAATTTACCTTATCCTTCCAGCCGCACTATGGCCCTGGGGTCGACTCCGCCTCCAACAGAAATGAGTACCAAGAATCATCCTAAGGTGTAAAGCGCGGCCGGTGCGTAAGGCTGAAAACCTTACCGCCATCTGTGAGCCGATTGTCTAGATAATGTGGGACCCTCAACGTCTTACAACCCTATGGGCCGCCATGGCCTGTTACAGGGATACCTTTACATTCACACTAAATAGCTTTAGGGCATGTTTTATTGTTATCCTTTCATTTATTGTTCCAACTACAACTTTACACACGTTTTCTTCATTCTTCCATGAGTAATTTTCTTCTGAATTCTTCGAAAGTGATGAATCTTTTGCTGTACTTTCCCTTGTCGACTTGCAGTATTTATAACGGGAAATTCTGCGGGACAATTCTGAATACTGTAACCAGATTTGCATACACAGAGGGAAAATCAGCTTTTCTCTCCTCCTTTTATATTCTTCTTCACAAACAATGAGTTATGATAGCATTGCGCACGACTTTAGTTAAATTCAGCAACCTGGTATATTTCAGACCACCTACGTACATAGATATTCAGAATAAACAGTGCTGGAGCCAAGAAGGGTTTAAATCTGGTTACCATAAGGTTGTCTGAGAATAAAATGCTGGGGGGGAATATTTGGAACTAAGAGAGAGGAGGGTAGCAGGCGGGTGGAGAAACTGCACAAGGATTTTTATAATTATACTGTAGCACGTAGAACCGCTGCTGGGCAACGACCGCGAGATGAGCAAATATACAAGAGTCGTTGCTGAGTAACGGTTTCGTAAACAATCATGCTCACACGGAAACGGTTGAACTACAGAAATAATCAGTGGTGTTTCCCATATGGTCCGTGCTGAGATGTTATAAGCAAAATAGTTAATCAGTCAGTGAAGAGTAGAAGGTTGGTGTGAGATGGCTGTCAGCCTGGGAGTTAAGTCAGTTGGAGCAATGAGTCAATTATGGGATATTCCCCAGCCGGTAAGGACGTTAGTAGAAAACATTGTTAGGATCAGTTATCAGGAAACGACTAGTGAAGACATAGAAGACATTATGTTTGCTGCAGTTACAGTGTTCTTTATAGTGTGTAAACCAGTGAGGCTGTTATAGTTACTTGTAGTTACCAGTTGTGTGCATGCGTGTTCAATAAATTCAATGACCAATTTAAACCACGTCTACAGACACTCATAAACTTGACATTAGAGTACAAAACGCATGACATGAAAAATACCTGAACATTTTTAATTTTAAAACGTAAGTGGCACTGAACTGTTATGAGATCTAAATATGGATGGCCGAATAATATTAAAATGGATCTTGAAGAATTATGATCTAGGGGTGTCAAATGGATACATTTGACTCAGCACAGAGTCTGGTAATGGGTTCAATTGAACACGGCGACGGATCTTCAGGTTTCATAAAGAGAGAGCAATTTCGTAAACAACTAAGCGACTATCAGCCTCTGCCTCATTCTTGCTGGTTTGTTGCTCGGTTCATTCTTGGACCCTGAAGGAGACGGTTAAGTTCCTCCGAAATTTTGATGGATTTCTATCGCACTACATGACATTTTAGTCCAGAAGATAAATTAAGAAATTTCTTCAAGACCCGGTTAAATTCAGTAGCCTTTATAATCTACGTCTTATATACAGATCGAAAAAAATTAAGGCAACTGGCTGCAATGAGGCTTGAAAATTTGTCCCGTATTCTGAGAGAAAAATCCTTTTATACTGTACAGAAAAATGATCAAATCAGCTTTATAAACGTTCAGAAAGCGAGTGGAGTACGCAACACGAGGACAGAGAACGTTCCGACGTGAGAACATAAATTGTGTTTTGTGCCTAATATTACTGAGATAATTAAATGAAGGAGGATATGAAGGGCGTTCCATCTGGTAAGTCGAGGACTCTGTAAGACAAGATTGGTTATTGCGGGACTGTTTGGTGACTTCAACGAAGCAATGGTTTGAAGTAGTACCAAGGGCGACAGAATGTTTATTCCTCCAATAGACCTTGCTCCAAATACGTCAATTTACTTTCTCTTTTGCAGAGTCAGTAGTTGCTATTAATTCCTGATTTCTTCAAAACTAATTGTAAATCGTAATGGCAGACACTTCATGAAGTAGGCGTTGGTTTATCAACAGTCTCTGTTCAGTGCAGCGAAGACAGTGGAAGAAATGTTTTGAGTGTGTAGTGATCTAAATTTCCTCTGCATAGTATCACCGCCTAGTACATCAACCAATTTATCTTCATATGAGTGTGGTTGTGTCGCCACAGCTCAAGCGGTTAGTCGCTGGCTTCCCACTGCGGCGGCCCGGGTTCGATCCCGGGTCTAGTCAAGTGGGATTTGTGGTTAACAAAGAGGAGCTAGGGCGGGTTTTCTCCGAGCACTTCGGTTTCCCTTGCCAATCTTCATTCCATCAAATTCTCCATCATCATAATCACCAGGGGGAAGGTAAAATAGGCCAATCAGTGGCCGCCGTGCCGAGTGGACCCAGCTGGACTCCACCCCCCACTAAGCGAATACGAATACGTGGTTGTGTATTTAGAAAATTTTGATGTTCTCATAATTAAATTTTTTAAAATTTCGTGTTCAAATTAGAATGTTTAACAAAAGCTACACACTTAACACAAGACACGTGTATAACAATTCAATTTATTCCGCAAACTTCCCGCATACTACAACTACAGAAGAACAATAGCAGCATATAATATCCACCCCTCCATATAACCCCGTGAGGAAGAAATTCGGCCAGCCAATACTCGAACGATTATGCAGCGAATGAAATCAAATTTATGTCGAAGCAGCAACGGGGTCAGCCCAACATGCACAGAAAGCTACAAGGAGGAGAAAAAGGAAGCAGGTGTCCAAAGCGTTTGGCCACAATGCTCCACTGAAATGTAAATTATAGGAAACGCTGGGTTCGATGGTCTCAAGAATGGCTTTACTTTAGAAATTACGTGGGCAATGTAATTCCGGCAACTTTATGCAACATTCAGACAGTAAATACTAAAAGATGCTGTTGAATAAATGGGAAGAACATATGAATAAAAACAAATGGAAATGAATAAATGAATAAATAGGAAATAAAATACAGATAGATAAAAAAGAAATGAAAAGAACATAAAGAGATTTAAATAAAATATTAAGAAAACTGGAAACATGGGAAATAGAGGAAGAAGGAAAGCAACAAGGGAAAGAAAGAAAAGCAGCACAAAAAGGAAAACTATATTAAGGGACAAAGAGAAAAGGCACGAAATAATAAAGAAGAGGTAAACATGTGAACGAAATGGAACAAAGGAAAATGAGGGGAAGAGATGATCATATCAATATGAACGAAATATAAAATTAAAAGATAAACTGAAAGAAGACAGGAAAAAGAGAGAAAGGGACTGAATCGAACAAATAAATAAACAAATGTTTTTAGTCTCATTTCCGTTCAGTACAGAGGCCTGGCCGTACTGGTACTGACTGACTGCAGAATGTCTGTTCAAACAGCGCATGAACTATGCAGCTTATCACAACAGAAGCGCACGTCAGAGGATCACGGCGTACAAGTTTGAGCTATCGCTAAGCCACTCAGATAAGGCCACTCAAGGCTGTAGTCTGAACCGTGAAGTAGCAGGATAGAACACACGGGCACCATCTAGGAGAACCCTACATCAAGTTTTCCTACCTGATGACATTAAGCGAATATTCCAAATAAACCATAAGCCTCTGAATATATTTTCAATACGTCTTCCGGTCACTTACGCCTCTTTTGCTTCATCGTTGTTTTGCATTAGTTCAACTGTTTAACGACAGATATCTCTAGTTATTCTATAATTTTCTCACAATGTCTATGGGGTAGATGCAAACACGTAAACTGTGTCGGGGTGGGGGTGGGAGATTGGATAGTATCTCAAATATATCCGAGTTAGGGTTGCGGCACCCTTATCTTTCTCTCGGGTTTCTTTTTTCCTGAAGTTATCATTTATAACGTCGAATGGAAGGACGGTGTTGAATGATGAATTGGGACGGATTTGGAAAGACGTGGTTGTGGCTTACTTTAAAAATTTTTTTTTTTTCACTGGCACTACAGCCCCCTTCGGCTCTGGCCTTTGAATTTCAGTTTCATGATAATTTTACAGACGGTAGGACTCCTTGGACGAGTGATCAGCTTCTCGCAAGGCCTCTACCTAAATACAGGACAACACAAGCACATAATAAACACACATACCAAACATCCATGCCTTGTGTGGGATTCGAACCCACGATCCCGGCTTCCTAAGGAGCGAAGATAGTACATGCCTTAGACGGCTGGGCTACAGTGATCGGCTACTTCAAGATTTTTTTTATTGCTAGTGGAGTGGGACTAAGTCCCTTGTACTGCGGCCACTTCTGGCCTATTGTACCAGCCCCAGATGATAGGTGAGGGTGATTGTGGAGCAATTGGTGGAATGAAGATTGGCAGGGGAAACCGAAGTACTCGGAGAAATCCTGCCCCAGCGCCACTCTGTCCACCAAAAATCCCACTTGACCGGACCCCGGGATCGAACCCGGGCCGCCGCGGTGGGAAGCCAGCGACTAACCGCTTGAGCTATGGCGCGGCCTACTTTAAGATATTACTCCAGCAGTTTAGTCAATCCCTCACCTGAGGACGGAAGCAGATTCAGTTTCCTAAACGTCATGTTCTTCAGAATACCGGACGATGGACAGAGTCCAAAAACTCAGTATTTCCGAGCGTTATACACCACCGTCAACCCCCTTTATAATCTGCATGGTAAATCTATTCAATCCATATGAACGTAGATATTTTATTCATTTTGCATGGATCTTGGTGGCAAGGTCCAAATATAAAACGGACCCAAAGTTGGGGCCGGCATGCAACAGCCTCGGGGAAGGGTTTTGCTAAGGGGGGAGGTTGGTTCGGTTTGTAGCAGTGAAGCAATTTGCTGTTCGAATTCAAACGAATTTCTCTATGCTTAATTTGTGAGTGTGGTGTTGGCAGTGGCCTGTTAACCATACTTTATTCCGTTAAAGCTACTGGACGGAGTAGAAGTAGAAATGAATTCTTGACTTAACGTCTCCGAACAACGGAGAAGGTTACTCCATTGCGAACATCAGATTGAGACCACAGTTCAATGAATAGTCACCACGAACGTGCAACCAGATTGGTTTATATTTTATTCTTCACTTCACTGATTAAACTAACTGCACGATGAGTCCACTAGGTATCACATGGCTTTATTTTTAATTTGCAATGTTATTCCGTCTGTAACGCAACAGTCAATCCTCTCTTAAAAGACTAAAATATTTACTTCACTAACAAGAGTTTTTTTTTTATTTTAAAATGTCAATGACTTTAAACATCTGTTGTTCTTGCTGCTACATGTTTCGGCCACACATGGGTCATCATCAGGTAACATCAGGTCTTTTAGGAAAGGAATGACTCTGTTTTATTACAGACAGAATATTTTATAAATTAAAAATGGCCCCCCAAAGCAACAGAATGCTGGCCCTCCAGACTGGGGGGAACCTCAAATCTGAGAGAGTAAAATGTGGTCATGAGTTCCGCGGGACTTCTACCTGAGATTGACTGCGCAGGCGAGGGCCAGCAGGGATTTTAAATGACAGATCCTTGTTCTCATCAGACAGGATGTTAAATTAAGGACTATGACTGCAAGCGTTCATTTTAAAAGAAAAAGTACTGGTCGTGAGTCTGAAGGGGCTTGTCGCCAAGACGAACTGAGTGGCGGCATACCGTCAGCCGTGAAGTAAATCTGAAAGTAGGCGATTCGTGCTCCCACAATTTTTGTTCCTTTAATGTTGACAAGACGTTTATATGTTGGAAGAAAAGTCCATCCCGGACATGCGTCTCGAGGGAGGAGCAAATCGTCGCTGGCTTTAAAGCTTCCAAAGATCGCCTTACTTTTCTCTTCGGTGGCAATGTAGGAGAACATGTCAAGTTTAAAACTCTCTTGATATATCATTCAGGGAATACAGAGACACTGTAGGGGCAAACCAAATCTCATCGCCGCTTGGTTTGTCTGTCTAACAAGAAAACATGGATTACCATGTCCTTGTTGCAGGATTATATGATGTCCTTCCCTTCTCTCTTTACCCAGAAGTGTAAGGAAGAAATCCTAATACCTGGCCCCTGCTTGTTTTGGACAACCGTCTGACTACCCTGTTAACATTGGCGACGTGGCAGACAACACAAATGTACTTTTCATGCCACGAAAGTCTACATCTTCTTTTTAAACCGATGGATTAAGACTAGATAGCAGCATTCATGGTCATTGATCTCGTGGGAAGAGCGGAAAGGTTGGATCGACGGCTGACGGAGACGGACGTCAGTGTCAGTTCATTAAGTTCGGGAGTTCTGTTGAGGCTGCAATGCCAAGAAGGTCACATAACACATAGGGGTACCGTTCGAGGAGGTTGCTAAGCTGCTGCGGCAGCTGTGCTTTCACGGTGCCTATGTCCTCAAAACTCAGCTTACGGCACTGGCAAAGGAGTGCAGCAGTGAGGAAGTGGAATGGGCGGTGATGAACTGACCAAGGAGAGTTGCAGCAAGAAAGAGTAAGAGAGCAGAAGAAGAATCAAGTGCAGCCAAGACCGCAAGTAAAGCGGCCGTGAAGACTTGAGATTTCTCGAGACGCAGATGGCTTTTCTCGTTGAATGTGACCGGAACATAGAACGAACTGGCATACTTGTATGTAGTTAAGGTTTCGGTGATCTTCTGCGCTGATGTCTTGAACGCTATATAGAAAACAAAAACCGGAAGCGAGTTCACTTTTCAAACGCCAATAATGTGTTCTGACCGATAAATATCAATATTTCACAATTTTCTCTTTTATATAATGATATGTTTAAATTTTGTTTATATTAAGTGAGGAGCTTCATAACTTGTACCCTTCTCCAAGTATAATTAGAATGATCAAGTCAAGGAGGATGAGGTGGGCAGGGCATGTAGCACGAATGGGGGAGAAGAGGAATGCATGTAGGATATTGGGGGGAAAGCCAGAAGGAAAGAGACCATTGGTATGACCAACGAGTAGGTGGGTGGATAATATTAAAATGGATCTTAGATAGGATGGGATGGTATGGATTGGATTGATCTGGATCAGGATAGGGGCCAGTGGAGGGCTCTTGTGAACACAGTAATGAACCTTCGGTTTCCATAAAATGCTGGGAAATTCTTGAGTAGCTGCAGAATTGGCGGCTCCTCAAGAAGGGCTCACTCCATGAGTAATAAAATATAATAATTAAGTGACGACGAAGATACGTTTGATAGTCCAAAAATTTTACGTAAAAAACGTGTCTATGCGTGACATACAAGTATTCAGGAAAGATATGTACAACTTACGTCATTTTCGAAATATACAGCCATTTCTAAGAACACATCAGCGACGTATATGGGAGGTTACCTGCATTTGCGTCAAGAGCACGTTCAGAAAAGAGAAGGTTCGGAAGACATTACAAAGAGCAACTTTGCCGTAATTCCTTCCATGCCCGTAGACGTTCAGAATACTGTAGGTATAAAGTACGTATAGTTCATGGCGTACTACAACCTAAGGTAGGCCGCACACCGACATTCGTCAAGACATGTAACAGTAAAGACACGATGTCTGCGACATGACACTTAGACAAGAACACAGTTGAAACGAATGAGATTATGAAAATCGCCGCACACCGGTCTGAGTCGTGTTGCTGACGAATCACGAATGAAGCAAGACTGTTTCTTTTGTCTCATGTCTTGATGCTTGTCTTGACGCAGTTGGTGTGCTGATTTCATAAGCGCTTTACTTCTGTAACGATTAATTTCAACCTGGGTTTCATCCGTTTATAATTGGTGACAATGCAAATTGTGATATTTGTCTTCCTCTATCTACCGACTCCAATTATGAGCAGATATGTTTTACAAGCGCGTTATTTATAATTTTAAATCTTCTGTCCATTCTGATATTCTTACATAGCAGATACGAATTTACTGTTGCAAAATTACGGATTAATAGTCTACTGTGTACTTTTGAAAACTGTTATAGGATTAGAGGTTATCACAGCGGCGGTTGTGGAAAGTTCTAGCTTGAATATAACTGAGAGCTTGCTCTGCATACTCCCTGCTCTATACCGGCTTATTTTTCAACCATGAAGATGAAAGTGACATGTTCGTCCGAAACCTCTGTTGACTTTCAACGGACCATAAAACACATTATATCCCAGAAGATGGAAACCTTCATAAATGTTACTTAAGAATGTAACAAATAGCAGAGACATTATATATTATACAAAAAAGTAATATTCACCTATATTCTTCAGAACATACGTAGATTCGAGCAAACATTTCATATTTCAGAAGTTAGACCATCTAATTACATGATGTATACCTAGTCCTTCTATGTTGCACAGTTTGTTCTAAGTATTTATAAGAATCAATTTTAATCTCATGCCAGATAGCAGTTATATTGAACTGATGCGTTATGTATGAACATTTATTTCCCCGGGAAACTTATTATGTAGGTTACTAACATCCATTTCTCTGCGTTATACCATCCTGCAGTCTGGTAGGTGAGTACCAATTTACCACACTACACGGTGTCCCAATACATATATTCAAATTATTTATTTTCATCGCCGTGAGAAATTCAACATTATAACAGATACCAAATTTAACTCAAATCGGTTGAGATAAGCATGACAGGATATAAAACATTCATACAGACAAGCCATATACAACATCCATTATATAGCTTCCTTTCACGCTGTTCGTATAACGACCTACAAAAACACTAAACTTGTTACCACTTCTGAGGCACTAATTTCGAAAAGTTTTCTTAGGAACTGGGTGATTTATAGGTCTTCCCGTTACGTAAACATATGTAAAAATACTGCTACAAATCTTCCACGCCTTTCATTCACATCTGAGATTATTCCTCTGGATCAGACAAGCAGCGCCAAAACACCCGCTGGTGGTAGAACATGAAATCAGTGACGGAGCCTCAGTAATATGGAAGTAATATCAGGCAGCATGTTTCAACATGGTGCGATGTTACCTTTGCTGATTATAGACCTTAACAATACCGGCTCTAATGGGTTTCGTTAACTCTGGTTTACATATCAATTTGCATTTTGATGACATTCATAGGTCCTATTATTATAACCATCCTCTTAGGTAAACACAATGAGGTTATTAATTTTATAAAGGTGCGTTTCGTAGCAGACGGAAATTCCCATACGCTGAACAGTTTAATGAGATCGCAACATGATGCAACGGAAATTTGTTGTAATATATTAAGTGCAAATTTCATCCAAACACAGCTTAGAATTGATGGGTGAAAAGGGCACATTTCCAGCTTCTGACGCACCCCGAAATCATTGTGATGTTCAGTTCGCACTAGTTCCATTTCGATAGATACTTAATTTCGACCGGAAATTAAAGACGGTGTACGGGAAAGCTAAACATTAGAAATTCATTTTATAAACAAAACTGAATTCTGACAAACAATTTAATGTATTATTTGTGTTATGTCAAGAGATAGTCGGTTCAAATCCCAGCGTAAACTCTATATGATGATCGGTGTTTACTCAAAACCTGGACAGTGTCTTAAAAACATACGCCTCTCTCCTTGCCACTTTAATTCAAATTAACAACAGGAAATATAATTGGAAGGAAAGTTGAAGAAAATATAACGCGAATGATCTACAAATAGCAATTAACAAAATAACCAACTTTCATCGTCCGGAATTTTAGGTAAGAGGACACGACGTTTCGGAAACTGGATCTGTTTCCGTCTTCAGGTGAGAGAGGAAGACATCTATTCAGTAGGGCCACTTAGAAATAGCTAATCTCAATCACTGGTCTTCCTTTCTCACCTGAAGACGAAAACAGATCTAGTGTCCGAAACGTCGTGACCTCTATTACCTTAAATTCCGGACGATGGAAAAAGTCCAAAACCTCAGCAATTCTTTGTGTTATTCACCATCGTCAGAACCCTGTAGAATCTAACAACCAACTTTCTCTACAGTCAGAAGTTTTCTTTATATAGTTCATAGTTAAACAGCAAAGAATGTCGTAGCTTTTAGGGAACCCAAATTTTCGGTACCGTGTTCGCAAGAACTCGCCACTGGACCCAATTTTGACTCAGTCGAATATGGTCTATCAGCTTGGGACACCACGTTTCTGCAAGACCCATTTGAATAATAACTTTCTAACTAATCCAGATTTTCCAAACAGTCTCTTCTTCCAAAGGCCGAATTCGATAGCTTTGTCCCAAGTGTGCTACAAATCCGGCCTGCTTCAACCTCCTTGATTCTATTACCTAATGTAAGGGAAAATCCCTTATTATAGAATCTTGTCTGTTCTCCTGTTAACGTCCCCTAACTTAGGTCCGAATTTTCTCCTAAGTAGTTCCTCTCATATGCCCTTAATCCACGTTAATAAAGTGGGTAATAAATCCAAAATATAAAGATAATAACAAATATCGCCATAGAATTTATTGTCAAATACGAAATTAGGATTTGGGTTGCAATAAAGGTATAGTCCTCACGGCGCGATGTACGCTTTTGTATCTTCACGGTCTTACATATTTATCATTCATGAATATCTTCTCATAATATTCGTAAAATAGACACAAAGTACAACGAAACAGGAAGAACAACCCGTCACTTGGACTACACATGCGCACAGAGGGGACAATATATACAAAATTAATAACCAAAGCCACGATAATAGAATCATAGCAGAGTCCTCAACTATAATTTTAAACACCTGATGATGGCCATGTAGTGAATAACTTTTAACAAGCGATATGATGCGCAAAACTTTTAAAGTGAATAACCTTTAATAAGTTTTATTGAAAGACGCGTTGTACGTGAGACTGTGGAACCAGTAACATTTGATACTAACATCTTCTCATCTCATTCAATGACAGAACATCCGCAGTTCCCACAGCGATGTTCAATATCCAAGAATCAACAATTAAATATTTTAAAATTCTCCTTTCGAATGTAACAGACATCGAGCAATTGATAAAATTTATGTACTCGAATACGTATGAGAATTATAAATCACAGATGGTGCGTGTTCGGCTGCTCCTCGGCGTTGCTTCTAAACGGTACGGACTTTGAAGTACTTCCATCTCTTCACATCAATAGCTGTAAGAAATTTCAGAAGCGCCAAAGATTTAATTAATTATCATTATCATTATTTTTTATTGCTTGAATGCAAATTAATTATCTTGGAGACTACACGGGAAACAGGGCACGACGTACTCCGATGTGCTTTCAAAGACTTCTATTGATAAAACGAGACGCCTCACGGATCAATAGACAAACGTGGAGCCGTTTCTCTGTGCCAGGGAGTCACAAGGAAAGGAAGGCGCACATAGCAATTCAGTTAGGGCAGTCTTACACTGCAAAGATCAGAATGCTCAAAGAATACTGAAATGTAGAAGCCACATCAAGAACAAATGTACGTTCCCTTTTAAAGAGTGGGCCGGGATCTTGGGTGCTGCGCGCTTTCTAACCAGGCAAAACATTGTCAGTTTGTGAAATGACTTAAGTGTATGAATTCCAGGATGTTGGCTCAGCAGTACTGTACATACTGGGCATAATAGTCGCCGGCTTCCCACCGCGGGGGCACGAGTTCGAGTCAGGGTTAGGTCATGTAGGATTTGTGGTGGACAAAGTGGCATTAGGGCAGGTTTTCTTCGAGTACTTCGGTTCCCCCTGCCAATTCTTATTCTACCGATTGCTCCACAATCGCCATCTAACATCTGGGACTTGTTAAATAGACCAAAAGTGGCCGCAGTACCAAGTGGACTCGGTCTCACCCAATGAGAAAAATAAAAAGAAGAGAAAAATACAAGGCATACTCGGTTTCGTTTTCGGCAGACTTACCGACTTTCCTGCGGAGTTTTTCTTTTCTTTCCGTAGCGATGGCCTCAGCATCGAGGCTATACGTTGACGGCCAGCAGGATGACTGATGATTAATGATGATTTGGAAAGGATTTGAAAGGAAACGGTGGTGTCCTAATTTAATGTACTATGTCGGTATTTCCTTGAAGGAATCGAGAAAAACAACTAGAACCTCAGTCAGGATAGCCGGTGTCGCGGCCGAGTTTCGAACCGAGAACCTCCCGCGTATGTCTGGAACGTTACCTCTAGTCCAGCTGTTCGGTGTCAAAGTCTTGCGTAATAGAATTTGAGTTCATTAAATTCTTATCAGATGCTTTCACTTTGCTCACTGTTACTTCCCAGTTACGCTGAAATTAATTATGGACTATTGGGCACTGTATCTCATGGCCTGATTCCGCTGTTCAAGCCTACGGGGCAGATAAACATGGAATTTCGGTAACTTATAAATTTGTGGTCAAGGAGCAATCCAGTGATAAGTCATCTGTTTCTTGTGTAATGCTTAGTTGTTACCGCTCTATTTACCTTAAATGTTACTTAAGGAGAACTGCGGACCGCCAATGTGGTCTAGTGGTCAGAGTTCCTGGATACAGATCCAGAAGTCCGGGTTCGATTCCCGGCACTACCAGATTTTCTGGGAAGTAGTGGGTCTCGAACGGGGTCCACTCAGCCTCGTGAGGATAATTGAGAAGCTGTTTCAAGGAAACAGCGGCTCCGGTCCAGAAAACCGACATTAACGGCCGTGGGGATCCGTTGCGCTGACCACGTGACACTCTCTGTCAGCTAAAGTTGGCACTAACTTCGCCGACAAGCGGCGGTCGCTCGATCGAAATAGTTAGCGTGTGGACTACAGGCCACGGAGTTTGTTTTTTGGGTCACTTAACTGTCAATTCAAAGTATCTAACATTCTCGTAGCAGGACCCGCAAGGTCAACACCGCTTGCATCAAACCCTGCCAACAGGCATGATCCTCAGCCGGTTTCATCCACGTCCCAACCTTATAGCATATTATACTAAGAGCCATTTTAATGTTATACTATCTCCTTCAAGTTCCTCCAAATGTCCGTTTTCTGTTAGGTTTCCAAATCAAAATTCTATAAGAATTTCTCGTATTCACAATCCCAAAGCACGCCCAATCTATCGTAGTTATTCTAAGTGTCTCACTTACGTTGTCTTTTCTATATCCAAGTAATTTAGTGGGCATTTTGCTTTCAAGCTATTGTGCTTGTGTTCTGCTCCGAAATTAACAGATCATGTTTCACACCAATGGAAAATAACAGCCAATCTGTTTCGTACATGGAAGCCAACTGAAGTAGTCTAAATAAATGTCCTTACAAGTTTACTAAATCTTCTGTCAAATGGCCAAAATTTTTTTACTTCCATCTGATAAAGTTTCTCAGCCATAAATAGGTAACAGCACCGGTAATGATGGACCTACTGGACTGGTCAATTTATGGCAATGGGTCAAAACTCATTGTTAAATTAAAAAAGGGGAACCTTAAGACAGAAAATGGTACGTTCCATCTACAACATTCAGACAAGACGCGGGCCCACCGCGCATGCCCTCCAGTGTCTATAGATTTAACAGAATATAGACACAACTTCAGTATTTGTGTTGGAGACAGGCAGTTGAAATCAATGTCCTTGCTATCTTGCTGAAGAGTTAATTCTGTTGAAGAAGGAAATATGAATATTGAGTAAAAGACAGAAAGCGCATGCGTGCATTGGCGCCTGGTGACGGAAAAAGTACAACTAGGGAATTGGATTTTTCTAAGTCAGCACAAATTTGTTATAGTTGGCTTGCAAAAAGTCTTTCCTGTGTATGTGTGTGTTGAGGAGGCACTGAGTGGATGTGAGACGTTGGAAAGGATGAAAAATAAGAGTACAACTGAAGGAGAAGAGCGTTTTCGGAAGCGTGGGAGGCAACTCAAGCAAGGAGTAAGTTTAAGCAGGTGGGAAGAAGAGCTTAAAGCGCTCACTGAAACTTTCCTTTCTGCGACGTAGAGAATTCAGGACTTGGGTTAGAAGGCGGGCAGAGATCTATGCGGTCTCCTAAGCCGTGGAAGTAGATTTTCACGGGATCCTTGGTCGCCTGCCTGCCGGCCCAGCATCCGAGGCCTAGCAAGCAGGCGTCCCGCTAGATGTGCCCGAATCTGAACGATCGATAGCCTGGCGAGGGACTCCGGCAGCAACAACCGCCCAACACACCCTCCGCCCCCTCCAAACATTACAACCCCACACAGAGCTCCAGCACTGCTTGCAGTTCCTTGATATCAGAGGATTTAGCTTAAACTCATACCCTTTCCCTGTGCCCCTCACCTAAACTATCTATGTCACTTTGCAAACCCATTCCCAACAGCCTTCCTGCTACCAGAGTCTTACCCATTGAACCAAATCGAGAGCTGAGTTTAAGGTTAGAAGTTGGTAATTCCCAGTAGAGGGGGGGGGGTTCAGATCACGGGCCCGGCTGCTTCAATTAGCATACCAAGCAAGTCAGGACCTTAGGGGATTTGGAAACGGCAGGCAGCTGCACACTCTGGTCTCCGATCTCTGTGTGTGTGGTGGGTGCATTGAGAGCGCCATGCAAACAAGTGAAGGAAGACGTATGACAAGAGTTACTTCTGCTGAAATCTGTTACGGTTTGAATTCTGGCACGGATTCAGTCAAAAATTGGAATTAAGACTGATAACGTTCACTTCAACCATCTAACAAATTGTTTCTCAACCGATGTGCAACAATATGGTTGTAAAGTTGCTGCCACCTATTGAATTCAAATGCACTTCTACACATTCAGCAATAATTTGCAAATTTCAGTTAATGCTGACATGGTTTTCAGACTTATTTCGTTATCTCCCCAGTCTGCTTCATTGTTAAATTACTTTTACTTCGATAATTTTCAGGTTTCACTATATTTGTCAGGCAATGTACCTCTTACGAATAGTGACGTTCATGTTTAATACCTACTTTGTCAAAATGTTGTTTATTTATTTTCTCTCGTTTGTTGCTAATCTTCTACATGTACAGACAATTCTTATTTGCATGGACTAATACAACAAGTTACATAAACTGAAAAGGAAAGCAGTAGGAAAAGTATAAGATGCGTAAATAGAATTTTCTTGAGCAGGCATGCGTATACATACATGTTACAGAAACCCCCGAAATACATTCATACCATTTTTACCGGTAAAAACTAACAGTCAATAATCACAGCAGATAAAATTAATACTCCCTATCAGGAACTATTCTGATCACAGATGCCGCGCGGTCTAAGGCATGAACCGTCTACGCCCGTTGGAATATTGGGATCGTGGGTTCGAATGCCACTCGAGGCATGGATGTCTGTCTGAGTTTATTCTTTTTGTGTTGTTCTGTGTGTAGGTAGCGGCCTTGCGACGTGCTGATCCCACGTCCAAGGAGTCGTGTCGACTATGTACAGGATTAAGAAACTGAAAAGGCAGCCAGGGTCCAGAGGAGTGTAGAGCCATTGATAGAAAGAAAAAAAACAGGATCTAGACGTTACTGCCGCTCTTGCTAAAAACTGAATTTGAAATTTTATACAGAATTTATATTATTTTCAGTAAAGAGAATAGTCCTTACTGTATATTCGTTATGTTTAATTAGTTCTCGCTAAATTTTGTCATTAAGTCGAGAGCCCTGTAATTATCTCGCATTATTAGGCGTTATTTCCGAACTCAGTACAGAAACGCCTTATGATGAGGTCATGTTGACCGTCCGTGACTTGGTATCAGGGGCCAAACCGTTGGACAAAATTCCTTAAAATCTGATGTTTGAAACTTTCGCAAAAAGTTGTTGGACATTCTATTTTCAGTCCCACTGATCGATAACAAAGACCACTTTCATGAGGTCGTGAATGAAGTTCTTCGTGTATATCGTAAACCTCCTCCAACTGTTTTCTGAAATTCGATATGAGAGATCTGTGCATAATACTTGTAGTCAATTTTGATTTTTAGTCGCCGTGACCAGTTATAAAGCATGCTGTATATAAAGGTAATAGAATCCAAAGAAAATTAGTCGATTAGGACCTAAACCGAGGTGCATTTTCCTCGGATCATATTGATTCTCTCTGAGCGTCCTAATGGTCACGCACCCACTGACTCCCCAGTAGTTACTTTCTGATCTATATCAGGCATGATTTTATGAGCGCGGTCAATCTGCTAGTAGCTCGATTCTTGCTGGTTTCTTATTTCTCATATACTTCGACCCTGAAGATGGAGACGATGTTTCTCCGAAGAGAAGGTGGAATTCTATTACAGTACACGACGTTTACAACCCAGGAGATCAGAGTCTTCAGAGGAACATCAAATCAAAGAAATTTAAAAACATTAGCTCCAAGTAGGCCTACTCCGACCGCGTATTCACAGCGGAGTTAAAGTCTGGAACTGATTTCATTCATAAAACACCCTGCTTTGAGAAAACGAAAATTGGAATATAGTGAGTGAAAAGAATAAGCGTCGAAGTCTAGAAAATTTTCTTTATATAGGTTCAGACATCTTGCATCTCATTCCCCTTGATTAACATTGGTGAAGAATAAATATTCCGGAGCTCCTCATTATGTGCTCCCTTCTGTTTCATCCTCCCTCGGAAGCCCGAGAAATCTAATGTCAAGCATGCTCGTTCTTTTTTCTTCTCCTATTGGAAGAGACCAAATTTTACACCCATACAGGCCGGAAGATGCAATTATTTCCGTTCACACGTTTTAAATATCAGAAGCAAAGAAAAAATTAACATCGAGAAATGTTATAGGATGCCGGTCACGGTAGCCGAGCGGTATAAGACATGCACTCTCTTCGCTCGCTCGGAAGCCGGGATCGTGGGTTCGAATCCCACTCAGGGCATGGATGTTTGTGTACGTTTTTCTGTGTTTGTCTACAGACAGAGGCCCTGCGACGAGCTGATCAATCGCCCAAGGACTCCTACAGTATGTGTAAGATCCAGAAAAACCGAAGTGAACGGAGTTCACGGAGGTAGGCCTAGGCCCACTGGGGCTGTAGTGCTAAGGAAAAAAAACAGTAGTACTGCAGTTGCACAGGGTAATGGAAGTAGAGCCGGTCACGGTAGCCGAGCGGTCTAAGGCATGCACCGTCTTCGCTCGCTTGGAAACCGGGATCGTGGGTTCGAATCCCCCTCAGGGCATGGATGTTTAGTTTGCGTGTGTGTGTGCGTTTTTCTGTGTTTGTGTACAGGTAGACGCCTTGCGACGAGCTGATCACCCGCCCAAGGAGTCCTACCGAATATGTAAGATCTAGAGAAACCGAAGTGAAAGGAGAAGTTCATGGACGTAGCCCTAGGCCCACTGGGGCTGGAGTGCCAAGGGAAAAAAATGTTATAGGATATTGGTGGGAGAGCCAGAAGGAAAGGGACCATTGGGAAGACCAAGGAGTAGGTGGGTGGACAATATTAAAATGGATCTTAGGGAGATAGGATGGGATGGTGATCTGGCTCAGGATAGGGACCAGTGGATGGCTCTTTTGAACATGGTAATGAACCTTCGGGTTCCATAAAATGCTGGGAAATCCTTGAGTAGCTGCAGAATTGGCGGCTCCTCAGGAAGGGCTCAGCTCCATGAGTAAGGAAATAGCAAACATCCGAATTTGATTTTCATTTACTTTCTTCGTAAATGGTCTTATGATCAGTTTGTAGCATCACAAAACGTTTTAATTTTGCCACGTTTTCGAATAATGCATTATAACCATAGAAAAGCGATAAGAACCAACGCGTTCTTGGTTAAAGGAGCTTTGTATTTTGTCCCATAGACTGACTGGTCTGAAATTTTGTTTCATTCAATTCCAGGACTAATCTTTCAGGCGCTGATGTCAGCGTCAAGGAAGATTTCCCACAGGAGTAGACAAAGAGCCATTTTGTTTTGGAGGAAAAATGGACAAACGCATCGAAGCCTGGAGGTCACCATTACAAGAACTGGGATGACAGGCTGAGAAGTCATCTAGTCCTCTGTTAGGGCCGCGCCATAGCTCAAGCGGTTAGTCGCTGGCTTTCCATCGTGGCGGCCCGGGTTCGATCCCGGGTCTGGTCAAGTGGAATTTGTGGTGGACAAAGTGGCGCTGGGGCAGGTTTTCTCCGAGTACTTCGGTTTCCCCTGCCAATCTTCATTCCACTAATTGCTCCACAATCACCTTCACCTATCATCTGGGGCTGGTACAATAGGCCAGAAGTGGCCGCAGTACAAGAGACTTAGTCCCACCCCACTAGGAATAAAAAAAATAGTCCTCTGTAACAGAAAAGGATATGTATCAAATCGCGTGCACTTAAAAATATTAAGCGTTCAAACACTGATGAATCATTGAACAAACCAGTAAATTTATTTTTCGAGAAAACACGTTTTACAGAATGTGGGATTTTTACAGGGTGGTTACGAAGTTCTGTCTTCTGGGATATAAGGTTGTTTAGTCCGCTGAAAGTAAACCAAAACTTCGGAAGAATACATCACTTCCACCTTCTGGGTTGAAGAGCAGTCGAAACAAGGAACCACCATGAACTTGCTTCCTGCTTCGTGTTGGTTTCTTACTTGGCTCACTCTTCAACCCTGAAGGTGGAGGCAATATGTTTCTCCGAAACTTCAGCTGACTTTCAGCGAAATGTACGGCGTTATATCCCAGGATACATAGCTCTTAAAATACATTTTAATTCAAATAACCGATAAGGGACTGCTTGATATGAGTGTAGAGATAATGGGCTGCCTGATGTGTGTGCAGAAATTTGGGGCTGCCTGATGTGGGTGTAAAGGTAAAATGAATCACTACAAATATCTCGTATTAGTTATCTAATTACATACTGTGAAGAAAGCAGTCTTCTGGGATTTGGCACAAATCTTACATAATTACATACTAGCTCCACCCTCTCCCCGCAAGCAATAACTCATAAGCAACAGAAAGCTTCCGTGCATCCAGGCTCATCATTCTGTCTGTAGCACATGGCCTGTAGCTCAGGTAAAACAAAGTATTAGAGTTACGGCTCAAATTTAGAGACAAATCGGATTTATGCATTAAAGACGAAAAGCAGCCATAGTGCCCTAGGTAGTGCACAGAAAGAGCATCATTCGCATGGTTTGTAGGCAGGCATTAAAATTAGCATCCATTTGCACAAGGCTCAATAAAATAGAATAGTTATTCTTGATTATCCTGCAATATAATACCGCTACCTAAAACCTTTTCTAAAATTCGTGATTCGGTTCAATCCATGCAGTGTACACAAACGATTCAGAGGAAATATTATTCCTTCGTATTTCTCATAGCTCTTTGTGTTTAATTCTAAATATTTCGTTATTTAAAAGTTCAAATCTGTTCTCATTACGTAACTTTTGTATAAAGTTATGCAATTATTTCCTTGGATAGTTCCTTCTAGGATCATATTAGGAAGCGAGAGAAATGAAGCGATTAGGCAATTTAGGATATTATATAACGAGACACTTCGTGATTTATACAAGTCACACGGTACTGTCAGGGCAGTGAAACAAAATCATGATCGACTGGAATGCAACACAAACAGAGAAACAGGAAATAAAACAGAATATTGGAGAAATATCTTGGAAGTGATATCATCGAATAATTTGTGTCTGATAATGAATACAGACATTACTAGAAACGTCCAGTTTTTATTCCGTATCGACGCTATTTATGGCACGATAAGACTTAGTTTCAGACTAACATAACTAGTGCATAAGAACTTCGAAATACGTTACAGGGACTTACTGATAAATAATTGGTGTCATTAAAGTAAAACATACCTTACGATTTACATAAGCTTCCTGACTTTATAGCATCCATAAGCATCACTCTTCCAGAGTTGAATTAAATTAAACTGGAGAAGTTAATGAAATGCAGGAATACGTTTCCACATAATTAAATAATTTTTATGAAAAGAGTGTAACAGATGGACGTATGAACGCATGACACTAACATAATCAATCGAGTACAGTAATGAGCGGCCGAAATTTTATAATATCCTGTAATTGCCACAAATGCAACATGGGTAGCTTGTTAGGCTTTCTGTAATCATATATCTATTTATAGACGTAAAAAATTAAGTAGCTGTTAAATAGAATTAAACGATTTTATACAACATGGCGCGACATTATGTATTGAATTCATGGCCATTAACCCCATATAACGGAGCAAGCAATTTTTATGAGTACTTATAATTCAAGCCTACTTTAAAATATTATATCCTATAATTAACACATTAAACTCCGGTTTATGCCTGGCTTATACAGCGAGGTTTTACAACTCCGTTGTTATAGAACATTAAGAAGTAGGAGAAACAACAGCGGTTTGGGAACGATGAACGAGGCAGTCGTGTTCTATTCCAAGGCTAGATCCAGAAAAAACGGAAGTAAGCGTATCCCAGATCTGAACCCGTGGCATCCAGAATGGGAAACAAGAACTGTAATGAATGAAAAGTGACTTTCGGAAATGTGCTGATGATAATACTAATATCCTTGTAGATGACTTGAGGAGCGAGTCTTGTGAATGATGATAATTTTATTTTTTGATATGAAAATGGAAAGTTATGGATGTCAGAATAAACAATATAATTGATAGTAGCGAGAAGAAGAAAATACTGAAGAAAGCAGTCTTCTGGGATTTGGCACCGTGTATATGTGGTGTTAACCGACGTTTCGGAGGAACGTATCGCCTCCATCTTCAGGGTAGAAGAAAAAATATAAGAATTCAGCAAGCGGAGAGACCGTGAGAACCGACCGGTTCTCGTTCCTCCGAAACGTCGGTTAACACCAGATATACACGGTGCCAAATCCCAGAAGACTGCTTTCTTCATAGTCACCGCCGTGAAAGCCTCAAATCTTACAAGAAAATACTGGTAAAGAGAAATATGAAAGAAGGGGGTCTATAATGTCACCTGAATATTTCAAAATTTAAAAAGACCACGCCAGCAAAGTAAGGTAGGAACGAATACAAGTTATAAGCAGGGCCCGGATTTTGATGACATGAAAATATTTAAAAAATGACCTATACAATGACTGAAAAAATCCAGAAATTTGGCCTAAAATATGACCCAGAAATGCAATATGTAGGGCCCGGATTTTGATGACCTGAAAATATTTAAAAAATGACCTATAAAATGACCGAAAGGAGAAAAGAAAGAACACTTCGCTTCCATGTTATTCACATTTCAGAAAAAATATGAAGAAAA
Organism: Cryptotermes secundus; assembly: GCF_002891405.2. Classification (NCBI taxonomy): domain Eukaryota; kingdom Metazoa; phylum Arthropoda; class Insecta; order Blattodea; family Kalotermitidae; genus Cryptotermes; species Cryptotermes secundus. The sequence continues at coordinate 420,427 of NW_019724586.1, read as the reverse complement.
ATTCCATAAAACTGCCAAAAATGACAAGAAATACCCTTAAAAGTCCAAAATTTTACCAAAAAATACCCCCAAAATGAAAAAAATGACCTTAAACCTAAAAATGTCAAAAAATGACAAAAAATTACCTATAAAATTTACATTTCTGTAACCAGCAGCTCATATCCGAGATTTATGTATTTAAGAGCATCGCATAGGATACAAGGAAAAAAAAGATGACATGTCATCAAAATCCGGGCCCTGGTCATAAGTGACAATTTCTTGAAAACTCTGATTTTCAGATGATCAATTATTTTAACTGTTTCAGAGGACTTTCTTAAAAAAATTTTGAACGAATTATCTGAGACTTCGTCAGTGCATAACATGTAGATCTCCACAAGTGAATCAAACATATTTGCGTTTAGACGATAAGAACAAACAGGAACAAACACTGAGATGGATAACATCAGTACTGGAAAACGCAAGGAATTTTAACCGCCTTGGCTGCCAAACAGATGCTGACAGAATCTTGTATGAAATGAGAGCGAATTCCAAATAAAACAGTGCACAATAAATCTTGCGGACCACAACTGCCGTGGGAACGTGAAAGTGAGTGAAAGTGAAACCCATATATAAAAGGGAGAGGAAGAGGAAAATAGACCGACAGGCCCAGAGATGATGATGATGCTTAAGTTACATTTCTTATCATTCTTACAATTTTCGTCGAAGTTCCTTTTCCAAGATTTCTCCGAGCCATCGATACGTGGGGGCGAGTTTCAAGCTTCCAATGCTTCATCTATACGGGAGCAAACCTAAGGCAGAAGGCGGATTCGGGGGATCAGGGCAATTGGTAGGAAAAGCTATGCATGAGCAATGCACACCACATGCAGCATTCGAACCCTCGGTCCTAGTGCTGGCTCGGGAAATGCCGTTCGAACCTGCGCCTTCAACAGCGTGGAGATCGGCAACCTTCCTGATGCAACATCGCTGTTATAAGAAGAAATTCATTCGTCCTACTTTCCTTAATCGGACCACTTTCCAGATTTGTTAAGAGTAAGATTATTTTCACATTAGATATGGACTAAAAGGAAAACAATAAAGTACACCAGTTTATAGCCAGCCCAAGGCCGTTGTCGAAGCGTCCCGTAAGCTTATGTTAAACATACTTTAATCAACTGGCAATAACAGACATATGCAAATTACAGCAGAAAGTAATGCTGAGTCATTTTCAAAAGGAAAAGGGAATTACCTTCACAATAACATAATGGAAAATGATTAAAGGAGGATGAAGCACAGTAACAGAAGAAATGGAAAGCACTGGAGAGAGATATAGGCAAACTGAGAACTGGGCTGATTTATATGGGCAGTAGTTGAACAAATATTTGAGCAAGTTGTGTCGAATGTTAAACAAAATTTAAACACAAAGACAGTGTTCGAACTGTCACCTTAAAACAAGAATACTAGGGCTGAGCGTGTAAGAATGAAAATGTTCCTGACACGAATGACACAGGGAACGTCATTCTTTCGTCACGTAATTTGAAAACTAAATTAATTCAGTGTGACTAAACTGCAATTCAGAAGTCATACTTGGTATAAAATGTACATAACGTGTGCTTACTGTGGGCAGTATAAAATTCTGAAATGCATTTGAGAAAATCATTTCGTTATTATTGCGGTTCGACAAAAATTTCAGCCAATATCAGTACAAGCTATGCGTGACATTATCCGAGTGTATTCTATATCCTAGATACAAACACGGCCAGCAAAACCTATACCTCCTAATTTAAATTAAGATTCGAGGTTTTGGTTCCTAGGAGAAAGTACTATATCTACAGGACAGCAGTAGTGACATATGTGAGAAATATTTTCATGCAGCAAACACAGATACGTGAGATATACGGGGTGTCCCGGGCGGAAAGGTCAATATTCGGGGAGGTCACAGTATTGGTAATTCTGAGCAAATATTATATCTGCACATATTTCCTATTACTAAAGGTTTGTGGGATACAGTTATATCACTGTACAGTTCAAAAATTGTAGATAAGAAAGGTATATTATTTACTGGTTCTGATACCGGTATTTACCGTATTTACGCATGTATATGCCGCACATTTTTTGCCAAAAATTCAAGAGGAAAACTGGGGTGCGGCTTATATTCGAAATATTCGAAATCACACTTCATTTAAAAAAATTATATTCATAATTAGTAATACAGGATGTTCTACTCCTGAAATAATATTCCAAGAAAATTATTTTTTCTATAATTTCTGTCTGAAAATTGTGCTGTGGCCTATACACGTACGCGGCCTATACATGCGTAAATACGGTATTGTTCAAGTGATAAAGTTGGTACAGTTTACCTAGTACAATGCATTTTCGAATATTCCACCGTCAACATGAATGCACTTTGGAACTCGTGTGAGGACATGGCCTGTTGCTCGTCTGCACAGTGTACAGTGTGCTGTAGAGCGAAATAAGTGCATCTCGGAAACCGTTTGGGATAGGACACTTGCACTTACACATTTTGTTGCTTACAAAGACCGTTCCTGTGACCTCCCAGAATGTTGACCTTTCCTCCTGAGACATCCTGTATATGTAATTTAAGAGTGGGCTGGGTAGGGCATAGCCTAAGACAGCTCACAGCTTCAAAACACTTCCCACCAAAATCGAATATCGACCTCGAAACAAGAGGACAGGGAGGGGCCCTCAGGTATTCGCAGCCGGTGTCTCATGTATACTGGAGGTGCTGTGTGTTGTAACTAATGGCATATGTTGACAGTTCTGAGGTATGTCAGATACTAAGAACTGATGTTATCTAGACCTAATTACGAATGGAGCCTCTGCGAATCCATATTCAGATGCACAGTTATAACACGAGATAAACAAACTAACTCCGTGGTTTTAGTCCGCATGAGAACTATACCGACCGCCGCTTGTCGGCGTAGTGCCAAATTTAGCGGATAGAGGGTGTTACANGTCGGCGAAGTTAGTGCCAAATTTAGCGGATAGAGGGTGTCACATGTTCAGCGCGACGAATCCCCACGGCCGTTAATTTCGGGTTTCTAGACCGGAGCCGCTATTTCTCTGAAATAGCTCCTAAATTGTCATCACGAGGCTAAGTGAACCCCGTTCGAGACCCACTACTTCTCAGAAAATCTGGTAGCGCCGGGAATCGAACCCGGACCTTTGGATCTGTAGCCAGGAACTGTGACCAATAGACCACAGAGGTGGTCATGACACGAGATATAAATAATAAAGTTCCAAATCGGAAACTCAATTTGGGAAGTTAGCATAATGTTTTGGTGTAAATGTTGGCACTATTGCATTCACTTCTTCCCAGTCTTAGCGCTTAGAACGCCAGTAACATTTAATTGTACTCTGGGGAATAATAAATCCAATGCCTGTACTCGATCTCCACATCCCCGACCACCAATACTACGGACTCGATCCTCAATACACCCATCTCTGCGTACTCCAAGGTTTTCCAGAAGCTAGGAGTGATGAACAACTGACGGTTGGGACCGACAGGGATGGCCCTCATGATAAATGTGCACGCGTATTACTCAATTTAATTCTAGATAACGTCCCAACTCTGCCGCAGTACTAAGTGGGTGTGTATGGGGGAGGGTGGGGGGATAGGTTATATGTTAGCGTTTCTGCTCAGAGATCGTACCGGCTGAATACTGAGGGGAGAGAGACTATGTGATTGTTTAATTATTCTGAATTAACTAAATACCAATTACTTGGTACCTCGTGACATGAACTCGAATTACAGTTATGGGGCGTGCAAATCTGTTCTGCTTCTGACAACATGGTGAGGTCATCAAGTCTGTGACCATTAACTCAGGCATGTCGAATATATAAAATAATTACCAAACTGGTCCTGTATGTTTCAGGCTGTTGACCACTGTAATTATTCCCAACGGGTGTCATGTCACACTCAAAAGCATCATGCAATAATAAATTACAAATATTGGTGCTTCTTGGGATATTTATCTGGCACCCAAATTTCCCCACATAGCAAATAAAATCGTACATATTGAAACTAAGATCTTCTTCCGTTGCAGTACAGGCATATGGAGGTTTTTCCAGAAAGAAACACAGAAAATTGAAGGGTGAGCAATAAGCGCCCCTCAAATGGAAATATTATACATAATTACGGGCCCCAAAATGACTCAGTAACGAGGTAGAACCATTTGAATATGTTCCAGTGACAGCAGGATCAGAGCTGCGGCTGCAAAGGCAACATATGTTTGGGACACTTCTAAAGGGAAGTGGGGTTAGAAGGGACGACGTGAATGGATGTTTTGTCTTTTATCAATAACACCGTCCCCGAAACACAGCCGTCATGGCGCTTCATCAGCGGTAGGATAGTAGAACTTCAGTAGCAAAACTAGTTTTATTAAAGTCATAGGGCACTTGGGTCAGAAATTTGTTAGACAAACGTCATCAATAGCAAACGAATTCTGCTGAAGAAATAACGCAGCAATTGAATAAAAATGTATTTTCACACTCCAATGACAGGAGGTAACAACAGTTTCTAGAGTTAAAGAGTATTATTCAATTATATGTACACCGTCAATAATGCAACAATGACATTTAAAATAAATAAAATACAAGTGTAGTTTTAATACTTTAAAATGTTATTAAATGTTACAAAATGCCATTAAGACACTGCATGTACATCGCATACACTAAAAGTGACTATTAAATACGAGAATGTCTTTAATTTATATCATATGTTCTTCTAAATTGCAATATGTTTCGGCCGCATATGATCCATCATTACGCAAACTTTTGATTGGTGAGGAGACCACTGTAATGTCCGCTTGTCTTCCGTTCTCTCGGGCATGTCTTTGTTTTCTCTTGTTGTATCACATATCTAGAACTCCGCCATTTTATTCCTTTAGTGGCTATCAGAGTGCTGTACACGTATGTTATGTTCTCCTGTATGTGTGTGTCTGTGTGCTCAAAATGTTGGCCTTGCACTGCCATACAAGCTTCGGCCCAACGGTACGTGGACTGAAGGAAGCGTTGAAAGAAGCCAGGAGTGTCGCGGATCGAGGTTCAGACATTTTGAAAGAGCTACAGCAGTTCCCCTACAGTATCCAAAGCTGAAGAGTAATCTTTTAGATGTCACCAAAGTAAAAAAAAAGGGGGGGGGGACTCAGATCTGATGAACGATTTGGCCAGGATACTGAGTCCTGACTTCATATCCATCGCCCTGTGTAGGCAGTCTCAAGGAAATATCTAGTGACGTAGCTGAAATCGGCTGGGGCGCTATCATGCATAAACCACATGTTTCGTTGAATATACGGCGGGACAATAACTGTGGCAAAGTGTCCTCCGAAAAGTGACGGCAAACAGAGCCACTGAATGTGAGGCAAAAAGTAATGGCGGGACAATAACTGTGGCAAAGTGTCCTCCGAAAAGTGACGGCAAACAGAGCCACTGAATGTGAGGCAAAAAGTAATGGCGGGACAATAACTGTGGCAAAGTGTCCTCCGAAAAGTGACGGCAAACAGAGCCACTGAATGTGAGGCAAAAAGTAATGGCGGGACAATAACTGTGGCAAAGTGTCCTCCGAAAAGTGACGGCAAACAGAGCCACTGAATGTGAGGCAAAAAGTAATGGCGGGACAATAACTGTGGCAAAGTGTCCTCCGAAAAGTGACGGCAAACAGAGCCACTGAATGTGAGGCAAAACGCAATGGCGGGACAATAACTGTGGCAAAGTGTCCTCCGAAAAGTGACGGCAAACAGAGCCACTGAATGTGAGGCAAAAAGTAATGGCGGGACAATAACTGTGGCAAAGTGTCCTCCGAAAAGTGACGGCAAACAGAGCCTCTGAATGTGAGGCAAAACGCAATGGACCTACGAAACAGTCACCAGAAATACCAGCTCAAACGTTAACTGAAAACTGTGTTGATGTCTGGTTTGAATTGTGCTGTATGTTTACGTAATTCCAAATTTGCCTGTTATGGAAATTTAGTATGCTGTTGCTTGTGAAGCCTGCTTCGTCCGTGAAGAGTACACGGCGATAAGGAAAGGATCGTCACCACACTGTGCAAGAGACCACTGGCTTCCTTTTGCAACTGGTACAGGCACAGCAACTGATGCGTCACATGTTCGGCTGCTTCTACTCGACGAACGCTGGTACGGGGATTCCCCTATACTTGTGAGCGCGCACAAAAGAATTTTATCTGAAAAACACATGACACTGTACATTGCCGAAACTCAAGAGGTTAACAGCCTTTTCTGATTCATGACCCGAAAAAAAAAGCAACAGTGTGCCCCCACGTAATACAAATGGATATTAAAGTTACGTAATATGCCACTTCAAACAATTGCATGCTGTCAGGAAGATCCTGACGATTTAGGATAAAAAGAACAATCTTTATCGTAATTTATTTTTCCGTATAGACTTTGTAATAGGGAGAACTAACATTCAGCAGAAACTGCATAGTCTCGAAAAGGGAATAAAAAGAATTTTAAATTTTAACAGAGCTCTTGAATAGCAAAATATTGCATGACACTAACTAAAATTTATGAAACGACTGCAGCAGGCAGGCCATTGCTGATACTGAAATCCGTATTAGACTCAAACACGGTGCTTTCGGAATGATTAAATAGAAAATTCATTCATGTCATGTCCTGTAACTCCACTTCTAAGGAAAGCCAGGACATTTATTGAAACAAAGAATTTAGAATAGATTTTCAACAGTTACTGTCTTTTCAAGTTGGGCTAATTTCTCTCGAACGTCGGTACTCATTCACTCATGGAATTGAGCCCTTCTTGAAAAGCCACCAATTGTGCAGCTACTCAAGAACTTTCCAGCGTTTAATGCAACCGAAGGTTCATTACTGTGTTCACAAGAGCCCTCCAATGATCCCTATCTGAGCCAGATCAATCCAATCCATACCATTTAATCCTATCGCTCTAAGAACCACTTTAATATTGTTCACCCACCTACGTCTTGGTCTTCCTAGTGACATCTTTCCTTCTGGCTCCCCCACCATTATTCTATATGCATTCCTCATCGCCCCCATTCGTGCTATATGCCCTGCCCATCTTATTCTAATCGATTTGATCACTCTAATTTACTTGGAGAAGAGGACAGAACGGCAATAACGAAACAGGAGATGTAGAGATATTCTTATCAAAAACAGCAGCAAGATCACTTCTACCAGTTTCTGGACAACATGGAATTTAATTCAGCCTGAGAGACAACATTACTGAAGAGTGTAGGGACAGGGAGCGGCGGCTGCAACGCCAAGACCAAGTATACTCCAGGTACCATCGAAAGTAAGTCGAAGTAAAACCGGATTCAGACTTTAAATTGGATTAAGGATTCTACGGGGGAAACGGAAGTAAATGGAGATTTCCATGAAGCGGAGGAAGATCATGGCGCTGTAGAGGAACTGAATCAATATGATTAATGAAGTGGGTCTAGACTGCTTCAAATAAGTAATACATAACATTAATACAAGTTAATTTTAGAATGGTGACGTTTTAATTCTGTTCCGGCTCTATGTTCCTTTGTTGGGCCTTGGCCGATTCTTCAGTTTCATAATCCTATACACAGTCGGTAAGACTCCATGGACGGGGGATCAGCCAGTCGTAAGGCCGCTATCTATACGCAGAACAACACAAGCACAGAATAAACGTACAAAGACATCCATGACTCAAGTGGTATTCGAACACACGACCCCAGTATTTTGAGCGGGTGAAGAATTTTATGTCTTAAAACGAGCGGCCACTATGATCGGCTGACATTTTAAAACAGGGGAAAATATTGGAAGGGTAACGTTTTGATACAGGAGAATATTATAATGGATTTAAGAGAGAAGTTGTTCAAAATGGTGGACTGAACTGAACTGGGTTAGGATATACACCGATTTGTTTGTCTTATAAAACGGCAATAAGTCTTCGGCTTCCATAAAATCAGCTAACTTCCTGACCAGGTGACCAGGACTGTTTCTGTCATTTGAATTTCTCACTATGGAGACAATGAAGATACTTTCTTTCGAAATATGACGCCGCGTAGTTCTACAGACAGGTATGTAGATTATAGAGAATTTTTCTGCCATGTTATCTTCAGGGTAAAATGTTCACTTCCTTTCCCATCCGCGAAATTACCGACGGCTTGGAAACCGAAGTGCCTTTTCTGCCAGAGACAGTAATTTCTTCCCCCTCCCTGAGCCCTGATTGGCTGTAGCCTTTTATCCAGTCGGTAAGAGGGATACTTCCCTCGCTGTAAATCGGCTGGAAGTGAAGTGAAAATAACCACCCAACTCTAGGCCGCGCCATAGCTCAAGCGGTTATTCGCTGGCTTCCCACCGCTGCGGCCCGGGTTCGATCCCGGGTGTGGTCCAGTCGGATTTGTGTTGGAAAAAGTGGCGCTGGGGCAGGTTATCTCCGAGTACTTCGGTTTCCCCTGCCAATCTTCATTCCACCAATTGATCCACAATCACCCTCGCCTGTNTTGCCTATAATTTTCAAATCGGAAAATAAAAACAAAACTCATATATATTTATTTATAAAATTTCAGACACCGGGAAATTAACGACAACAGATAAGCTCTCATTTTTCGAAGACCGATATGCAACTAATATGTTTATTCGTCATCATCTTCATCACTATCATCATCATCATTCCTTGAAGTGCTAATATTCTAAGTGAAAAATAAAGGAATATATTAATTAAGGCATATTCTTTGCTGCCATAACTTTCTTTGGGGGCCGAAGAGAAGTTTAAACCTTCTTCACTCTCTCACGCGCAAGAATACAAACTTGGATTAACTATAGTTGTACTAGGAGCAGTAACAGGCGCACAAGCTTGTTTTCAATTCTACTTAACAATAAGTTACTTATTACTCTGTACCCATTTAGTTTCTTAGGCCTTAAGTCACTTTCAGTTTTCTAACTGGTGCGCTAACACAGAAAATAATTTTCATCAGATTTCTCAAATAAATGTATCACAGTAGAAAACATGCGTTTAAAAACACTCCCGATTTATTTAACAAAGAGAAAATGTATTGTTTAAAGGGTTACCACTCATCCTCTCACTACTGGAAGTTAAGCTTGATTTTCAACTCTACTTAGAGTCCCAAGCCCTCAATTCTAGTATGTAAAACACATGTTATTTTAATGGCATTAAAACGCCGTATTCACGAAGATTGCTTAGGTACTTCCCTCTGATGATAGATCATCTGTGCTTATCCCTTTCCCACGTGACCGTGTGGGGAGAGATGCACAATACATGTTCTTAAACCACTCCCAAACGTAATCCTGTTCCCCGGTGCCAAACTGCTCAACTCTGCTCATTAGCCAAAACGGAAACAGCACACGTTTACTTTATTTCCTTTATCAGACGAATAAGAAACAAATGGGGAGTTATTCACGCGAATCATTCCATTCTCCTTTGGTAATATCTGGTGCATGAGAAATACACGTAATATGAAGCAAGACGGTGCGTACCACAGCAGCCATGCTGGACAGTCTGCACTCTGAGAGGAAGGTTTTAATGTGTATCATGTCCCATGAGTTGTCTGTGCTCCGGTCTGGTTGTCATTAAAAGGGTACACTCTATATTTGTTTACTTCCAGCATTATTGGCAGCGGTCGGAATCAAACCTGGAACCGTCAAAATAATTGTGTGTATTAACCGTTAGACCTCCCACATAAACAATGAGTGTCCGAGCATTTCAACCGCTTCATGAGGGAAAAGTAGTTCCGGATTAAAACTCATGTCAGGGGCCGCGCCATAGCTCAAGCAGTTAGTCGCTAGTTTCCCACCGCGGCGGTCCGGGTTCGATCCCGGGGTTTCGTCAAGTGAGATCTGTGGTGGACAAAGTGGCGCTGGGGCAAGTTTTCTCCAAGTACTTCGGTTTCACCTGCCAATCTTCATTCCACCAATTGCTCCACAATCACCCTCACCTCTAATCTGGGGCTGGTACAATAGGCCAGAAGTGGTCGCAGTATAAGGGACTTAGTTCCACCCCACTAGCAATAAAAAAGACACTCATGTCAAAATGGCAGAAATGCTTCATATGAACTTCATGCTGCGGCTGGAGGCCATGGGGGCCTGCGCGTGCGCGTGCACGCACACGCGATGTGTTTTGTTTCATAATTATCTCAATCCTTATTCGGTACCTCTTCTGTATAATGTGACATGACGCCTGGTAGTCGGAAGCGTGCAGTCAGAGAAGCACAGCAGAGGTGTCTTTTGCTAGACAATAGCTGGTTGAGACACATTTCCGCGGCAATGAATACGCTTATATAACTCAATGTGCTGCTCGGAGATTGTCACATGTTTCGTGACAAAAAGAAAATAACAGGGAATTGATTGTCCCATTGGGTGTTCTATATTCGGTCCGCTTGACGTTCAATCCAAGATTCGGATAGCCACAGAGAGAGAGAGAGAGAGACAGTTCCAGAGGACTGAGGATTCAACAGTTGAAGTGTTACCAAGTAACGACTAGTAAGCAGACGGTGAAGACGGTGAGCAATTCTCAGAGCGTTACAATTACTTGTGATTAGGACTTGTTGGTATGCAACAAATCAATTCACCAATCCAAGCCCCGTCTATAAGTCACTAATACAAGTGACAATGCTAATACCCGAATTCAATCTGCTATTTCCTCGTGCATCAATTTTTTATCTATACAGCGTATATCGTATAATTATGTACATTAGTATTACATAAGGGGCACGCGGTAGCGTAGTTGGTTGAGGCACTATGCTACAAGCCGGAATGACGCGGGTTCAAGTCCCGATGAGGTCATTGGATTTTTGTTTTCAATTGACCTAATCCTTCCAGCCGCACTATTGCCCTGGGGTCGACTCAACCTCTAACACAAATGAGTACCAGGAATATTCTTGGGAGTAAAGGGTGGCCGGCTCGTAAGGCTGACAACCTTACCGCCATCTATGAGCCGATTGTCTAGAAAATTTGGGAACCTCAACATCTCACAACCATATGGGCCTCCACGGCCTGTTACAGGGATACCTTTATATTTTTTACTTTTTAGTATTAAATATACTTACTGATGAAATACAATTAACGCAGAAATCTAGAACATAATGCCTTATGAGGTAAGCCAGTCTCATTCTGTACAAGTGGACTGAACAATACACAGGGCTCTCGCAATTGTTAAGCTTCTGGGTCACATTTCACTACAAACCGTCTACATTCACAGTTCGGATTCTGGCAGCGCATTTAGAAAGGTTACGTCCTTATGTCTCAGTCTCCTGTCTCTCAATGGTTACGGCGAAGATATCTATCTCGGTCGAAACCAAAATTTTGGGTCTCTTAGGTTTGTGGGACTTAATACCGTTAAATGAATGGAAAATATAATAATTTAGATTACACATCGCAAAAGATTTTGGGAGAAAATAAAGTGTACCAAAATGAAAGAGATGTTAAAATATTAATTTAATTGTGAAGCCAAAAATGACGGTATCTGATATTTAAACACGTACCATATGAGGTGCGGAAATTATTCAATCCAACCGACAGCCTGTTGCGTCGTAATGTGAGACACATGACATAAAAACGTGGGATCACCGCGGGGCGTGATGATAAGCGAGATGTTTGCATTGTGAATTGACCAGATGTGAGCTGATGTCCTGGGAAGTTACATTTCCTTTCGCAGTCTTTATTTATTTATTTATTTATTTATTTATATACCATTATTTTTATGGTGAATGATAAGTCGCGTATTACTTGTAAAGTTTCAGGTTAAAGTGTCAAAAGAATACATAGGTGATTCATTTTACTGATGACACTCATCGAAAATATGTAAAGAGTAAGGGTCAATTTTAAAGTGATGCACCACGCTCATAGCATGTAAAATTGCAAAGAAAATGATATTTCAAATTGAACCGATGACCTCCTCTTCAGATTCCCATTAAACAACTGTGTCAATGTTATTTAAAATTTCTGATTTATATGCAGCCGTAAAAAATTTACAATTCCAGCGCGTTAATACGGCATACCGCATCTCACAATGTAATTCTCTGGGGCTTGCACCCATCCTATAGCTATTGTTGGTTTCATCACACAGCATAAACACAAATCCAACAATTATGTTAATCGCAATGAAATTTTGGAAATGATGGGGATATCCTCGAGGGATTTCATCAGATCCCCCCAGTCGGATCATTTGCCATAAATCATGGTGCAGCGTTGCTAACACCTTAACAATTGTATTAACCTAGCTGTAAGCATGCGCACTGTTGCCGTGTTCATTTCCACCCACAGTGCAGTGACAAAAACATACGAGAATTTCATTATCCCTCAGCCTGGGAGTTAATTCTGGATCCGAGAGCTCGAGGCATTATGGTCCACCACACGCGGCACTGCACTAGTTTTATAGCACACCAACCTGAGTCCGCCATATTCTAAAACCAGTGACCAATTAAGCCGGACAGAAAGTACGAGCATATATACATATACGTGCCGAACTTATTGCCAGCTTTCTCTGTGCTTTACTGACTGCTAGTTCTACAATTTTAGTTTTTCTGGAAAATATATTATTCAGCAACAGGTTCCCCGTGACAAAGTAATGTATACGTAAAATGAACCTTATGTTAAAAGGAAAATCGTCCGTGTAAGGAAGTGCCTCATGTCCCAAGAATAAGAAGTAAAACCAATACATAATTATAACCAAGGATCTGGAACTATTAAAGCCAAAATGTAAATAAGAAAAAAAAACAGCTTACTTCCACATCTTATGATTTCTTCTTATGCCCAAAATTCGTTCTGTTCCGTTCGTTGTTGTATTTATCTAAGAAGAAACATTATCACTAAAATTGCGAAAGAATGAAAATATGTGCAGACCACTTCAATGATTTAACGGGAAAATAAATATGCAAGGATAGACAGAAAGAACAAAGAATGGAAGTAAGAAACGGAGGGAAATGGAAAGATTACTCAGTAATATGTGCCGGCCACGGTAGCCTAGCGGTCTAAGGCATATACTGTCTTCGCTTGCTCGAAAGCCAGGATCGTGGGTTCTAATCCCATTCAGGGCTTGAATATTTGAATTTATTCTGTGTTTGTGTTGTCGTGTGTTTAGGTAGAGGAATTGCTAATATATTAGTGAGATATGTGGCCACTGACCGATGCATCAACTGCTGGCTGTGCTCGAGGATGAGTAAACATTCTGGCTTACGTCAGAGAATGTATCCACAGAGTGACACAATGTAAGATATATAGATGAGAAACTGATCAATGGCAACATGTGTTTCAAGAGTGATATTCCAGCAAAAGGCACGTGTGACGTTGCTGACGTAGGAACCAGTCGGTAGCGCATGAAGTGTTATGTCGTTGACGGAGTACTCTGATGCTACTGATATACCCGTCAATGGTGTGTACAGTGCCAAGTTCCCATATGTCAGAAAATATTAACACAAATATTATATGAGTTCACGACGAATTATTTTCATGTCATTTGAAATTATCTTTCGGAATCATTCTCCCATTTGACGAAATAAAACATATGCATCCAATAAAGTATCGTCATGTACAGAAAACAGAGTTAAGTCATACAAAGGCCGCGCCATAGCTTAAGCGGTTAGTTGCTAGCTTCCCACCGCGGCGGCCCGGGTTCGAACCCGGGTCTGGTCAAGTGGGATTTGTGGTGGACAAAGTGGAGCTGGGGCAGGTTTTATCCGAGTACTTCTGTTTCCCCTGCCAATCTTCATTCCACCAATTGATACACAATCACCCTCACCTATCATATGGGGCTGGGGCTGGTACAATAGGCCAGAAGTGGCCGCAGTGCAAGGGACTTGTCATACAATGGTTCGAGATACAAAAACATTATTTTTTTTCATTTTATGAAGAATTAATTAATAAATGTGAAGGATTTTTAAATTGTAGGAAACAATCACTTCTGTAAACATGATGACTAATAACGTAGCCCATTTACTCACCCGAAAGGTAGAATTAAACAAGTTTATTTGAAACCTCACAGATTCTGACAGTCCAATAAAGACTTCGCCAGTAACAGAAGTACTGTAGTTATGTCGTGTCGTCGTGGAAGCGACACACGAGGGCGTTTATTGAAGAAACAAAAGAATGACACTTGAAATTATATGAAGACTATCTAGCAAAGTTGGTAAACAACCATCGAATTATTACAATTATTACAAATGACTTCGTATTTAGACAATTCTTCATCATCAGTGATACATACATACATACATACGGTGTATACAGCAAGGAATATTATTGAATTATCATATTTTCTTGTGGATTACTTTATATCCTTTTCAAATTGTTTGCAATGTTCTATAAAATTAAAACTGTATTTATCAAATTTGTTATATAAAATTCTGAAGACAAAATTAGTGTTTTTTTGGTCTTTGTCCATCGTCTTATGTTCTATTATTAGCTGGTTGAATACAATTTAAAACAATCAAATTTCTCTGCTACTAAATTTAGTATTATTCCCCAATCTGTGCCGAGGTCTACCATGTGGTATCTTCCATTACGAGTTTCTTACACTGTATAATATAGGCCTATACAGTACATTCCTTCCATTTAACTTTTTTTGTGCAGTTATCTCTTTTTGTGTTCAAAGTTTCAAGTCACAGGTCTGACAACACTACAGCTTAAATACGTATTACATATTATTTAGACTGCAGGCAGTTTCATTTTCTTGTATAACAATTATTATTATTTAAATATCAAATTGCTTCCTAACATACTCTTAATTAATCAGATAATATTGTGACGGTAAACAGGTCGTGTCAATACACAAGTGCAGCAGCGAATTACCACATCCAGAACGGTATTTGACTAAGCAAGAAGTTTAAGGGCACTGGTTCATGTCCACATATCCACGCTGGGATGCGGGTTCTGTATGACATACAACTGTACTGAATCCATATAAGGTTGAACAGAGAGGCGAACATCGATTCATTCCCAGAATTGAATACAGTTGGATATCTGATTCGCGAGCCCCTATCCTTATGTTGGCAGAGCTAATCACTCTTGCATGTGACCAAAACGAATATCCATCATTCATTCATGTATTCATAGGCTTTGCTTTCCGATGTTTCTACCTGCGTATAATTGTAAAACATGAATGACTGAAATGTCCGAAAACAAACATAGCATACAAGAATATAACATCTTTTTTTCATTATATTCAGTTGTGTTATGAAACAAAAACAAAACCAACTCCGTGGCTTCCGTCCGCATGCGAACTATACCGACCGAGCAACCGCCACTTGTCGGCGAGGTTAATGCCAACTTTTGCGGATAGAGGGTGTCGCGTGTCAGCGCAACGAATCACCACGGCCGTTAATTTCGATTGTCTAGACCGAAGCCGCTATTTCCTTGAAATACCTCCTCAATTACCCTCAAGAAGTTTAGTGGACAACGTTCCAGACCGACTACTTCTCAGAAAATCTGGGAGTGCTGGGATTGAACCCGGGACCTCTGGATTTGTAGCCAGGAACTCTGATCACTAGACCACAGAGACGGTCTTCATTTATGTTACACCTAGGTAAAACACAGTGTAAGACAAATGTTCATCGGGAGAGACACTAATAGAATCTCTATTTCGCGATGACTTCTTTTATTGGCGAAGTTAAATACGGTGATTCTAAATTATTGGTGGTGTTTCCGTTACCTATAAGTTTCAATCCCGAAAAAATAAAGTAAAATTGCTTATGGAATATGAAAATGAAACTCGAACAGTTTTATTTTAGCAATTTTTTACTCGTCGCAGTTATGTCTGAAAGAAAATATAACGTCATAACTCAAAATGGCGACTGCTCAATAGAAAGCAATGTGCGTACTTAGGTTTTTTCGAAACAAAGTCCGTTATCAAAACTCAACGTCGTTACAGAACTCTATATGGAAAAGATCTACCTTAAGATAATGCTATCCGACGTTGCTTAAAGCATTTTCAAGGGACAGATAGAATTCTGCACCGAAAAGGAGAGAGAAATCAGAGTATTTCGCACAGATTTGTTGATCGAACACAGGAAGCGTTTCCTCGAAGCCCACAAAAATCAACTAGACGAGCTTTTCTGCAGTTAGGTATATCACAGATGACGGTTTGGAGGGATGTTCCTAACCGCCTTCATCTATTTCTGGTTTGAAAATTACAGATGACGGAAATACATACAATACCTTAGAATCACCCTGTAGAAACCGACATTGCAACACACCAAAGTCCACTGAAAAGGATACTCAACCACGCCCACTAATATTCCAGTGCCACCAATAAAGAAACTTCTTCCATTCCTAGGACATGCATCAACGGATGTAACTGGCTGCTGCATATCTCGCGAGGGAAATACTAAAGAAACTATGTTCGATGACGAAAATAAAGGAGGAAAAATATATCATTTAAAAAGGTATCAAAACCATGTGAAAGAAAACATTAATTGCGAATTGTTGGTATGTTCATAATTGAATTCGGAAACTACATAATAACATTAAGTTCAAATAACAGC
The DNA here is from genome assembly GCF_002891405.2 of Cryptotermes secundus. Lineage (NCBI taxonomy): Eukaryota > Metazoa > Arthropoda > Insecta > Blattodea > Kalotermitidae > Cryptotermes > Cryptotermes secundus. The sequence continues at coordinate 403,974 of NW_019724586.1, read as the reverse complement.
ATCTTCCGTTCCACTACATGAGACTCTAAAATGTAAAATACACAGAGCTATAGTTTCATCTGTTTCTTCATACAAGTGTGGAACTTGGTGAGGATATTCGAGAACAAACTGCTAAAGAATGGATAGAAGGAAGAAGAACTGAGAGAAAAATTACGTAATAATGATCTTAAGATGTAAGATTTGAGGTTTTCACGACGGCAGTCTTCATGATCTTCAGAAATTCTACTAGTAACATACACCAACACGTAGCCCGTATACAGATGAAACAACTTGGATCCAATAGCATGTCACATCCTGATGACGGTGACAAACAGATGATCCCTGAATCGTCTGTCATTTTAACAAACTGACACAGTTGCATTTGCTGAGACAACTGTTTGCAGAATGTCGCTACTGTAATGATAAAATTAAGTGGACTTCTAGCAATCAGATCACATCCCCTGTACGTTTTAATGGCTGTGGCACCAAAAGTCGCAAAAACAGATGCAACAAAGCGCATGAAAGGAACTGGCAACGCACACATGGCTTTAGGTGAATCTTGTATTGCGGGTGTACATTTCAAGTTACACTAATTTAATTCTGAACTGTCTCAATCCAACTTACTTTAACTAACTAAACAAGTAGCTAGCTGGCTGACAAATTAACTAACTGGCTGGCTACCTAATCGATTAACTAAGTAATTGACTAATTACAGTAACTAGTTCCAAGAAGAGAGGAACGTTTGAGAAATAGCAGCTGCTGAAATGCTCGTTTTCAGCATTTATAAAACCCGAAGGTTCATCACCGTTTTCACATGAGCCCGCCACTAGCCCCACTAATCCATTTCATAGCTTACCATCCTGTTTAAGATGCGTTCTAATTTTCTTGCTCCTGTTTTCAATGAACATGTCATAAAAATCTCATTACGTTCAACGTAGTGAATGTCTCGTTCAGTTTCCGAAGTTTAGTTTGTTTCAATGAACTTGTTCAAGTCTGAGGGCCTGTGTAACAGTTTATAGTACAGGAAGGCTATAAATTATGCACCACATTCAAACACACATAAATCACAAAGTTTTACAGATATCGGAAAACGAATTGCATTGTTCGAATGAGCCGCCGAAAATTCTTCGTGTTAAGTGTTTGCCGGGCCGACAGTGGCACTCCTGAAAACTACACAGCTGGCGAACGCAAATGGCAGCCCCCCCCCTCAGCAAAAAGTAGTGTCTGTGTTGAGCTGGGATGCGTAATCAGTTATTCAAGTGCAAAGGCGTTACCGTCGGGAATATGGAGAACAAGCGCATGGAGGCCGGTCCACCAAGCGATGGGTGCAACAGCTTCAAGAGACAGGTAGTGTCCTGCAAGAGAGGGGCACAGGAAGGCCTTCAGTAGACGCTGACATAGTTGAGATTGTCCACGAAATTTTCAGTTCAGTCTCGCAGATAGCACATCTTCAACCAGACGTTTTCTTTCAACAAGATGGTGCCCCTCCGCACTGAGCCTCACAGTGAGAGTCCCTGAAGCGGGACGGACCAATCCCTTGGCATCCTCGCTCCCCGGGCATATCACCCATTGGATATCTTTTTTTTTTTTTTTAGGTTTATGTAAAGGACAATTTAGTTTCTTTTTGAGGTTTTGGGGTGAGGTGAGGCTGAGTCCACTTGGTACGTCGACCACTACTTGGCCTATTGTACCAGCCCCGCATTATAGATGATAAATTTGGAGCAGTCGGTGGAATAAGAATTGGCAAGGAAAACAGAAGTACTCGGAGAAAACCTGCCACAGTGCCACTTTGTCCACCACAAATTCCACATGACGTGACTCGGACTCGAACCCGTGCCGCCGCAGTGGGAAGCCTGAGACTAACAGCCTGAGCTATGGCACACCCTATGTAAAGGACTGTGTATTCTGTCAAAACTTGGTTTGGTTGAACTTCGTGCAAGAATCAACAATGAATTTGATTCTGTGACACCCCAGATGCTGGAAAACACATGGCGTAAAATCGAGTACAGCCTGGGCATTCTGCGAGCTACAAATGGCGCTCACATTGAGAAGTACTGAACGTGACGCGTCGTTCTTTCAAGTGAATCAAGGCAAAGCAATGTTCTGTATTTCGGGTCCTCTGTGTTTTGTGTGTATTTGGACTGTGGTGAATACGTTCTGGCCATCCTGCCACCAAAACTGGAGGCCCAACCATTTACTTCCTGTCTTCGACTGCTAATTCTGTCTAATCGTCCCTACCTTCCGTATCATTTCCCTGTTATGAATATGTGGATGCGCCATACCGGTGACATGTGACGAATTTAACTTGGCCCAAACCAACATATAGCACAAAAATTGCATGTAGCATAAAAAAATTTACCTTATCGGAATCTTTCAATTTTCACTGGAAGTATATCTTGGTAAAGTCTAAACTTAACTCAGGGTTACAAGCGTTTATTAAATCTGCGCAGAAATATAATGGTTTTTAATAATATTTTTTTTTTTCCTGTGGCACTACAGCCCCAATTTGGGCCTAGGCCTACCACCATGAAACTATCCGTTTCACTTCGGTTTACTAGATCTTACACATACGGTAGGACTTCTTGGGCGAGTGATCAGCTCGTCGCAAGGCCCCTACCTGTAGGAAAACACAGAAAAACGCACACAAACATCCATGCCCTGAGTGGGATTCGAACCCACGATCCCGGCTTCCGAGCGAGCGAAGACAGTGCATGCCTTAGACCGCTCGGCTACCGCGACCGGCAATAATAATTTATACATTCTATAAATAAATAACAATGCTAATAAGGCAAGTGACATTACAAAGAAGAGAATGACTTGCACATGAGCACGTTTTTCCATATGTCTAGCCTATAACAGAACTGATTCCTGGGTAATTTAACGATACTCTCTTAACTGCAGAGGCATATAGCGTCTGCTGAAACGATAAAATGTTTTGAATAATGAGGTAAATATACGGCCGAAGAATGTTTTAAATTACTATCTCGACTATCTTTAAGAAAAGAGCGACGAAATGCACTGAAATTCAGAGTCAAGATAGGCGGACACCTGACCTAGATTCGAACAGATTATCTTCAGACACAAGTTGGCAACACATACCTACATCAATGTGCTCTTTTTTCTTTCGCTTAGTGAGGGGTGGAGGCCAACTGAGTCCACTCGGCACGGCGGCCACTGATTGTCCTACTGTACCTGCCCCGGGTGATTATGATGATGGAGAATTTGATGGAATGAAGATTGGCAGGGGAAACCGAAGTACTCGGAGAAAACCCGCCCCAACGCCACTTTGTCCACCACAAATTCCACTTGACCAGACCCAGGATCGAACCCGGGCCGCCGCGGTGGGAAGCCAGCGACTAACCGCTTGAGCTATGGCGCGGCTTACATCAATATGCTTAGTAAACCTTCAAGGAATTGATCCTCGTGTGTATTTATCACTGTATACACACATATTGTTTCGTATACCTGTCAAACACAACAAGCAATTAAAATAGTTCACTCCCACTGTCATATCGCCTGACGAGAGCCGAAATTATGTTGCGACGTTATGCTCAAATCCAATGAAAACTCAGCTGACACGACAGAGTGAAAGTGTTATTTTAATTGCTTGTTGTGTTTGACAGGTATACAGGTATATATATATATGTAAGATTTGAGGTTTTCACGGCGGTGACTATGAAGAAAGCAGTCTTCTGGGATTTGGCACCGTGTATATGTGGTGTTAACCGACGTTTCGGAGGAACGTATCGCCTCCATCTTCAGGGTAGAAGACAAAATATAAGAAATCTGCAAGCGAGGAGACCGTGAGAACCGGTAAAAGCAGTCTGTTTTCTTATATTTTGTCTTCTACCCTGAAGATGGAGGCGATACGTTCCTCCGAAACGTCGGTTAACACCACATATACACGGTGCCAAATCCCAGAAGACTGCTTTCTTCAGGTATATATATGTTTACTAAATTTTTATCATTCAAATATGAATAGAAGAAACGTACTTATGCATAATCTCAGTCGAGATGACTTCAGTTATGTACACTACCCTTACCACGAAGGAGACATGACTTTGAACCTCCTCCGTGTGACTAATGCATACTTTCGGCGAATTGTTTCATCTTACTTATGACTTCAAGGTAAAGATGTCTGAATCTATAAAATCAAATTTGCAGGTTACAATGGAAATGTACCCCTATGTAAGGTATTATGCACCTATACACAGTAGAACGTTAAGAGTTAAGTCACACTGCCTGACATATTTCTTGCTTATTACACTGCATGGGACCATCTGCGCGTTGACGAGAGAAATCTGATGCCCCTTGAATGCGCAGTGATTTGGCTGACAGATGCAACTAACATTTGATTTGTTTTGTTAAGCTTCGTGCAATTACTGTACCAAGGATAATGAGGCAGGTGATAAATGACGAGAGGTATGATTAATTACGGATTGGAAACAAGCAGTTCCCAGCAGTGACGCTCCTGAGGTGAAAAGAAAGAAATTTCGCATAAAATAAGTGCTCATCTATATAGAAGATCGAATGAAGCATTGGAAAACAAAGCCACTAATTTTCAAGTCACTCCCACAATTTATTTGACATCTTAAAATTATCTCTGTTACTTATCACCACAGAATTGAGGAAACGCAGGTAATTCTCCACCCATTCTTAATACTGGTACTTTATAAAGGCGAAGAGGTTGATTCACACTTCGAACTCTATATTCCGGAGCGAACAGCCCGTGACAGGAGCCTCGAGGGCCAGCAAATGGCGCGGTGCTGAAGAGGACATTCTTGCACCTACCTGAAAAGGTACCTCGGTTATCCTGGTGGTAGCCAAACAAATCAATACACCAGTTCTAATCTACTCAACAGATGCAGACTACGCGGTCGTGAGATAATTTACGTAACGAAGTTGAATTTTGAAAACATATTTCGTAAGTTGCGTTAGTTTCCAGAACTCCGTGGCCTGTAGTCCGCAAGCGTACTACATCAACCGAGCGACGGCCGCTTGTCGGCGAAGTTAGTGCCAACATTAGCGGATAGAGGGTGTCGCGTGGTCGGCGTAACGCATCCTCACGGCCGTTAATTTCGATTTTCTACACCGGAGCCGCTATTTCCTTGAACTAGCTCCTCAGTTATCCTCATGAGGTTGAGTGGACCCGTTTCAGACCCACTACTTCTTAAAAATAAAACTGGTAGCGCCGGGAATCGAACCCGAGACCTCTGGATCTGTAGCCAGGAACTCTGACAAATAGACCACAGAAGGGGTCCCAGTTTCCACAACATTCTTTAATATTCGTCAACAGCTTCATTTCCATTTTACTGTACACAACAATATAATGTCGATCCCAATTCTGTGTGATGTCATCGTGTAGAATGGGGCTTTTCTTTTTGAATCTTCTGAGATCCTTACTGCCTTATCTTCATGGCGAAGTGAGTATCCCATGACCCTTATGGACGAGCGTACAATGCTGTTTCATGCTAAATAACTACAGTTGCGTAATAAAACACTGTTAATAAAGTAGCACAGAAATAATCTGAACGCTGAACTCGCCCACAGTTGCAGAGTCAAGTCCATGCTAAACAGAAAGTCAAAATCTTGTCTTACCACAATTTCCGACGAATGTCCCCAAAACTGGAAGCCACTTACCTGAAACAAGCAGAAAAAGCAGATATTTAAAAGTCAGTATCATGAGCAGCATTATTGTTAGGTAGCCGTGTAAACTGCAGTAGCCGAGCACAGTGGCGCAGAGGTCTGAGGTATGAACTGTCTTCGCTCGCTCGAACACTGGGATTGTGGGTTCGAATCCCACATGGAACATTGATGCCTTTGTGTGCGTATTCTGCGTTTATGTTCTTCTATCTGTAGGTAGCGGCCTAGCGACGGGATGATCACCCGCCCAAGGAGTCCTACTGACTGTGCACAGGATTAAGAAATTGAAAAAGCGGGCAAGGTCCAACGAAGGGCTACAGACAGACAGATAGTAAACTGGCGGCAGCAGGAAAGACACAGCAATCAGCTAACTCCAAATAGTCAGCTCTGCTTCTCTTCCATACTGAATTTCAGTGTCAACGAAGAACAGAAGTTTACTAACAAGCTTATCTACCGAAATAATGTACTGGCGCATAATGTCCCTATTTCATGTTACTAGTACATGAGGTTCTGTTCAAAGCAACCTGCACTACTAGTATGAACCTTCTTATTATGCATATCTACTCATTAAGGGGTCTTAAATGAACCATGTATCCCAAACAACTTCCAAAGACTTTTCCTACTTTTTTTTCCTTAGCAGCCCCAGTGGGCCTAGGCCTACCTCCATGAACTTCTCCGTTCACTTCGATTTTTCTAGATCTTACACATTCGGTAGGACTCCTTGGGCGGGTGATCAGCTCGTCGCAAGGCCTCTACCTGTACACAAACACAGAAAAACGTACATATACAAACTAAACATCCATATCCTGAGTGGGATTCGAACACACGGTCCCGGTTTCCAAGCGAGCGAAGACAGTACATGCCTTAGACCGCTCGGCTACCGTGACCGGCCTTTTCTTACCTTACTCGTTCCATACCCGTCTCTGTGTTCCATGTAACTCATACAAAATATGTATATATCTTTTGCCTCTCCCACCTGAACTAAGTTTAAATGACAATCCTACCGCCTCGAGTTAATTACCCTTATAAGATACTGCTACTATGCAATATGCATTTATCAAGAAGTTCCTACTTGTATAATAACTTGAATTACGCATGTATTTCATTCTTCTCAGGTCCAAACGCGTTTATAAGCATTTTATTCACGAATATCTGTAATTTATATTGCCCCCCTAGAATAAGGGATCATGCTTCATTATCACACAGAAAAATCGCAAGAATCGGTATTTTAAAGGTTGATTTTTGCTTGTGTTCTTGGGAGGAAGCGGGCCTACAGCAGTTTCTGTTCATAAAAACACTAAGCTCTATGTGATTTTATCCTTTTGCTGCTCCATAATGAGAGTCGCTTACAACAGAAGAGTTCAGTCTTCTACGATTTAAGGCAAGTAGAATTGACCGCCTCTGTGGTCTAGTGGTCAGAGTTTCTGGCTCCAGATCCAGGGGTCATTCTTCATTTCAGGCTTCCCTTCTGACAGGGAACTTGTCCAGAAGCAGGCTAGACGTTTTATATTCTAATGAAGTTATATCATTGGCTACGAGAAAGTATATAATTGTCATGTAATATTCGTTATTACGTCTACTGCATGAACTATAATGATGATTATGATTATTATTCCTGTTCTGTATGTTAACACTGCATAATGAGGAGCTTCATAACTTGTAATCTTCTACTAGTAAATTAGAATGATTAAGTCAAGGGAATGAGATGGGCAGGGTATGTAGCAGGAATGGGGGAGAAGAGGAATGCATATAAGATACTGTTGGGAAAGCCAGAAGGAAAGAGACCACTAGGAAGACCAAGATGTAGGTGGGTATCTTAGAGACAGGATGGAATGGTATGGACTGGATTGATCTGGTTGAGGATAGGCACCAGTGGAGGGCTCTTATGGACACGGTTATGAACCTTCGAGTTCCATAAAATGCTGGGAAGTTCTTCAGTAGCTGCACAATTGGCGGATTCTCAAGAAGGGCTGAGCTCCATGAGTGAGTCAATCAGTTCTGTATGTTGAAAATATTTCTGTGTTTAATGTCTGCTCTTCTAGTAAAAATTGTACCTCAGCCAGATGCGCTTAAGCTGCTGATGTTTGCTGTAACATAGATATATTTGGAACAAAATTGTACCTTAAACAAATTTTACGAGTATAATTTGTACTCTGAATTAATTATTAAAATATTCCTTTGCACAATATGAATATATGCTATATAATGTAGCCATGAAACGATTGCCAAGAGGGAACATGTGTTGCTTGGTAACGGCCGGTTAACGCGTCAGTAATATCCGGGCTGTCGCTAGGCAACCGCCCATAACAACAATAGGGAAACTGTTGGAGGCGGTGTTTCCTGTTGGGTCCGACATGAGCCTATATAGAGAGGCCCCCAGGCAGGCTGGGAGAGGTCTGACGAAAGGCCAAGCATATTCATAAGAGGCAAACGCACCTTTTCGTCAGAGAGGGTGTTACATAAGTACTATGACTGCAGGGGCACAGCTGAAAAAATGTCTCTGGTCGTGATCCTCAAGGTGCTTGACGCTAAGAGGAACTGGTAGGTGGTAAAACCTCCCGTCGCAAAGGAACTTCGATTTTGACTGAGAGTTTGGGGAAAATTCGCCGGATAGTAACGAAGTGAAAGAGGGAAGATGAACATCCTCTGTTAGAAATCGTTGCTAGGGAACGGCTGTTGAGGATACAGCAGGCTGGGAAAAGGTTTATCGGGTGTTGTGATTTGTAAATTGTGAAGATTAGCGATAGCGTTGTGATTACTTGTAGTTCCGAATGTGTATGAGTGGTCAATAAATCCAATATCCAATTCATACCCCGTCTATAGTCACAACCCTGGCTGTCAATATGGCATCAACTAAATTTTTTGTCTAAATAGTACATGTTGCTTAGTTTTTGCATTTGTTTCTGTGTATGTGTTTGTATTTGTTTGTCCTTCTGCTTGCGAATTCATTAATATTGGCCTCTGTGTTGTTGAGCTGTTAAAATTATTATTATTATTATTAAAAGAGATGATCCAGAGAAAATTTCTTCACGACGTTTGAGAAACAAGTGTAGCCAAGCTCTGCCAGCAAACTTACCATCCTGAAACGGATGCTGCATATTGTTTCGTTTTGCAAGTTTATGGGCCACGTGTCCTCGATTTAGTCGAGTCAGGCCATAAAATTCTGTTTCCATTATCGAAATGTAGTTCACTAAGCAGCTTTACAGTCTCTATGGTAAAACAGTTTTCCGTCCCAGCGTACAAGAAACAACCTTCTGGTGTTCCGAATCTCTTTTCTTAGCTAAACGGCACAACGTATGGCGAGGCACATCAAAGTCTTAGCTGTTTTAAGGTAACTCATTCGCTATTCCTAAACGGCCGTTACTGTACTTACCATATTCCCTACTCTTATTCCTTAAGGGTGTAAAACGTTACCTATTACTTTGATGGAGGGACTTAAATTAGAAGCATTTAAAACAAAATGTTCGTGGAAATAACTGCAGCTGTAATAATCATGAATTAATTAGTCAATTTAGGATATCACATTAACGTGGAACTTTGTGCCTCATGCACGACATCTACAGGGTGTACATTTTATCGTTAGACCTTTTCCCACTGTTGGCAGCGAACTCTTGTCGCTCGTAGCTCGCTTTTCCCCCTCTAGTTTAACTTGTCATATTGAGTCTCGAAGTTACGACCATCTGTTTCTAAGCATGCCTCACTAGATTCTGAGAATATTTTTACAGACACAAGCAGAAGCTGTTTTATAGGAATTGCGAAAGTTTCATTCCTAATATTTTCTTGAGTTCTTGCAGAGTACGAATTATTCACACACACCTTTCATTTTAGTGTGGCCTGTAATGCACGTCAAAAGGATCAAGTGATCACGGAGGCCACAGATCTCAATGTTTGACTTTCTCACCGAAGAGTCCAACTAATGCGCTTATAGAATTGTCCGCAGTAAATGGCGTTATAAAATATGCCCGAACGATTTTTCTTAATCACTCAGTCGATCGAAGAAGCGTCACAGTGAGATAACGGCGGAATTACGTGGCATTCGAAATTTATTGTTTCGTGAAAAATTACGGGCCTTACTGTCCTCCGTTCACTAAGGCTGGGGCCGCACGAGCGCACAAAATGCGTCCGTTGTAACGAACGTCGTGACGTCCGATGTAGAAATAAAGAAGAGAGGCGAATGTTACGGTTTCTTCTGGCTCTATTGCAGACAAAAAACTGCGCTACGCATTCTGCAACTGTGTGGTGTCCTCAGCAACATCCGTCATAAAGTACGTTCGTTGCAACGGACGTAATTCGTGCGCTCGTGTGGCCCCAGCCTAACTGCGCACCAAACCATAAATATTATATCCTGCAATGTCATTCCTCGAGAAGTCTGAAGAACGTTTATGCCCCAATATCTGTTATTTTGGCTGTGCACGTAACAGCTGTCAGTGAAGAAGGCCAAGTCCGATTAAAATGCAACATCTTTATCAAGAAGTCTATTTAACACCGATCTCCACCTAAAATATCGCATTCTGGAGGCAAAAGGCTATGTGTACGATTGTTGTTTTGTTAAGGCCGAACCTTAGGCAGCTTTCTACTAATGTCACCTGTAAATTCTGGCAACCCACACCATCCATCCGTCCATTCGTGCACCCATCCATCCATCCATCCATCAGACTTTCCGTCTATCTGTCTCTCTGCCTATCTATTTCAAGGCATCAATGCCTTGGGTGGAATTCGAACCCACTATCCCAGCGTTCGAACGAGCGAAGAAAGTTCATGCCTTAGACCGCGCGGCCACTGTGATCGGCTGGTAACCTACACTACATGGCCGAAAGACGTAACGACTTCTGCGGTCTTGCTTATAATCGAATACCAATGTCATCAGGTCTCTCTTCATTCAGTACATAACGTTTTCATGATTTATTATTGTCCAGAAGCAATCCTTTAAGAGGTAATTTTGTTATGGTATCGTAAATCGTTGATTTTTAATATTATGTTTCGCAATATTTCGAAATGTACTTTCACAACTAACTATGCTAACCAGAGATAGCGAGATGAGCCAGCAAGCATCGGGCGAAGTTTCAACGGCTTTGCGGCCAGCACTGGACACGCGTAGGTGAACAAATTTCTGTCCGGCCGGTATAGGGATAAATTGGATTCACTCTAATATTGTTACAATAACATACAGAAATTGAAGACGCTTAGACATAATTGCGTTTGCAACTAGCATGACGTACAGGAAGGATGCATACAGACGTTTGGTGAGGAAGCATGTACTAAGGAGGCCGAATAAGGGATGAGAATACGTGTATGTTATCAGAAAGGAGCCTAGGAAGTAGGTTTTGTGGAAGGGAATTGGTTTGTGTCCAAGAGCGGTCTTGATATCAAGCGAGTTGAACCCTTTAATTTTTTTCCATGTTGTTAGACCTTAAGGTAGTTTATTCATATAATTTTAAGTAAATAAATTTAAGAAAATACAACACAATCATCACTATTAAAGTAAATTAAAACAAAATCTAATAACGAATTTATTACTTGAAACAAGCAACATTATTTATTATATACAAAACGTTTTGGCTTGGCGAAATTTTATGCAGTAGCGAAATAAAGTATTATATATATATATATGTGAAAGATGAATCGCAGGCCTCCATTCTGTCTTCTAATATGAAGAAACTGCGGGAGATGTCTGTATTCACCGCATAACGTTATAGAGAATTTGGAATAAATTTCAAAACTGTATTGAAGACAAATTAATCAATATTTCCTGTATTCCTGTGACTGGAAAGCGGAAACAACAATAGAAATTTTCAAAATTCATATGAGACAGCACGAAAAAGTCTTAGGTAGGCCGCACATCGGCATTCGTCAAGACATGTGACAGTCGAGAAACGATGACGCAAAGAAAGGAGCGCAGTTGAAACGAATGAGATTATGAAAACCGCCGCATACCGGTCTGAGTCATGATGCTGACGTCAGCTTCATGCTGACGAATCACGAATGAAGCAAGACTGCGTCTTTCATCTCATTTTCTGATGCTTGTCTTGACGCAGTTTGCGTGCGGCCGCCATTAGACCAAAAATATTAAAAATATTACAAAAAAACCAACACTGTCAGAAAATTCTTGACTTATGAATTTTTAGGCCGTGTGTAATGATCCATACTAAGGGCTATAGTTCAAATTGAGATAATTCATTCTTTCCAGGTATTGCAATCAATACTAATTACATACAATACGTATCGTCAAATAAAAGTTAATTAATTTTATATGAATGACAGCCTACAGTTCCGCAATTAACATGGGTGTGCAATCAAATAATGGATATATATACTCGTATATATAGCCGTGAGGGCCTATACTTGTATTTACACAGTCAACCACTGTCCAACGTGGACAGAAAGAATAAACATCATTCATTCTTACTTCGTTATGATGTGTCTACAGTCTATCTGGCCATCATTATTAAATGTGAGTGCATGAAACATTGGAAGGTATATACAGGCTGTCCCAGGAGGAATGTGCCAAACTTCGGGAGGGTGTTCCTTATGTTAAAGTATGCCGATATAACCCAAAACACCTATGTCCAAAGTTGAACGGTTACGGAGATAATGGCCCGAGAAGTGTCAAACTTTGACCGGGGTTACACACTTGTTGATTACAAAATACATATTAAAACTGGCAGGAATATGTGGATTCTGTAATGTTAATAATGTACGTAACATCAAACCAACTTGTGAGTGACGGAAAGCCATAAAATTGAAGTACAAAATACTCGCTCGCCATGTCATAATTGTCCTTAGGTTTCCAAGCAGTATACATAACACATGACTGGCGAGCGATGACGTAACGTGCTGACTGCGCGTTCTGGTATGAGCCAACTACATAAGCACGGCTAGGGAGTATCATCGCACTCAAGGACAAACATAGATAAGGGCTCTCAGCTGAGAGGTACAGCGAGGTACAGTGCTTGGACCTGCCAGAAGACCACACTTTTCTTGGGCCATTATCTCCGTAACCGTTCAACTTTGGACATAGGTGTTTTGGGTTATATCGGCATACTTTAACATAAGGAACACCCTCCCGAAGTTTGGCACATTCCTCCTGGGACACCCTGTATATATATAGGGAGAGAGAGAGAGAGAGAGAGAACTTTATCCATATTCTAATTGTATCTTCTTGTGCTTGATCCAAGATGAAATCTAGTTTTATTTGAGAAACCTGTATTCCGACAATGCACGTCTATGGTACCGCCTGATTTCTGCTGTTATACAGCTACGAATAGATAGTTTTGACTTTTGAGATGTCACGGGACACGTTTGGGGGGCTATGCGGTAGCGTAGTTGGTTGAGGCACTAGGCTACAAGCCGGAAGGTCGCGGGATCGAATCCCAATGAGGTGGAATTTTCCAATTTACCTAATCCTTCCAGCCGCACTATGGTCCTAGGGTCGACTCATCCTCTAACAGAAAGGACTACCAGGATTATTCCTGGGGGTAAAGTGCTGCCGGCGCGTAAGCCTGACAACCTCACTGCCATCTGCAAGCCGATTGTCTAGAAAATGTGGGAGCCAACCCTATGGGCCTCCATGGCCTGTTAAAGAGATACCTTTACTTTTTTTACTTTTCCTTACTTTAACGGGACACGTCTATCTCTCTAATTTACTCAGCACGTTAAGATATTCAGACGAGATAGGTCAGTGCTTCTAAGCTAAACATCTCGTGGGTAACATGAAAATGGTTAAAACTGTGTACCAGGTGAGATTTATATAGCGAAACTGAATGGTGGCGTGAACTGTCCGCTATTGCGAAAGCCGAATGTTGTTGAACTGCGGTTATCTTTCCACCCGCTCAGACTTCGTGACCTGACCAAATAAAGAACAACTGGTAACTGAGCCGGGCAGTTAATAAAACTAAACATTGCACAGGGTAGTACAGTGATCTTATCTACCTCGATGCTAACACATAATATTTTATCTTCGTTTCCAAAATGGATGCCTTGTGGTAAGTATTGATCTGAAAATTCTGCACTTGTTTCATGTCTCCCTCGTACGAGCTACGTGTCCAACCCATTAACTTTTCTTGGTTTTAGCTAAGTAGCAATAATAGACAGGATCGATTCTTGAGGTTTTAACGCCCCTTTCAACTGCAAGTATTCTACAACGTCAAAAGTTTGTATTACTGTGAATGATGAATTGGAAAGCATAGCTTATAGTTTGGCTTATAATTTCAAAACTCGGCTGAACACAGTGAGGAAACCCATGAAGAACTTTTGTTACGGTAGAAAGGAACCCTGAGAGATATTCGAAATTACAGCGTGCGAAATTGGAAGTGAGAGTTTTAGCTAATAAAATTGCATTAATTTCTTGTTGTATAGAGTTGTGTGAGATTTTCGAGCATGACTTTGGAGGAATGTGGAAGGAATTACTCGAGGGCTCTAAGCCAAGTTCCCAGCAGAAGGGAAGACGCACAGTATAAACGTGAGTCTGACCTCTGGTATCGGTGTGAGAAGTGAATTATGAACTACAAAATACGAAAGAGTTCCAGACTAAGAGAGATACCCTGGTCCTCCAGACTGGGGGGTTGGGCATGAGGCTAACAACCTTATCCTGTAAAAAGAATTTTGTTCAGAAACCTAAGAACCAGCTTCGAGTCATCATGCGTGGGGCCATTCCTATGGCAGCACGCACTGGTTGTGGAGACTGATTGTAGAGGAGGCCAAGGCTCACCCAGGGCTGTAGGGCCAAGTGGTAGGTAGGTAGGTACTAACCGCTATAATACTGCATTGCTGACAGCTGCACACCTTAAAGTGTGAACCTATTTCATTATGGTTTCATTTACACAATTTTAACAGAGACTGTACTGTATGGCAGTTCTCACAGTGGGGAGGTGCACTGGCGCGAGGGCCCACGGTGTTGTGTTTTTGTGTTATGTCCACGTCAACTGACATGTGTACGACTGCACTTCTCCCCCCTCCCTCTTTCTGTCTATACGTCACACACACACAGTTCATGAATCTACATGAGTAAAAATCTCATTTTAAAAGAGACAAAATGTTGCAAGTAAGGAATCAGCGGCTCTCAGTTTCATTGTACTTTCTCTGGAGGTTCAATGCCGACCTCACGTAACCAGCTCCAGTAGCGGAACTGCTAAGCCTAAATACCGTTGTGTGGGCGACAGAAGGTGCAGTTCCCGTGTTTGGACATTATGCCATGAAATGGTACGTTAACTTTATTTCGGATCTACACGAAACTGAGTGTTTAGCTTCACGTTCCAGCAGACGAGCGGGTTTCCATGACCTGTTCAGGGAGATTACGCTTTCCCTGTTCATGTTTTTTCTACGGGTTCCTACTCAGGCCTACACATAATAATGTTTCCCACTCTCAGTTCACTCTGAGATTCGTGAGACATTACAATACGGTCATGTTTCCCGCGGGACTCGGAACCAATATTTACTGTGCTGGTGAAGGCCAGCAGAAATTTACGCGACATACCGGCTTACTCTGCTTACTGTTTCATTCGTGATCGCTATACGTCTAGAATAATTTTCCACCTTGAAAATGGAGGCAATATATTCCCCGAAAATCGGTAGTCTTCTACAATACCACAAAGATATTATTCTCTTTTTTTTTAAGTGGCTCTTCCAGCCCAGTCAGGGCCCAGGCCTCTTATTCCGTTCCGTAATAATTTTTCACAGACGGTAGGAGTCCTTGGACGAGTGATCAGCTCGTCGCAAGGTCGCTACCTAAACACAGGACAACACAAACAGAATAAACGCATATACGCATCAAATATCCATTCCCTGAATGGGATTCGAACCCACGATCCCAGCGTCCGGGCGGGCGAAGACAGACTGCGCGGCCACTGTGAGAGGCATATTACACTGTACAGTAGCCTAAAACTCAATGTGAGGATAATATTTGACATTCTCTCATCAGAGCATTAACACTTTTCCGGTACATCCATAGGCGTGTCCGTAACCCTGCGCAGCGCCTATTATATTCGCTCAGTCAGTCCGTCCGTTTGTACCTGCACATGAAACAACTTGGGAACCACAACCTTGATTTTCATGCAATCAGATATCAAAGAGTTGTAATAAAATTTGTCGAGACATTTCAATTTTTTAAAAACTGAAAAGAGTAACGGAAATTTAAACGAAGGCCCACGCAAGTTTCTGCCTTTTCTTCGAACATACTTCGCCATATATTTAGTGAATAGCAAAATCTTTAAGAAACGCTAGAATGAGGGGGGGGGGGAAACAAATTTTACTTATGTTATTGTTACCGCTGTATCTTTCATATATTCTATTAAGAAAGCAAGACACTAACACAAAATTTACTGTGCTGTTAATACACGTATGGTTGATTTCTGAATAGAAAAAATAACATATTTTATGTCCAGCACACTTCGTCCGGGCGATCACAGTTGCTGCGCGGTCTGAGACATGAAATACCTTCTCCCGCTCAAACCCTGCGATCGTGGTTTCGAATCCCACTCAAGGCATGGATGTCTACGTTTATTTTGTTTGCCAGGTAGCGGCCTTGCGAAGGGCTGATCCCTCGTCCAAGGATTCCAACTGTCTTAGATGAACAAACTGAAGTGAAACGAAGAGTGTAAGGGATGCCCTGTGCTCCAAGTGGGAGCAACAGGAATAAAAGAAAAAGACAATTTTGCCGTAAATCTTATGGTTAAGCCATATTTTAAAAAGAATCGTTACAATATGCATACGCATGTGGACTCCTGTATTGAGTAATCAGCAATGGTCTCTCGAACACACCTAACCGTACGAATGTTTCGTATTTCCAATAATAATTAAACAAAATATCCCACCACCGGAATCCATAGGCTTATATATATTTAGTTACACGAACTGTGTGTCTTACCCGTCACAACACAAAACTCAAAGGTTTCTTCATATCAACTGTGTACAATGAGTTCATTGATCTCGATANGTTTTTCTCATGAACCTACTATCTAGAATAAAAACTGTATGTTAATTAATATATACAAATGTTCGTATAATAGTGTAAAATATAGCATTAGATTTAAAACTGTAAGATAAATTACAAAAGTTTATAATTATAAAATATAAAATATACTTAGATATTGTGTTGCAAACATGATGTTATAATATGTAGTGGTGTACTGACATTGTTCTATTCCGATTTTGTTCTCCTATGAGATGGTTGCGTTGTTAGGAACCAGTTGGTGTGATGGTCACTGTTATTTCTAGTCTCTTTTGTTTACTTCATATCGTGACGAGCGTGAGGTTATTTGTCGCGTGACACACCCAACACGTGACAATATGTTGTGTTGTGACGGTTAAAATACATAGTTAGTATAATTCCTTCAATAAAAATTACAATTAATGACAGAGACACAAGAAATTCTTGACTGAGTCTGAACTGAAATCAGATCTGTTGTGTTACTTTAATGTATTACACTGTTACAATAAGTCTCCGAAATGTAAGTCTATATTTGATGTGTTACAAATATTTAATTTCCTTTTAGCGTGCGTAATAACAGTGGCCAGTGAAGCCTTAATATTAACTGTTTATTTATTGCTTATATATGTCAGACTTCCTGCCAATTTGAATACGTGTAAAATAAAGTGAACAACTGGATGTCGATGGCAATTTCATTATTACAGGGGTACAAAGGCCACTGTGGTTTTGATTATTCAGTTTGTCTAAAATAAGGCACCCCGGCAATTATAGAATCTCATTACACTTCTTATATCACCTGCATTCTTCTTTTCTTACAAGAAATTTGAAGAGCATGGATGTTTGAATACCGTTTATAATTCCTGTAATGGAAGAAGATGGTTAAGTACACTCTGTATACTTTTTCTTGTTAACTATGTTTCAAGTGGGTAGCTTGTTAGTGTGGCACTGTGGATACTGCACCAGCCTCCCTCACTGTCGGTGTCAATATACAGATTCATGTCGTGACGCCACGAACCAAGGACAAGAAATACAGAGTGTCCGGATGAAAGGTATCAAAAATAAAATAATTATATCTCAGAAAGCTTTTATTGTACATATTTATGGGTTACACCACTACAAAGGGAAACTATCAAAGTTTTTCTTTTCTGAGTATACAACTTTCTCAATAAATTTCAACGTGGGCTCCACTGGTGGCAGGACAAATATCCAGATGACGCAGCATGTTTGGTGTTACCGTAGCCACGGCGTCCCTTATGCGGACTTTCAGGTGTTGAAGGTAGGTGGTCTTAACCTGGTAGACAATGTTCTTCACATAACCCCACAATAAAAAATCCACTGGCGTTAAATCTGGCGACGCAGGAGGCCAACCGATTGATCCACTTCTAACAGCCATCAACGCTGCCAAAGTGGTTCCTAATATGGTGGCAGAAATGTGGCAGTGAGTGCTCTTAAGTCGGGCATGGAAAAGTAACTTACAGGGTTTTCCTTTCGGATGACGTAAATCGGATACGTGTATGACAATTACATTCCAAGATATAATTTTTTTTATTTTGCATACCTTTCACCCGGACACCCGATATATTATAGTACCAAACCTTGAGAAGGTTTTCACATACAGTTTTAATGTAAATGTACGTGTAGACATTTGTGATGAGGTTCTACGTAGCAGTTGTTTTGTCAGGGAGAGTTCAGAGGTCGTATATCGTACAAGTGAAGGGGTGGACACCTACCCCGTGATTCGGAACCTTAGAGGCATGGTACAATTTTGTTTACACTTGGCTTCATGTAATGGCCACATACAGAATATATCATTCGAGTTGAAAAATTGCTCCTGGTCACGTAATCAGAACTGTTTCTACACACGCTATGAAGGATTGGACGCACAGTAGAGACATCACGGTTCTACAACAGATCTGACTTTTTTACGATGCTGTCTTTGTAACTGTGTCTTCACCTTCAGAGACTCACCTTTCTGTTTTTTTAAACACGGGCCTGGAAGAGAAATTTAATTTCGGGGGGTTGGCGCTGTTCTTTATGTTTCTGATTTCTTCTTATTTCCACCTCCTTCAAAAATAATCGTTCATAAGCATTCCTTCGTTTGATGCACTATAAGCTATGCAGAAGAGAAACCGCCCGCAAGAAACTCAAAAGCAAGACAAATGCAGACCGACAGCCTATATAGGATCCAAATTCATTGCTCGAGACGCCTTGCCGAGAATGAAACCTTTATACTCCGAACTTTGATCGGAAATAACCAGCCAAACAACTGCAAGCAGCGGTAGAGGGGTATGAACTATTCTTCATATCGGGGAGGTAACTTGTTCGATTCCGACCCTAAGGGTAGGTCTATTTTATATATTCTCTGCGTAGAAACAGCCGCAGTCACGCGCAGTCTAACGCATGAACTGTCTTCGCTCGCTCGAATACTGGGCTCGTAAGTTCGAACCCCACTCAAATCATGGATTGCGATTGTTCTGTGTTTGTGCAGGTAGCGGCCTTGTGACGGGCTGATCCCCGGTGTAAGGAGTCCTACTGACTGTCTTAGGATTAAGAAACTGAAGTGAAATAAAGTGTTTCACGGATGTCCTATTCTCCAATTGGGAGCAACAGAAAAGTAAGTGTGTAGAAATTATAACTCAAGGCTTCAGCTTCATAAAATGAAGTTCAATTTACCGGGACCAGACCATGTTTAGTGCAGCCTACCTACGTACTATACATATTCACAGGTTTCGTGAATGAAGATTTGTTTGCTGGAATACCATTAGACTTCAGAGTTCGAAGATTAATGGAAAATACGGACTATACGAAGTGTATAAATCGCAAACAACAATGAATACCGAAAGCGCCAATGTGATTATGTTGCATGTACATGACATTTCTGTGATATTCTTGAATTTGTTACGTTACAATTCTAGAAGTTGATGAGTGCGAAGTGTTCGCGAGCCTCTTGAATTCAATTTTCACGTTAAATGATATCGATTGTCCAATTCAATCGTCTGTAACTCACACAAATTCAGCAACTAATTAATTTATGTATGAATGAATATAATGAAAAGGAAAATACGGATTTGAAAGGTATAGAAACCGAATGGCTTTTCAGAAAGTATTGAGAGGCCCGTCAGAAACACTATATTTTAAACCAATCATGTATACAATCCATTCCCGTTCAGAATCCGTCACCACTCCGAACGTGTGAATATCTGCTCAGTCAGTCCCATTAAAAACAAGAATAAATAAGACTAAAACGATATATATATATATGTATAGTCTTATTAATTCACAAATAACTACATCGGCGAAGAATGCCGTCTTCTGGGATGTGGCGCAGTGTAGATATCGACGTTTTTGGAGGAAGGTATCGCCTACATCTTCAGAGTATTTAAGAAAATTTCGCGACAAGGAACCAGCGTAAACAATGGTCAAGAAATTGTCCGCCCTCCACAACGAACCCAAAAATTTATTAGAGTGCTCCAAAGAGCGCGCCACCAAACCATGTCGTGATCCACATCGACTGATCCCATAGAACTAATGTCCTGTTTCATTAAGACATGTATTATCCTACATTCTCCTACTAAGCCTCACAAGTTATCATTTCCATTCGAGATTTCCGACTCAAATTTTATATGCATTTACAAAAGGTAATTTGTTAATGTGCTTAACTAATTAAGCTAGGCCGCGCCATAGCTCAAGCGGTTAGTCGCTGGCTTCCCATCGCGGCGACCCGGGTTCGATCCCTGGTCTGGTCAAGTGGAATTTGTGGTGGAGAATGTGGCGCTGGGGTAGGGTTTCTCCGAGTACTTCGGTTTCCCCTGCCAATCTTCATTCCACCAATTGCTCCACAATCACCCTCACCTATCATCTGCGGCTGGTACAATAGGCCAGAAGTGGCCGCAGTACAAGGGACTTAGTCCCACCCCACTAGCAATAAAAAATAACTAATTAAGCACTACACCATGAAAGCATATGGGGGAGTGGATGTATAGACCAATGTTATGTTGACCGCGGCACTATTTGGCGGTGAGTGGTCAGCTTCACGCCCAGGTCGCTTTGCACCCGGGGAAAGAGCTCGTGGTACCCATTGGATAGAATGTTGGGTGGACCCCAGAGCCGAACTGAATGACATGGAGAAGCGAAAATTCTTGACTCTACCGGGACCCGAACTTCCACCCCTCAGTCGTCCAGACAGTAGCTGGTCGCTATCCCGGCTCCATTTACATATATAGCACTTATACAATTGTAATATGTATGTTGAGAGATCAAGTTCCGCGTCCGCCAAAACAAAAAAGAAAGTTTTATAAATTAAACTCTAAATCAAACTGAACTATTGCCTGTAACAAAGGATCACTCTCTTACATTTCCACTGTTTGCACAACACTACAACTGACAACGCGCACTGAAAAATAATATATTATATATTTTTGCGACATTGTCAAATACCAAAATTGTTCATTATACAAGAAGTCGGTGTTTCCAATCCATATATAATTCACATGATGGAAAAGGCTCATTGTCTGTTGTTTGGAGGCACACGACATGTAAGTTAGGTGAAGTGATCAGTGATATGCTTTGTCTGGGTTTGTCTGCTCTTGTATTTCATTTGTATGTGAAGCGACTGTGTTGGTTCGATGCTTACATTTTGTGCACGAGAGTACTTTGCGTGGTTAATATCAGCATGAGAGAATATGACACAAAATACGCATTATCCTAATATTACGTCACTGAGTAGCGTGAGACCACTAAGTTGTTATTCACTGAAATCTGAATACTCTCAAAACGGTATGTATCTATGTATGTATGCACGGCTCAGGATCAAAGTGGACGAATCATAACAGGAGCAAACACTGGAGCAAGGGATCCCATATGTGGCGATCCACAGTTTCTGGTGAAATTATTTAGGTAATTTCAAAATGTTATCCTCTTAAAACCGACCGACAGGGGAAACCGGAATATTAGTTACAAAACTCGGACATTCAAAATTGTTTGGTTACTGCTTGCTAGGTAAATGAATGGAATGGCGCTGTCTCACGTAATCATATATTTGTATGTACGTGTGTGTGTTTGTAATTTTCTTTTAATTCTCTTAGTGGTGGGTGGAGTCCAATTGAGTCCACTCGGCACGGCGCCCACTGACTGGCCTATTGTAGCGTGCCCCGCGTGATTATGATAATGGAGAATTTGGTGGAATGAAGATTGGCAGGGGAAACCGAAGTACTCGGAGAAAACCAGCCCCAGCGCCACTTTGTCCACCACAAATCCCACTTGACCAGACTCGGGATCGAACCCTGGTCGCCGCGGTGGGAAGCCAGCGACTAACCGCTTGAGCTATGGCGCGGCCGTGTGTGTCTGTATGTATGTATGTATGTATGCATATGCCACGTTCGGTTGCCCCCCTTGGCACCACGGCATGGCGCGTCCTCAAGTTGCATGTGGAGGAGGCGGCTTCTAGATGTGAAGGGTAGCTGCGGATATATTGATTAAGTAGTCGCGGAGAGCCGACAAGGGGTGTTCCTCCAGCTTTGGCGTTGGCCTAACAACTCCACACCGTAAAAAATAAGCTTGTTATGAAAAATCACAAGAACTTTCGGACCTGGATAGATTCCTTGGTTAAGCGACATAAGCGAAAGAAAATATGAGAATTGGTACCAGGAATGTTAGAAGTATGTATAGGGCAGGTTCCCTCAGGGCAGTGGTTAAAGAAATCTCAAAATATAAGTTAGATTTAGCTGGAGTACAGGAGGTCAGATGGGATGGAGGTGGCATCGCACCAGCAGGAGACTATACATTTTTCTATGGAAAGGGGAATGAAAATTATGAATTAGGTACAGGTTTTCTCGTACATAAGAGAATCGTATCAGCAGTTAAGAGGGTAGAGTTCGTTAGTGATAGGATGTCATACATAGTACTAAAAGGTCGCTGGTGTGATATCATCGTTCTGAACGTTCATGTCCCAACAGAAGATAAAATGATGATCTGAAGGACAGGCTCTATGAAGAACTAGAACAAGTAATCGATAAATTCTCTAAATACCATATGAAAAGTTTGTAAGGATTCAATGCCAACGTAGGTAGGGAAGACATTTTCAAATTAACAACTGGGAATGAGAACTGGCATGAAATTAGTAATGATAATGGAGTCTGAGTAGCCGGTCACGGTAGCCGAGCGGTCTAAGGCATGCACTGTCTTCGCTCGCTCGGAATCCGGGATCGTGGGTTGGAATCCCACTCAGGGCATGGATGTTTGCCTGCGTTTTTCTGTGTTTGTGTACAGGTAGAGGCCTTGCGACGAGCTGATCACCCGCCAAAGGAGTCCTACAGTATGTGTAAGATCTAGAAAAACCGAAGTGAACGGAGAAGTTCATTGAGGTAGGCCTAGGCCCACTAGGGCTGTAGTGCTAAGGAAAAAAAAATGGAGTTAGAGTAGGAAACTTTGCCATATGTAAAATCTTACTTTCAAAAGTGCCATCGAGAAAGATGATTAGTGAAGAGGTCTACGCTTTATACAATTCAGTTATCATCAGTGGTGTTCAACGTGTGATACGTGTATTTTTCGTAACACATCGTGACTTAGAGAAAGTACATAAATGATTTTAAAAGCGCACCAAAATCTATCATTTCATAAACGTTGAATTTTTCCATCACCGAATATAAAAGTAAAGTAAAGCTATCCTTGTAACAGGCCGTGAAGGTCCATAGGGTTGTGGGACGTTGAGGGTCCCACATTTTCTAGACAATCGGCTCAAAGATGGCGGTAAGGTTGTCAGCCTTACGCGGCGGCCGCGATTTGCTCCCCAGGAAAATTAATTAATTCCGGGTACTCATTTCTGTTAGAGGCTGAGTCAACCTCACGGCCATAGTGCGACTGGAAGGATTAGGTCAATTGCAAATATCCAGTGACGTTATCGGACTTCAACCCGCGACCTGCCGGCTTGTAGCATAGCCCCTCAACCAACTACGCTACCGCGTGCCCCCCCCCTCACCGAATATACCTTTCCGAATTGCACTCTTCTCCAGCCATTTCCGGGAGATTTTTAAACTCAAGAAACCCCAAACTAAATACTTCGTGCTTGTTAATAAACCTGTTATACGTTATTTTCGCACAAAGTAAACACCTTTGATCTGTTACTATGAACGTTTATTCCTCAGTGAAAGCTTCATAACAGGAATGGCAATCCTTTGTGTGTTTTGAAAGTGAGTGTCTTCACTTCCTCCAGTTTCGGCCAAATTTCTGCGATCTGTCAAATTAGTCATTTAGCTGTGAATATTATCAAAGTCTAGCAAAGTTTGCTTTCAGTCTCATCGAACAACATTCCTCAGCAACATCAATGATACAGAAATGAGAACACATTGCTTATGTCAATACATTCTGGCATCTGTAAGCCGTCTAGATCAGGATTTATGATCCGTGGCATCCACCAAGTAGTCAGTAACTTTATACACGTAAAAAGTTATCCTTGTAACAGGCTGTGGAGGCCCATAGGGTTGAGACGCCGAGACTGCCACATTTTTTGGACAATCGGCTCACAGATGGTGTTAAGGTTGTCAGCCTTGCGCGCAGGCCGCCCGTTACCCCGCAGAAAGATACCTGATAATCATTTCCGTTAGAGGCTGAGTCGACCCCAAGGCCATAATGCGGCTGGAAGGATTACGTCAATTATATATCCAATGACATCATCGGGAACTGTACCCGCGGCCTTCCGCCTACGCTAACGCGTGACCCCACTTCACCGTGGAGTATGAAGAAAATCACAAAAGCGAAACATTCGGTAATTATCCATACTGGTTACTTCCAGAATATAAATACAGAGCGTCACGTTTATACGACTCTGGTTCAAAACACTAGTATGGATCTTCCTGCAAAATTAAGGGATGGGATACGCAGAAGGAAACCAAGATTCTTAAATTATCTGAGACTTGAATAGTTTTACGAGTGTTCGACTGCGCAGGTCACGTGATATGAGAATGATTAGAAGAGATCAGGAGAATGAGGGTACAACGAACCCAGGCACTTCCGAACAGGAGCAGAGTGGAATCCAAATGATCAGCTAAAGTCAGCAGGAAGAGGAGGGGGGTACTGCACTGCTTCATGTGACGTGGAGCGTAGTGAGGGCTGAAAGCGATGCACTATGAAGTAACAGTGTTGACATACTCGTACATGCGGCTGTACCACACCGGATCGTTTTAATTTATACATTTCTTAAGAGACTCAGGTAGCGTAGTTGGTTGGGGCACTAGGCTACAAGCTGGTAGGATGCGGGTTCGATTCGCGATGAGATCATTGGATTTTACCTAATCCTTCCAGCCGCACTATGGCTCTGGGGTCGACTCAGCCTCTAACATAAAATGAGTACCAGGAAACTTCCTAGGGGTAAATGGCGGCCGGCGCGTAAGGCTGACTTTACCGCCATCTCTGTGCCTATTGTCTAGAAAAAGTGGAAGCCTCGACGTCTCACAACCCTATGGGCCTCCACGGCCTGTTACAAGGATATCTTTACCTTTACCTTAAGAGACTCATCGATAGAAGACAAATACATGTAGACCGTTGGTTTCAATCCCACTGAGGGCACGGATGTTTAGTGTTTGTGTGTGTACATGTGTGTTTTTCTGTGTTTTTGCACAGGTAGAAGCCTTGCGGCGAGCTGATCACCCGCATAAGGATTCCTACCGTATGTCTAAGATCTAGTAAACCTAATTGAAACGGAGAGCTTCATGGAGGTAGACCAAGGCCCAAACTGAGGCTGTAGCGCCAAGGGAAAAAGTGGATTCCGATTTTGGGGATGATTTCAAACTATGGCCATAAAGTGAGTTTCGTTACCGGTAATAATTTTAAATCGCATAAAGTGAGATGTCTTTGTAGTACACTGGGCCCTGACAAATTTACTGGTGTCCCAGCCAATATTCTGTAACAGATCGACGTCGTTCTCGCAGATTTTGGTTACTATGTAATTCGTCAAACTGTACAGCACATCCGGCATAGCATGGGCTGCAGAACTCAACTTGCATGCAAGAGTACTAAAACACACATGTTACCTCATTTTTCAGCCCTCTCCCACCATTACAGGTCCGACGAGTGGTGTTATACAGCTATTTCAACACATTTGTTCTTAATTCACGGAATTCTCTACAAATACATAATAAATAATTGTAGGAATATACTAACAGAAAAACGTTCATTTAGACAAAAGAGCAGTAGGAAAAGAGCCAATCTCGGTACAGTGTCTCTCAATTATATGCTAGTCAAAATAACACTTCTGTAGATTATACGTAGGTAAGTAAAAAATTATCCGCACTCTTATTTTTCCAATCCATATATACAAAAGTAGGGGTTGAAAAAGTACTTCATTTTTCTACATAGTCTCTTCCCTTTTCGATGTACTTGGTCTAGCGGTCCAAAAGCTTGCGTATTCCCACCACGAAGAAGGTAATCGGTTGGTCGCGCAACCATTTATGCACCGTTTCCCTCACTTCTTTGTCCGTAGAAAATCAAAAACCTCGTAAAGCACCTTTGAGCGGTCCAAAGAGATGATAGTCGGAAAGGGCGAGATCTGGGCTGCAGGCAGGGTGTTCCAGCACCTCGAAATACAAATGGTTAATGGTTTCAACGGTCTGGCTGTCCTTGTGCGAGTGTTCACTGTCATGCAACAACAGCACTTTCTTCGACAATAGGCCTCGGCGTTTGGTGCGAATTGCTGGCTTCAAATTGTTGGCCAGCAAATCACTGTATCTTGCACTGTTGATCATACACCCTTTTTCCAGGTAGTCTTCCAGTATAGGCCTTTTGGAGTCCCAAGAAACGGTTAGCATCACTCTTCCCACGAAAGATTGAGTCTTGAATTTCATCTTCGTTTGCGATCCCGGCTGTTTCCACGCCATACTCTGGCTTTTGGATTCTGGCTCATAGTGATGAACCCACATATGAATTTCAGCCCCTGACACACCGTCCAATCAGAGAAATCGGATCACTATTCTTTGTTAATCATTGGTGCACACTGCTAGCAGAGCGGCCATGCTTACACTGTCACAGCATCAAGGAAAACGATTCGATCAAGGTAAAACTTCGATCACGTGACCACAGTAGTACCAACTCTAACAATGCATGTGTAGGAGGCAGTGTGATCAACCTAAAGATGTGTTACGGAGAAAGTGCGGATAATTTCAGACAGCCTCGTATTAACATTTAAAATTTAAAAACACAGGTCTCCTGGTTGTTCCTTTCGTCGTTCTTACCAAAATCTACTTCGTTGATATCTTTGTTATTTACATACGTCAATTTTTATTTCTCTGAACTAGCACTTATAAAATATACAGTTCTAATTTTAAAATCTTTTAAATTTTCCTCTAAATGTTAAAATTGAAAATTGTCAGGGTTACTCGCCCTACGTCTATAGTGCTGCAGCGGCTACTTCTTGTTTCTAGTACTGTACATGTGTTATTCTGTGTAGTCTCTCTGTGTGCGTGCCGCTGCTTGTCTTTACTACGCGTGCTGTTTGATGTATTGTTAAATGTTAAACTAAGTGCAGTGTGACAGATACGTGAGTAATACACCTGATGATGGCCGTTTGTGGCCGAAACATGTAGTGTGTAAAGGAGAGCAAAACGAAAGACCTATAATACTTGTATATGATTTGCACTGAGGACGGAGCTTGTATCATGTATTGAAACAAATGGTTTATTATTAAGGCACTATAAAATGGTGGTCGTGGTATACTTGAAGATACAATGCAGAAATGAATCTGGAGACTGCGGAAAATCATGGAAATCCGAATTCAGCATGGCCGGTAATTATGCACCTAAAGCCTTACAACTGAAGGTACATGTTTAGTGAGGCCTGTGGAGTTCATCATTAATATTACTGCAGCCATATTGACGTAACTAACGTTGAAAATGTAAAGTTCCACAAACCAGAGAGCACCATTAGGAAGAAGGAAAATACATATACGAGTATGAACAGTGGTTACTATCGCAGTGCTCCCACTTCATGATTGGCAGCAAGTTTTGACGGAATCTCAATCATGTGTAAGTAAATTAATTACCTGCCAATAATCCAATTAATGTGTTAATTAATTTGCCACCAGCTATAGTTACAATCCATCGATCCGATACCCAATAAGGTTACCATCAGTTAATAAGACATCAATTCGTATATTGCGATGTGCTATTTAATCGGGATAATGATACGGAAACTTTCATTAGGCCTGTATATTCTATCACAGAACACTTTTAATTACAGGAAGCATTTAGTTGATAAATTATCTGAGACCTAAAGCAAGAAATATTCTACCACTGATAAAATAAGTATGTAGAGATCTTAAAAGGAGCCGGGATAGCGCAGTCGATATAGCAATTGGCTAGGGGCTGGACAGCTAAGGGTTCGGAGTTTCAGTCCCGGCAGAGTTAAGAGTTTTTTCCACGTCGTCGAGACCGGCTCTGTGGTCCAATGAATCTCCTATCCAATGGGTACCGGGAGTAAAGCGACCGGGGCTTGAAGGTTACCACTCACCTTCATCTAGTGCCGAGGTTAAAAGAACGTGGATCTATACATACACTCCCCCATACGCCTTCATGGCGTAGTGCTTAATTAGTTAGCACAGGGACAACTTTATCCTTATGAAATATTAAAAACATGGAAATGAGGAATATTACTAGAGAACGGCTCATTGAAATTAAAGAGTGATTGTAAAAAGGTATAGAAGAATCGATTTTATTATCTTCCGTAGGAAATCCTTACTTTCAGTAAAGAAAAACAGTTCAAGTCACAACGAAATTATTCAGACGAAGGAACAAACTCCAAATGTTTCTTATAATAAACGGCAGTTTAACTTATGCATATTTAGGCAATAAGATCGCTGGTCATGTGGAAACATTTAAAAACATTGGCATACTAATTAAGAAAATGTCTGCAGACAGAGTACATCTGCAACTGATCTACACATTGCCTTAACAAATCAAATTTTAAGCCAAAGAAATAAAGAAAAATGTCACATCAGCAAATTTCTTCACAGTTCTGAAGGGCCGGTAAAATATTACCATTACAAGAGTCTGTGGGGATAAGGGACATCGTTTCCTAGGGAAATTTGAAATCAAATTTATTCCTGCCTTCTTTTGGTATAGAAATTCATCGCCAACCGCAGATGTGAAGTATCTGTGGTTTTCCAATTGTATTCAGTTTTCCTTACCACTGTACCTGGTTAGGAGCCGTGGTAGAGCAGTCGGTATAACGACTGGCTACTGGCTGGACGAACGAGGGGTTGGAGTTCGAGTCCCGGTAGGGCAAAGAGTTTTCATTTCTCCATGTCGTCCAGACTGCTTCAGGGGCTCACCCAGCCTCCTGTCAAATTGTTACCGGGGGATCTTTCCCGGGGGTAAAGCGACCTTGGCGTGAAGCTGACCACTCACCTCCAACTAATATCGAGTCAAGAAGATGTGGATCTATATATCCACTCCCCCTCACTCCTTCATGGAGTAGTGCTTAATTAGTTAAGCACAGGTCAACTTTACCGTTACCTTTTCCTGTATTCGGTTCCATATTTTTTTTTCCTTGGCACTACAGCCCCAGTGGGCCTAGGCCTACCTCCATGAACTTCTTCACTTCGGTTTTTCTAGATCTTGGACATATGGTAGGACTCCTTGGGCGGGTGATCAGCTCGTCGCAAGGCCTCTACCTGTACACAAACACAGAAAAACGCACACAAACATCCATGCCCTGAGTGGGATTCGAATCCACGATCCCGGATTCCGAGGGAGCGAAGACAGTGCATGCCTTAGACCGCTCGGCTACCGTGACCGGCTCGGTTTCATACACCCGCAGATTTTTACTTACACGAAAAGAAATAGGCTCCTTCCTCTCCGGCAGGTCCACGTCTGTTGAAGAAGGGCTGTGATGGTTTACCAAACCACCTTTACAGCTCACACTGCAATTTCAACAGTAGAAAACGCTTACGTAATTTCTTGCAGATATGAAATAAGAGACTCAATTCCCCCACTTGCTTGTGTAATAAATGCAGCATTTTCTTAAAAATGACCACGAGGTTTGTACACTGAAGGTGTGAAGCAAATGCAGTTTCTCTATATGTACTGTCAAGTGAAATGAGACAATGCCGTGGGTTCTAGTTGCAAGTAGATGTATAGACCACTAAGTCCGCTAAGTTACAAGTGATTACAATTGTGTGTTTGGGTCTCCTCCCTTAGTTCCTCTTCTTCTGTGTCATCTTCGTGGATACTCTTGTCGCTCCCTCTGTGCTCCGCCATAGCGAGCTGTCTCATTGGACGTGGCGCGCTTCCAATGCGCCCCTATCCAAGGATCCCAGGGCTACAGTACTTACAACAGTTTCCTGACTCTTGCACTCCTTTTCTGGTCTCGTCTGCTCTGTTTAATTACTACTTGCTCTCGCCAGCAGAGCGATTCTTGGTTCCGACTCCCGTGGGACTCATGACGGCCTGGGAGTCGCGCAACGTTTTCGTTTCCGGGTAGAACATTTTACAGAGACGTTGTCTAGTAATGGACGTCTCCGCGATATTTCTGCGGTTCCAGAATTAGAAATTTTGTGGAATTCAGACATTNACAAAACCTATATCCTGTAGAGTGCCGTGGTTTTACAAAAGTACTACAGGCCCGGGCCTTCGACTCAATACATTTTAGAGTTCCAAATAATTAGACTTAAGATATCCCAATTATGACAGGTCACTAAAAGTTTTATCTTCTGCGATATAACGCTGTCCAGCCCACTGAAAGTCAACCGACGTTTCGGAGGAACATGTTGCCGCCATCTCCTGCATCGAACTATAAGCCGCACAATAAACCAGCACGAAACAGCTGTCAAACAGAGCTCTGTTTCGTACTTATGATGAAGATGACACGTTCCTCCGAAACGTCGGTTTACTTTCAACAGACTATGTGTATATGGCGTTATGTCCCACAAGACAGAACTCTTCATAATCACTACTGTGTGCACCTCTCGTCTTTCAAAGCGAAGGTTTGAACGTAGCAAGTCAGAATGAAATTCAACAGCTGTAAAATCAACTCTTCACGCATTACATAAATGCAGTGATACGATTTCACATGAATTTCGTTACAAAAATTTCCAAAAACAGATCCTTCTTCCTTGTTCGAAGAGGGTTTACTACATGCAGCAGAGAAAGTACCCATGCAGGTGCTTTCCAGACATGCAAAATACTGCATAAGACACTAAAAAAAATAACAACAACAAAAAACAAACAGACAAGAGCAAAATCCGTGCTTTTAGTCTGCAAGCGAACTATACGGACCGACCGACAGCCGCTTGTCGGTGAAATTAGTGCCTTCTTTAGCGGATAGAGGGTGTCTCGTGGGCAGCTCAACGAATCCCCACGGCCGTTAATTTCGGGTTTCTAGACCATAGCCGCTATTTCCTTGAAACAGCTCCACAATTATCCTCACGAGGCTGAGTGAACCCCGTTCCAGACCCTCTACTTCTCAGAAAATCTGGCAGCACCGGAAATCGAACCCGGGATATCTGTATCTGTATCCAGGAATTCTGACCACTAGACCACAGAGGTGGTCTGAGAATCTCAAAGCATAAGAAAAAATAACATTTTCATGAAGAGGGTAAAAGTAGAATGAGTGTAAAAACCTAAATGAGGTCGAATCATTAAAACATCCATGAATAGTATCAGAACGTAAATATTGGGAACATTTTACATTCAGTCAGTCATACATACAGATGTTGTATCACTGAGTACAGAATATTAGTTGCCATTATTCATGCGCAGTCATATACATCTCATGCATTTCAAATGGGAACTCATGAGTCAGGACACAGTTGAACTGCAGCATCGCGCTCTGGTCCCCAATTCTGATAACAGAAATACACATACGTACACTGAGACTGTAGCCAGACATACCAACCGGATCGATAAGTGTAAACAGGACAGTCACACGAAATTTTGCGTCCGTATCCGAACACAAGTATGAAAATAATGACACACAGAAATCGAAATAAAAAGACAGATTTTAATTAAAAAGAGAATTCTTCTACTAAAACTGTCATTGTATACTTTTATTGCTGAAAACGATCCCCAATTAGTCCGACAGTTCAGACAGAGATGGGGCGTTAAGTGGCATCTCTAACATCATCAAACGAAAAATAGAGCCCACATCAACGGGGTCGGTCCTTCTAAGAAGATACCTCGTGTTGGCGTACCAGGTAAGCTGTGTCCCTGTGCTTCAGTATTAAGCACCACGCAATGAAGACGCATGGGCGAGTGGATCTATCTATCTATGGCTCTACAGCCCTTTGTTGGACCTTGGCGGTTTTTTCAGTTTCTTAATCTTATACACAGTCGACAGGACTATTTGGACGGGGGATCAGCCCGTCGTAAGGCCGCTACCTATGTACAGAACAACAAAAATATATAATAATCGCACACAGACATCCATACCTAAAGTGGGGTTCGAACCCACGATCCCAACGTTCGAGCGAGAGAAGACAGTTTATGCCTTACACCGCGCGGCAACTGTGATCGGCACAGTGGATGTATACATCCATATATTCTTGATCTCCGCACTTGTTCGAGTGTCGAGTGAAATGGGTTGAAACATACCCGAATGAAATTGTTTGGTACGATTGAATTAGAAATGGAGTTTCAAATACTTTATTCAGATTGCAAATATTTAAGTATTAGGCGCGACAAACCATCAGGCCATCAGACCCTCGGTCCTTAAGTGCGGCCTAATCTTCGTACTGACACTTGACTGGGTCCACAGGTACCGAGCAGGTTGGTACACCTGTAAAGTCGAGAGATGCTAGTTTCGGCTCGCGTCATGCCTATAGGATATCACGACTGAGGTTTAATATTGTGTCATTCAATCAATGCAGATGAATTCCTTAAGCGTCTCTTCTCATGTCCGCAAACTTGCAGTATTTGCGAAGTTCTTAAAATCTAATCTGGTGCGTCATAAAGTCATAATTTTTATCGACACCGTAATAACGTAAGATCAAGTCATGTCAGTAAGTTATTAGGTCGTCAATTAGTGCCAGGGCCGTCACGGTAGCCGAACCGGGATCGTGGGTTCAAATCCCACTCTGGGCATGGATGTTTAGTTTGTGTGTGTGCGTTTTTCTGTGTTTGTGTACAGGTAGAGGCCTTGCGACGAGCTGATCACCCGCACAAGGAGTCCTACCGAATGTGTAAGATCTAGAAAAACCGAAGTGAACCGAGAAGTTCATGGAGGTAGGCCTAGGCCCACTGGGGCTGTAGTGCCAAGGAAAAAAATTAGTGCAAGGGGTCAGGTCTTCAGTGAGAAAAGAATATTCTTTTCATAGCAGCTATTTCCTTTTCCGTCAAACAACCCTGTTAACTGGCGACAGGGTTGGGCCGTTGCCGGAACAGTGCCACAGGAGTACGAAATAGTGTCCATAGGATATTCCGTTACTCGCCGTGAATTTCAAATGCAGAAGTGACATAACGCCCAATAAAAGAAGGAACAAGGCATGAACAGTAACCAGCAACTACGTAATAAGGACGTCACGGTTTACTTGAAGATATTATCCCAGAATTAGCTTGGAGGAAACGAGACAAAACACACAAAAACCTTCGTTTAGAGTTTCGGAAAATGGGATTAACCCTGCTACTTACATAGTGATGGGTCAAATTTGGGGATGTATGGGATGAAAGTATAATCGGCCCGACACTAATGATTTCATTATTATGCGTTCATATTCTTAAATAATGTAAGAGTAGAAAACTGTAAAGATATCCCTGGAACAGTGGAGTGATACGTTGAGGTTCCCACGTTTTCTAGACAGTCGACTCACAGATGGCGGTGAGGTTGTCAGAATCACGAGCCGACCGTCTCTTACGCTCAGGAAGATTCCTGATACTCATTTCTGTTGGAGGCTGAGTCGACCCCCCGGGCCATAGTACGGCTGGAAGGATTAGGTAAATCGAAAAATCCAATGACATCATCGGAAATCGAACCCGCAACATTCCGGCTTTTAGCATAGTGCCTCAACGAACCACGCTGCCGCGTTCCCCCAGTCTAAGNTTATCGTATGGAGTGCAACAGGATGCTTAAATATAATATTGTAATTCAAAGTATTATAATATTTTACATGAATTAAATATGTTCAGTTTAGACCGCATAGAGTGAGCCGGGGTAGCTCAGTCGGTATAACGACTCGCTACGGGCTGGACGACCGAGGAAGTTGGAGTTCGAGTCCCGGTAGGGTCAGAACTTTCTCTTCTCCACATCGTCCAGACCGGCTCTCAGGCCCACCCAGGCTCCTATCAAATGGGTACCGGGGGTAAAGCGGCAGGGGCTTCAAGCTGACCACTCACCTACAGCTTGTGCCAAGTTCAAGATAATGTGGATCTATACAGCCACCCCCCTTACGCCTTCATGGTTTAGTGCTTAATTAGTTAAGCACAGGGACAACTTTAGCTTTGAGATGGTACAGAAGCTTCGCTGTAGCTTCGAGAGAACTCTACAAGATGCGACTCTATACGGTTGCTGTATAATTAGTTACCGTCAATGCTGTGCTCCATCTTTACCTTCAANCTATTAAGACGCTTCTGAGGGAAAAGTATGAGAGGGGGTGAACCAGATCCTTCCTGATCAGGTCAGGGATCAGTGGTGTGGGGGTGGTATGGCAATTCCACATACAGTGGTGCTATATTTTCATATATTTGAATTTTAGATTGGCAGGATATGTAGCACTCATGGAAGGGGCAAGAAATGAATAAGAGTTCTTGGTTGTAAAACCTGAAGCGAAAAGTTCACCCGGAAGAACTGGACGTAATGGTCGGGTACTATTAAGACGCTTCTGAGGGAAAAGTATGAGAGGGGGTGAACCAGATCCTTCCTGATCAGGTCAGGGATCAGTGGTGTGGGGGTGGTATGGCAATTCCACATACAGTGGTGCTATATTTTCATATATTTGAATTTTAGATTGGCAGGATATGTAGCACTCATGGAAGGGGCAAGAAATGAATAAGAGTTCTTGGTTGTAAAACCTGAAGCGAAAAGTTCACCCGGAAGAACTGGACGTAATGGTCGGGTACTATTAAGACGCTTCTGAGGGAAAAGTATGAGAGGGGGTGAACCAGATCCTTCCTGATCAGGTCAGGGATCAGTGGTGTGGGGGTGGTATGGCAATGAAACTTGTGATTTCATATGAGGCGGGGGATTGCCTCTGTCGACTAAGAGACCTTCCGCTTCTCCACGGAGTTCGATAATTGCATTTGAGTTTTCGGTTTGTGGACACAGTTCCTGACAATGAAGGCAAACAAACCTTTTCAATCCTCTGTCGATTCAGCCTGATAAAAAAAACAAACTCCGTGGCCTGTAGTCCGCAAGTGAACTATAATGACCGAGCGACCGCCGCTTGTCGGTGAAGTTAGTGCAAACTATAGCGGATAGAGAGTGTCGCGTGGTCAGCGCAATGGATCCCCAAGGCCGTTAATCTGTTTTCTAGACCGGAGACGCTATTTCCTTGAAATAGCCGCTCAATTATCCGATTCAGCCTGATATTCATGAAAATTATCTTCTGGTTTAACATCGAACTCATTGCGACGATTTAAACATGAACAAACATATACAGTATATACTACATAAGAGACATACTGATCCGTTACACTTATTAATAAACGAATAAGTTAATATCAAGTGTAACTAGTTTAATAGGTTAATATATAAATTTACCTTTATATTCTCCTAGTAAATGTACTAAACTTCATGCACTTTTCGAATTTTATATATTGTAACGTGTAAGGGATACGCGTGACGAAAGTAACGGGTTATAGATCGGATGATTGGATTTATTGCCACTTCGGTTACAAGTTTTCTTAATCACACTCAATTATAATGCTATCGCTATTCTACGCACTTTCCAGTCCACCGCTGCAAACGCACTAGGATTCTCCGTCTTCACTAGTCGTCTCCTGGCAACGGATCTCAACACAGCAATTACCATTTCAAATCACTGTGAAGTCGTCTTGTTATTTCGTCTTCAGTCACTCTGTACTCCTCTGTCCTAATGTTCATAATACACTAAGAACATGCTCCATTCTCGTCCTTGTACTCTCAACTTCACTGCACTAATCTAAGCAAAGTCAAATTCTAAGTCACATTGCGACTGATGGCTCGTCAGTCAGTAAGTTTTGGTATCGAGCACCCTCCTGGGGCTCATGATCAGATATTTATTAGTTTGATAGTTACAGTCTTGTTCTTCTGGGGCGCCCTCTCTGACGAGAGGACGGGTCTGTCTTCTGTACATGCTGCTAGTTCTTGCCACCGTAGTCTTTCTCGGGTCCAAGTTCCTTGGGACTCGCGACCATATTTTACTCTCAGATTCGAGACTTCCCTTTTCGTCGCCTCCTACGACTCATAGGGTCACGGTGGAGGTATTCGACCCTGCCTCCACACGGGTGACTAATCTAATCTAAGCCAAACAAGATTCTCGTTACATTGGCTCCGCACGGACCACACAGAAAACACAAGTCACGAGATTTATATCTAGTCAGTCAATTGGAGCGTTGGCTGCTCCCTCGTATCGTGCTACAAAATTCGTCTACTGAGACACAGTTTACATTGTTACGCGTTCGAACGTGTTTATCGAGCCGTTGCCAAGCAATGCTCTGAGCAAATCCGTTAATACGTATATATATGTATATATAAACAGGTAACTAACTCCATGGAGCTGAATTCTTCTTGAAAAGTTACCAGTCTCCCAGCCAATCAAGAATTTCCCCAAATTTTATGGAATCCGAAGATTTATCACCGTGTTCACAAGAGCCCTC
Organism: Cryptotermes secundus; assembly: GCF_002891405.2. Lineage (NCBI taxonomy): Eukaryota > Metazoa > Arthropoda > Insecta > Blattodea > Kalotermitidae > Cryptotermes > Cryptotermes secundus. The sequence goes on along the minus strand of NW_019724586.1, from coordinate 367,656 downwards.
CGCTGGTGTCTATCCTCAGCCAGATCAATCCAGTCCGTACCAACCCACCTTATCTCTCTCAGATCCATATATATAATATGTGGGGGGACGTTGTAGCTTAGTTGGTTGAGGCACTATGCTACAAGCCGGAAGGTCGTCGGTTCGATTCCTGATGAGGTCATTGTAATTTTCAATTGACCTAATCCTTCCAGCAGCACTATGGGCCTGCGGTCGACTAAACCTCTAACAGATATGAATACCAGGACTCTTCCTGGGAGATAAAGCGTGACCGGCGCATAAGGATGACAACCTTACCGCTATCTGTCAGCTGATTTTCTAGGAAATATGGGAGACTCGACGTCTCACAGCCCAATTGGTCTTCACGGCCTATTACAGGGATATCTTTACCATTTTTATATAAATGACGTAACAGTGGTCCTCTGCCGGATCTAGACCGAACATTTTTAAGATCAATTTCAGTACGGCAGAGGATCAAAACGTTTATAAATACAAACATAATCGGAGTTGGTAGAGTGTCACATTTAAAATTACCTGGACCTAAAATGTCCATGACTTGACCAAGATCCCTTGCTACTAGGATTCACTTCGAGCGTATTATTTAGGAAGTTCACAGTAAAACACAATGGCTCATGCGTATGTAACAGATGCAGTTTCCCCCCCCTCCCCTTACTCTAGCACCCGGGTTTCCTGTGGGTTCAGAATAGAGAGCTCCTATTGTCATGTAAGCATAAATTACTGTCGTGTGTTAAGCTCGGCCACAATGCCATGCTCCATTGGCATGACGGAAACCCCAGCATTATGCTGGACCGCGGTTCCAGTTCAAGTTGATTAACAAGAAGATACAATTATGCATATTACCGCGTCCCTTTTATCGTGAGATCGAGTTTCGGCGGTGCCGTCGCGTCGCAGCGGTCGGTATCGCAATAAAAATAATAAAGCCTGGTCTATGTCATAAATCAAGCCATTCATAAGCAGATAATTAAAGCAGAGGCATAACCCGATTTGCGAGGGAATTACGTCTCTGTAATGTGCCGCGTAACACGAAAGCGCGTAAACTGAAGACTTACGAACAACTGCTTCAGTGTTACAGACACTGCAGTCATCCGCGGGTATCTCCGAGATAAAAACTGCCAACTGTTTGATATTCAGATTGTTTAGGTTCTATTCTCGAACCGAAGATTGGCCATCCTGGTAGTTTTCTTCAATCTATGTACGCAGATTCTGAGACATTACTTCAACGTATTTACGGCTTTACAATTCTTTGTCGGACCTTGGCCACTTTTTCAGTTTATTTATCATATAGTCAGTCGGTAGAACTCCTTGAACGGTGGATCAGTCCGTCTCAAGGCTGCTACCTACACACAGAACAACACATACACAGAATAAACGCATAGAGATATCAATGCCTTTACTGGGATTCGAAACCACGATCCCAGCGTTTAAGCGAGCGAAGACAGTTCATGTCTTAAACCGGGATGCCATGGGGCCGCGCCATAGTTCAAGCGGTTAGTTGCTGGCTTCCCACCGCGGCGGCCCGGGTTCCATCACGGTTCTGGTCAAGTGAGATTTGTGGTGGACAAAGTGGCGCTGGTGCAGGTTTTCTCCGCGTAGTTCGGTTTCCCTTGCCAATCTTCATTCCACCAATTGCTCCACAATCACCCTCACCTATCATCTGGGGCTGGTACAGTAGGCCAGAAGTGGCCGCAGTACAAGGGACTTAGTCCCACCCCACTAGCAGCAAAAAAATAGACCGGGAGGCCACTGGGTCGGCGACATTACTTCAATACAATTCACAAATACATCTTCCCACAGCCTACCAGATTCATCATTCACGATTACCATCATACTGTAGGATTTCAATAGATATTCTGGGAGGAGTTCCAGTACAACAGCACAACAGACTCTGAGCTGGGCGGTGCACTGACTTGACTCTCGTATCTTCAGTGTAGGTAGGACTACAGTTTAATGCCACCGATGTCACAGCCTAGAAAACAGTAATTTTCGTTTAGATGTTGCCTACGACGAGCAAGCAACAGCTGTTTACCATATACGACAAACTAATATATCAAATGCTCCTAAACTAGTAAGGAAACAAGGTGTTCAAACTCACGTACCCTTATGCATCATCTGAATTCTACGGCTCCAGACTTACGGCCATCTGTACTCACATAACGCTTACACACGGCCAAGAACCCTGCACTCGCGGCTCTACTGTCCTAAACTACTCCTGTTATAATAAATCGTGCGAAAATTTCAAAAGTGAGCTGCAAAAGATTTTGAAATGCTCGTCTAAATTTCCCCGCACTGGAACAGCTAAGATACCTCCATAGAGGGCCATCTTGCGCATGACAGCACGCCATTTTGCGTCTGTTGGAACCTGTAGGGAAAGTCCGTTTATGTGTGGATATTTAATTGCTGCTTGATATTTTTACAGGGCCTTGTGATGAACTCCAGGCATCCGAAATATTCTACTATTCTAAGCTGCCTGCTTTGTGCCCTTTCCGCACACGAAGGGCTCCAATGCTGTTTAAAGAGCTCAAATATGTTTGATTAGCGCAATATACAATACTAGTATAAAACCTGATAAACTGATTTTTATTATAACAAAGCTATACATAAATTAATATGGGACTCATTTTTATTTCTTTCGAGAAATTAAATTGAATACTAGAGTATGCCTCTTTTATCTTTTAAGTTTTGGGTTTGGATGTATGTGTGTAATGGTTGGGCCATAAAATCATGCCCTTGCACTGCGACCTTCAATGATCTACTTAGTTTTTGGTTTACTTTTAATTATATTAGAAAATATCAATTCTACTTGAGTTTTCTGTACAAGGAATGTGAGAAGTGGATCGGATCATCTTTTATTTCTCCTGGTGATAAAAAGTAATCGCCATATGGAATTTGCAGAAATGAGAGGTACGGGTCTGCACAGTGGCCGTGCCGTCTAAGGCATGAAATATCTTCGGCCCTTCGAACATTGGGAAAGTGGGTTCGAATACTACTCGAAGCATAGATGTCAGCGTTTCTTTTGTATTTGTGTTATCCTGTGTAAGTAACGTATTTGCGACAGGCTGATCACCCATCTAAGGAGTCCTATAAACTGCCTACGAGTTTCATAATTTCAGGATTGTTTCTGAATGAGAACAGGTAGATACCCTAACCTGTCAAGAAGAATAGATATAAGCAATGCTTACAATTAACACATAAATAAATATTCTTTTAAGATATTTCTGATTATGTGAAAACCCGTGTTTCGGCTGTCACGATCAGCAATGGAACGTAGATAATATGATTTGAGAAAAACTTATAATGATAGTGGGAAGAAGAGAAGTTATATCACATTCTTTACCCAACACTTCCTCAAGTTTATTCTCTATAATTTGTACTCAGTAAGAGTCTCCGAAAGAAACTCTCTTCGTGACAATTAATTAGCTTCAGTTACAGTGAACACAACGTTTTATAGAACACTTTCGTCTCTGTTTATTTCTAGGCATAATAAAACTAAATTCGTAACTTATAAAGTAAGCTCACTGAATATTAAACTATGGGCCTCACATGCCGATGTAATTCTCATTAAATAAAATTTAAGTTCCATCCAATGTAACAAATTTACAACATTAAACGGGCTTACTTGAAGGCCTTCAATACAGAATCAGACGAACATGATGTACAATGAAGAGAAGATATGACTATTAATTTAATGGAATTCATATTTACGTTCTGCTTAACTTCGGAATATCTTATAACGAGCTACTACTGCAGCCAGTAATTTTTATAAAAAAAATACTAACAATTTTCTCATTATACTATTTTAATATTAGAGAACAAACAAACTGAAGAGAGACTTCCTAAACTTAAACATGCTGTAATAACACAATTTAAAAATTTTCCTTTTTGAATGCTGTATTGTCTCTTGAAGATGGCTAAGCTAGGCCGAAAGAGGAAAATTAATATAATATTATAAATTCTGAAATACTGCTTGCACTGGATGCTACTTACATAAAAATTTCAAAATAATTCGGCAATAAAGTATGGTTATAACAATACGTGACCGCCTCTGTGGTCTACTGGTCAGAGATCCACAGGTCCCGGGTTCGATTCTCTGCGCTACCAGATTTTCTGAGAAGTAGTGGTTCAGGAACGGGGTCCACTCAGCCTCGTAAGGATAACTGAGGAGCTATATCAAAGAAATAGCGGCTCCGGTCTAGGAAACAGAAATTAACGGCCGCGGGGATCCGTTGTGCTGACCATGCGACACCCTCTATCCGCAAAAGTTGGTACTAACTTCGCTGACAAGCGGCGGTCGCTCGGTCGGTATAGTTCGCTTGCGGACTGCAGCCACGGAGTTTGTTTCTTGTTTGTATAACAATATGTTATACTTTTATGAATAAAGGAGAATTACACGCATTCCTTGCTGACACACCTCACGCCAATGATTCATCACTATGCCGCCAGGAGCAGAGATATAACTCGCTGACAACATCAGCACAGACTTACTACTCTGTGAACAAGAACATCCTTGACAACTGAAATAGCCTGAGATGCTGTCGTATTTTCATGGGGCTTTATTTTGAAGAAGGTGTAGTAATTTCTCGGCTCAGGTTAGTCCACACGCCAAACAACACCCCCACTCTAGCCTACACACATAGAAATCGAGACACAGAACGTTTCACGTTAATGAAATTTCCAATAGCCATGGCCATGAAGTGATTTGTTTCATGATTAAATCAGGTAGGAGCAGATGAGTGAGACTTGAAGCACGTGCGGGAATGACGTCATTGCAGTCAGCGAATCTTGACGCAGATAAGAGATAATAACACCTTCGATCTTCGAAAGTAATGATGTGAGGACTACACTGGCTTAGGTTACGATTCATGGTAGATTCTGTGAGTTTCGGATTCCAGAAATTGGGCAATTTTATGACCAGCTGAACAACTATAATATTTTCAAAGACAGTGTACCATAAGATAAAGTTGTCCCTGTGCTTAACAAATTAAGCACTACGCCGTGAAGGCGTATGAGTTAGTAGATGTATAGATCCACATTTTCTTGAACTCGGCACTGGCTGGAGGTGAGTGGTCAGCTTCACGCCCCGACCGTTTTAGCCCCGGGGAAAGATCCCACGGTACCCATTGGATAGGAGACCAGGTGGACCCCAGAGCTGGTCTGAATGACGTGGAGAAGAGAAATTTTTTTACCCTACCGGGCCTCGAACTCCGACCCCTCGGTCATCCAACCCGTAGCCAGTCGCTGTACCAACTACTATTCCGGCTCCTTGAGCCTGTGCAATAGATTAATTATTTAGTTGGACAGAAAATTAGTTATGTAGATGAATACGTATATGTAAGATAGATCGATAGACAAATAAATAGACTGACAGATAGGGAGACAGTCAGGCAGATAGACAACCAGACAGATGAAGATAGACATAGAAACAGATAAAGTAATTTGTCGTGCCTTATGTGTAGGCATGCCTTTTTTTTTTTCAATTCGTGATTGTTTATCGTCGGACGGCATGTCTCTGAATGGTAAATTAGGACTGACGAAGGAGGAAACATTCGTGGGTTATTTTTAAGCTGCTATCCTTGAATAGGACTCGAAAAAGTGAGAAGAGCCATGAAACATACCAAGATAGTCTGTCTAGAAGTGCTCATTTGAACCAAAGGACCTTTGCATATGAAACAAGAAAAATGACCAGCATATAGCAAAGATCGTGGAAGAAGTATACAACAGATGTTCATATTTTGAATACAAAATGGAGAATCATAGTATATTTTTGTCTACGTAGTGTGAAATTCATTATCAATTAAAAAAATTGAGCATCGTTGTAAAATTCTGCGTTGATTATGCAATAATAATCTCTATTAAAATATCAGTAATTCATTGAAACATGAGAGTCTGTAAATATTGTATTTACTCATGCATAAATTTTGTATTCTGGGCGCGAAAATTGTTGAAGCTGTTCTGACAAGCACTAGCACGACTGTAATACGATTACATAATAATTATATTTTTACCTCGGTATTTAAAATGCGTGCCGTGTGTTTTAAATCCTTTTTCCAAATCTGTCTGGAAACCTTTAAATTACACCACAGCTACATAACGAGAAATATATACCACAGTAATATAGCTTAATTCTGTTAGCCCTAATTGTGGGTAGCATTTGTTTTGCAATTAAAATAACCCATCCAAATCAACATGCAATCTATTAATGTCACACTAATAACACGGCTGTGATACCTACTTTGAAATAAAGCGCAGGTACACAATGTTAATGGCCCAAGTTCCATATTCTGTCGGCTCATGCGTGAAATCCGGGGTACGAACTACAGTGATGTAGACACTCTCGTATCCCCAGACACTCTGTCCCATAACCTCCTCGACGGCCAAACATCGCTAGCATTATCATCACTCCATTCCACATTTAACTACAATATCTCTGTCTTGGCAGGGAGCCGGGGTAGCGCAGTCGGTATAGCGACTGGCTACGGGCTGGAGGGACGAGTGCTCGGAGTTCGAATCCCGGTACGGTCAATAATTTTCTCTTCTCCATGTCCTCCAAACTGGCTCTGTGGTCCACCGAGCCTCCTATTCAATGTGTACCGGAGGGTCTTTCCCCTGGGATAAAACGGCCGGGGTGTGAAGCTGACTACTTACCTCCAAATTGTGCCGAGGTCAAGAAAATGCATGGCGTAGTGATTAATTAGCTAAGCACAGGGACAACTTTATCTTTTTATGTCTGTCTTGGTATATTTTCATGCACAGCCAGCCCTGTCACGACACGGCATGAGATTTTGTTTTCATTCGTCTTCAAACAACAAATATATTCACAGCAGAAGCAGCGAGTCTTTGTCAGAGAAACGCCTCACTCGGAGGATGGGTAAGATTAAAGTTGTTAACAGAAGTCTGGTCGCATTTTAGTTTATTGAATAATACACCGGAAATTGAATGGGCGTTGGTTATTGAGTAATGATATACCGATATTTTAATGGGCACTTTATCACTGAATAATGTTGTACCGGCACTTCAATGAGCCTTTGGCAATGATCAATAACATACCGATACATAAACGGTTCTTTGGTTCTTACCCGATGCTGTTTTAACGACACTGACTCAATAAGGATTGATGATGATGTGATGACCAACAATCCTTATTGAGTCAGTGTCAACAAATCAAAATCTGATTCAGGAGGAAATTAAAAGGAGATTGAACTCGGGTAATGCTTGCTATCATTCAGTCCAGAGCCTTCATGTCTTCTCGCCTGCTGTCTAAAAACATAAAAATTAGAATATACAAAACTATAATTTTGCCTGTGGTTCTGTATGGGTGTGAAACCTCGTCTCTGACATTAAGGAAGGAACAAAGACTGAGGGTGTTTGAGAACAAGGTGTTGAGGAGAATATATAGTCCGAAGAGGGATGAAGTGACAGGAGGTTGGAGCAAACTGCATAATAAGGGGCTTCATAACTTGTTCTCTTCTCCAAGCACAATTAGAGTGATAAATTCAAAGAGGATGAGATGGGCAGGGCATGTAGCACGAATGGGGAGAAGATGAATGCATACAGGATATTGGTGGGAAAGACAGAAGGAAAGAGGACACTGGGAAGACCAAGGCGTAGGTGGGTGGATAGTATTAAAATGGATCTTAGAGAGATAGGATCGGATTGTATGGATTGGATTGATGTGACTCCGGATAGGGACCAGTGGAGGGCTCTTGTGAACAAGGTAATTAACTTTCGGGTTCCATAAAATGCTGGGAAATTCTTGAGTAGCTGCGCAATTGGTGGCTTCTCAAGAAGGGCTCAGCTCCATGAGTGAGTGACTCAATAAGGTCAAACGAGATGGGAAAGTGACCATAAAGAGCCAATGTACAAGGACCACGGCAAAGGCAGGCGTGGCCCTCTTTAAGGCACTGTGAAGGCATTCATCTTGAAGGACTCATGAAATACACATACGGGTCAGGAAAAGTAACCACACCACCACAAAGTATGATCCAAACATACGTTACTCCGTATTTTTCATCACGTGTTACTTTGCGGCACATGCGCTGAAGGTGATAAAAGACTAAATGTACAATCCGTCCTGAAGAGCCAACACCTTCATACGCCTTCTTTGCTCCTTGGCATTCTGAAGTAGCATTGAGTGCACGTGCATATCTCAACGATCTAATATTCGTTGATGTGTTCACTGTGGTTGTACTCACACAGATAAACTGGTTACATTTCCAATCGACTAACGGGAGGAACAAGAGAACTACATTTTTTTTACTTTACTCAGCCGCTCATCTTATACCCTACAGTGTCGAGTTTTTTTGTTTTGTTTTTTTTTCATTTTGGTCATTTTACAGACGGTAGGACTCCTTAGACGAATGATCAGCACGTCGCAAGGCCTCTACCTAAACACAGGATATACATATACTAAACATTATGCCTTGAGTGGGATTCAAACCCACGATCTCGGCTTCCGAGCGAGCGAAGAAAGCTTATGCCTTAGACCGCTCGGCCACCGTGACTGACAGGGAACTATATATTTCTAAGAATTACTGGGTTTCTGGACTTTGTCCATCGTCCGGTTTTATAGAAAATAGAGAACACAACGTTTCGGAAATGGGATCTGTTTCCGTCCTCAGGTGACGTGGGAAGACAACTACTCAGTTGGGTCCCTTAGAAAGAGTTAACCTCAAGCTCTCTGACAGATAGGCGAGAGTGTAAGGAAATCTTGAATGAAATAAAGTTACCAAATTATTATAATGGCCATATATATGTTACCTTAGATTATAATGTGTATACGCGAAAGGAACCATACGCCACGCAATCCCCCTTCCACCCCTTCCTTCCACAGGCATGCAAATGGGGTCACGTGGGTGAAATGAGCCGAAATAACGAAGCCGATTCCCATTAAAGTTCCTGTAACACTGTCGAGTGACATTTTAACAGTTTTGAACAAATAGGAATAGCGAGCAAATTCACAGCCAATAAACTCGATGTTTAATGAACTAAACAGGTCCCAGGAGATGATGTCTCACAGTTTATACTATTCACTAAACAACACTACGATAATTACATCAAAACAGATGGGTGGTCGACACGTAACGCATAGGCAGGAAAAGCGAACATTTCTGTTCTAGAATGAATAGCGAAAAGACCACTTGGGAGGCAAAGGCATTGATGCAAGAACAACATTAAAAACGATGTAAAATAAAAGTGAGGTTGTGAGCTGGATTGAACTGGCGCACGATGGTATTCAAATGTGGCCTTTTCTGAACACGGTAATGAGACCTCGGGTCCTGAGAAGCAAAGCATTTATGGGAGTGATATCAAGGAATATTATTTTGTCATTGAGTTCCTGACTTAAGATACCGGGAAATTACCTTAAATTAGACAAAGAGCGCTCCCTTCAATATTCTTTATATATTTATGTTTCAATATCATTCTCTCACCATAACTCTTGTACTCTTCTCCAGTATAATTAGAATGATAAAGTCAAGGAGGATGAGGTGGGCAGGGCATGTAGCACGAATGGGGGACAATAGGAATGCATATAGGATATTGGTGGGAAAGCTAGAAGGAAAGAGAGCACTGGGAAAACTAAGGCGTAGGTGGGTGGATAATATTAAAATGGATCTTAGAGAGATAGGATGGGATGGCATAGATTGGATTGATCTGGCTCAGGAGAGGGACCGGTGGATGGCTCTTGTGAACACGGTAATGAGCCTCCGGGTTCCATAAAATGCTGGGAAATTCTTGAGTAACCGCAAATTTGGCTTCTCCTCAAGAAGGGCTCAGCTCAATAAGTAAGTAAGTTCTTTTTTATTGCTACTAAATCCCTGTACTGCGGTCACTTCTGACCTATTCTACCAGCCCGAGATGATAGGTGAGGGTGATTGTGGAGCAATTGGTGGAATGAAGATTGACAGGGGAAACCGAAGTACTAGGAGAAAACCTGCCCCAGCGCCACTTTGTCCACCACAAATTCCACTTGACCAGACCCGGGATCGAACCCGGAAACCCTGGTGGGAAAGTAAGTACCATCCTCTCATGTGACGCTATGTAGTGAGATTTACTGACAATGTCGTTAAATGAGCAACAGAGAAGAAAACGAGATCAGAATGGTAAACATATACTCTTCATCTTTTGAAGACAGAAATGTAGAACATCACACTGAATGTCGCTATTGCTGATCCCAATGTTGCCAGTCACCATCTTGGTATTACTAATGGCGGGAAACTGAAGAACACGTGAAACTTATGCTTTGTTGCTGTAATACACGTATTTCTCAAGAATTAAACGGCACAGGAGTTTGGGTAAGGTACATGACCAAATTTCTGACATATATTTTACAGATGCTGTATGCTGACTACGTGAATGGCCCGCCAGACGTATCCGTATCAAATTTCAGTCCTCACGTTATAAAGCAAGTCAAGAGTAGCAGTAGCAAGTAGCAGCCCGTACTAACTAAATATTTACCATTGTACTGTAATACTGCTCGTGAACTGAAACGGACAGGAACTGATTAAGTTAAGTGATCAAGTTTATAATTCGTTTCAGTTGAGTTTCCGCACCTTTCCGTCTGAAGCGCTACAATCACCCTTCTAAAAAGAAATGGCGTCTCACGTGAAAAAAGCTAAATATTTGCTCTGTTTTCGCAAGACTAGGTATGCGGTTACAGCGCAAAGGTGATTTCGTGCCGTGTGTGGAAAAGAACCAGTTACAAAAGTATCGCCTTACAAGTGGTGCAAATTGTCTGATCAGAATAGCGGTACCCGCAAAGGGGAGAGGTCAAGGAGCTCAGGTGGATGAAATTCGGGCGGTTTTTGTTCGAAGTCCAAGCAAATCAACCAGTCATGCTGTCCGAGGATTAAACATGTCACACGCAACACAGCATAAAATTCTTTCGAAAAGTTATAAGTTGCAACACATAACTACCCAGGATAAAGGAGTTCACAACGAATTTTAGTGCGACGTTTTTGAAAATCTGAAGATGAACATTTTACTGCCAAAATTGTCTTCAATGATGAACCTACGTTTCATTTATCAGGAAATGTTAATCTACTGTTAAAGGTAATTTAGGGTTGGGTTCTTTGCCGAATATACTGCGATTGGCATAGTGTGCTTGTGTATACTCCGATTCAAGGAATTCTTCATGCCTGTTATGGAAGACGAGGATCCCGAGCCCCTGCTCTCCAACAATACAGAGCAACTCATTTCTACAAGCAAGTGATGAACTTTGAAATAGCAAGTTCCCAGCGATATGGATTGGCAGAGGCTGGAGTTAACACTTGGCCACCTCGGTTTTCCTGACCTCCCCTGAGTTAAGTTCTTTTCATGGCAGATCAAGGTTGCTGTGTATGTGCTACTACTGACTATCATTCCGCCTGAACCTGCTGGGAGAGTAACAGCCGGAGTGGCTCTATGTACTTTGTCCTAGCTTAACGTGTGGATTGAAACTGAATGTATAGTTGTATATGCCAGGCCACTCGCGTTGTAATCACTGAACATCCGTAAAATATAGATTATTAATCTTGATCACATAACCTTCGATGTTTCTAATTTTCATTACTGCGCCTATTAGTTCATGAGAAATGTTGCAGTAGGGTATTATATATATATACTCGTGTATATTACTAAATGGCAACGATTCATTATTTAAATAAACATATTCCCCTTAAATATCGGAATGTTGCATCCTCATTTAAAGAATTTTTGTACAGTTAAGATGTACGGGTAATGCGCCAGATTTACTAATTATTTAATGCACAATAATAAACAAAAGCAACATAAATTATAATTAAGTGTAGAGCTGTCCAGTTTCACTGAAACAGCCATATCCTAATTATTCTCTGCGAGTATTTGCATACTGGACTTGATTTAATTTAATCTAGCTGTTTTTACCTTCCACTGTTTATTGTTAAGTTAAAAAAATAATTACAACCTGCAGTCTAAACAATGTACTCTATGAAGGTCTGAAAACTTCATGCAAAATTCACTCAATTTAGTGAAACACAAACAATGACAAATTAATTTTGCTGATATAACGCTCCGAAGTTCTAATGGCCCAAAACCTATAGCTTTCATCGGAATCCCGCTTGGGGCAGGATGTCCATCAAGGGACGTCGATACAGATAAGAGTTTGCTGGGACTGCAGTCAGTTATTTGGTTGTGAAGGAAGGAATGAATAAAGCAGGATAGAATGGAATATGACAGAAAATAAGAGAAATAAAGAAGACAAACAACATAATTAAAGAGAATTAAAATGAGGAAAAATAAAGAAGGAAGAAAGTTATGAGAATAAGACAGAGAAATGAGGTGAGACAAAAATGTGGAAAGAAGAAAAAATTAATGAAGAAACATTAAGAGAAGGAAGTGAGGAAGACAAAGAAATAAAGATGAAAATGAATAAAGACAGTTAAGACTGATTGCTGGAATATTCATGCATGCTGTTTCAACTACCAGCATGGATTGAGATGGAGGAACGAGGAAGAGTCAGTGAATATCTTGGATGGAGGCAATCGTGGCCTAATTCAAAATATTACCTTGTTTTTCACGTCGGGGGAGTGAATAAAACGAGCGGTATTGTTGCGTCGTCTTTCTGAGCGCAACAGTTAGTGATGCAAAGCTTATGTAGGCCTATATTCCGTATTCATTTCGTGTCAACAAAATAGGTTGAGACTGTTTAAGAAATCTCAGTGGAGGCAAAAAAAACGAACAAAACAACTTATTTAAACCGAACAGTTAAATTCACACAATTTCTGAGCTTAAATGTAAGTTCCCGGAAGAAGAAAACTTCATCAGTTCGAGATTTCGGGTTTATAATGAAAGCCAGTAACGCAGTTTCATATACATTGAAAGCCCAAATTTGTCACTGAACACCCAAAATAGAGCTGACTGCAAATATGAGCGAACAAAATGTCAGGTAGGCCTAATGTCACAAGTAACAAGTCTGATACTGTATAACATACTCGGGAGACTCCGAGCCTAAATCCTTAGCCGGAGTCCGGCTGCAATGCCCGAGATTCATCCAAGAAAATTATGATAGGTAGTAGTAGAGGGAACTAGATTTTGATTCGCATCAAATACTGAGCTTTGCTATTAACGTTTACGAATTTTCGACGTCTGGCACAAGGACGTACGGTACTTGTGAGTTACAATTTCGCGACAGAATGTTGTGGACCTATCCATTTTCATTCTGTCTGTGACTTCATACCTGAAGAAACAGTTGGTCTAACTGCTGGCAATGTCATCTTTAGAACAAAAAAATAGGGGAAAAGAATTACATGAGTGTACAATGTTTAATCCAGAGCTTGTAACAACCGGTTCGTACCTAGTTGCCGCAGTTCAGTGTTGCCTTCTTGATAATTTCTGGAATGAAATTCTTAGGATATTATGACAGATTGGGCCATCTATAGAGGCAAATATGTGAACATGTCCCAACCAACGAGCATCCAACAATATAGGACGTCCATTGCTAGGCAATGCATGGGTGGACACGCCTGACAACAATACATGATATCCGTTGCTAAGCAGCGATGTGTTTTCTGTGGATGGTCCGTGCCGAGCCTTTATAGGAAGCAGTGAACAATGTTCGAAAGTTTCCACAGGAAGACGTCGATACGGGAGAAGACCAGGGCGGAGATCAGATCAATGATTAGCAAGAGGAGAACCGACAGAAGCCTTCGTGTGGCGTAGCTACAAGGAACATTAGAGTGTGTCTATAGTTCTCAGTTACGAAGTGTTATACAGTGTAATTATCGCGTGTGATAATTGTCTGTAGTTCCGGCTGGCGTAATTCTCCAATAAAATAGCTCCGTCAAATCCGTAATCCGTAATTATTTGTCATGTTCCCCCCCTACACGTGACAGTACTTATATTTATAAGTAATTGAAATGAGTAGTTCATTCTTCTGTTATGGACGCATAATAAGGACATGGTCCAGAAGATCCACGCTGGGACCACCTCAAGTCCAACATAATCCAAACAATGTTCTACCATCCCTAAAATTACAATTGTAATATTAAATTATTGTTTCCTGGGCATTATCCATTGTCCTGTTTTTATTTAAAAAACACAACGTTTCGGAGACTGGATTCTGTTTGTGTCTTCAGCTGGAACCTACTCAGTTCGGTCCAATCGATGAAACTAGTCCGTATCTCATCCAGTCTCCGAAACGTTGTGTGTTTTAAATAAAAACAGGATAATGGATAATGTCCAGCAACACAATAAATACTAATACACACACCACTGTCACAAACGTTTAGATCTTGTGAGAGATTCATTACCACGATCACATCTTTGTGTTCAAATTAACAGTTTCTGTAATCGTTTATGAGTTGCTACTGAAGAACATGATATAATGTTTTTTAATCGAAATATTAATTTCATTTTTGCCATTTGACATGTATCACGAACGGTTTTTGTACTTTCAAAATTGCCTTCACGAAATAAAACAGCGGAACACACATCAGTTCAACCTCTCCAGAATTGTGTCGTTGTCTAGCACAGAATCATCATTACATTAATTTTCATTGGCTTTCCAGAGTGGAATATAAGCCCCTTAACAGGGCTCTCCGCGGCTTCTTGCCTGTGCTCATTCCACGGCCCTATGTTATCCGCAGGAGCACACACTGACGTCACTCTCGGATATCATCAATCACGACTAAGTTGGAATTTCTGTGTTTCAGAACTTGACAGCTTTTAGTTTACCTTCTCTAATCGGGCGAGTTAAACAAATCAAAGATATCAGTCAAGACTCCATACAAGAAACCCTCACACCGTACCCTCTGCAAGATCTGAGTTGTAACCGCCTTGCAAACTCTTATGTATACAACGTAGAACTCTCGCCAAAACTCTCATTAAAGAACAGTGTACTCGTATACTTAAAATTATAACGCTGAGGCAAGTGACACTGGACCAATTCGCAAAGTTTAAAACTCTTCACTAAGCGTAGTCGGCATAGCGACTAGCTATTGGCTGGACGACCGACAGATCGGAGTTCGAGTACCGGTAGGGTAAAGAATTTTTCTCTTCTCCACGTCATCCAGACCGGCTCTGGGGCCCACCTAGCCTCCTGACAAATTGGTACGTGTGCTCTCTCGCCGGGGCTAAAGCGGCCGGGGTGAGAAGCTGACCACTCACCTCCAACTACTGCCACCACCCATAGACCTCTTTAATCAGTTCGGTTCATGCTACACTCCTCGCCAGTCTCATCTGATAGCCTATTTTTTTATTGCTAGTGGGGTGGGACGAAGTCCCTTGTACTGCGGCCACTTCTGGCCTATTGTACCAGCCCCAGATGATAGGTGAGGGTGATTGTGGAGCAATTGGTGGAATGAAGACTGGCAGGGGAAACTGAAGTACTCGGAGAAAACCTGCCCCAGGGCCACTTTGTTCACCAGAAATCCCACTTGACCAGACGGCGGGATCGAACCCGGGCCGCCGTGGTGGGAAGCCAGCGACTAACCGATCTGATCAGCCTAAAAGAAGAGTACAAATTATAAAATTCGTCATATGTGGGTCACTTCATAAATAATGCACAGGTTGGCAACACTGCGGATTAGATGATGCAACAACAGTGAGCCTCACGTCAGTTACAGTTCAGAGCTTGAGAAAGAAGCGCGTTATTTTGTTTCATTTATAATGTATTCTGTTCTTAAATAACGTGAGTTAGAAATGGAGCCTGTACGGTTCTCGGGTATTGTGACTTTTGAAGATCAAAGGTGGCACATTAAGATCGAAATTTTACGTGGAAAAAACCAGACAGAAATCCGCAGCTGAAATCACAGTCCAACGGGTGGAGAGGTTCATCTTCCCCACGACCAAAAAAATTTCGGCGATCTCAATCAAAGGTCAAACAAATGATGATCTTTGCTTATGATCACTAAGGAATCATCATGACAGACAGAGTTCCGTGCGGGAAAAGCGTCACAGCGGTTTATTATCGTGACTTTATGCAAAATCTGCCCAGAAAAATGCACAAAAACTGACCTCAGTTGCTCGAGGCTGGGCCGATCATTCTCCATGACAACGCTCGCCCGCACATCGGCAATGTCGTAACAGAAAGGCTGCGCCAGTACGGTTGGGAGGTGTTGCCTCATGCTCCCTACAGCCCGGACATGAGTCCACCAGACTTCGACTTATTTCCAAAGTTGAAACAACCTATGCGAGGCCGTCGTTTTCCCTCTCCGGAAGAGCTTTCTGCTGCAGTACCCGAGCCATTCGATAGATAAACAAAGATGGTGTCCTGGATGGAATAGTAAAGCTTGCCACACGTTGGGACTCGGTCAATGAGAAGCAGGGGGACTATACTGAAGGACTGTAAAGATATATTTAAAAAAATAATTATGGACGTAAACAAAAAATTGTGTGCATTAATTCTGAAATGACCTACGTAATTAAATTTTCTCCATCATTCTCTAATTTGACCACTACGAAGTCCAAAATGTTCACGTAACGGAAATAGAAAAGAAAGTGGAATATGACAATGAAAAATTATAAAGAATAAAACAGAAACAATTCTCATACATGCATTTCGACAGTTCGAGAAAAATGGCATACAAACAAGGCAAATGATTTCATTCTATCTACTGAACCCAGATGTGCAATCTATCTTATTTCAAGACGGTTCCCTCAATCCATATTGCTGTGTCAAGACGTTTTGTTCGATTATTTATGTGCGTCCGTACCGGTAAGCACTTCCGAGCTTTCTGTTTAGCGCCAATATATCTACTGCAACCTCCAAGTGACAGTCGGACTGAAGCAGGCGAGTCTGCATGTACGAAAACATAACGCGCAGCTAAGCTATCATTTTATTTCACCCCAAAAGTAATTATACACGCATATACATGTTTCCAGAGGCAGGCTTTTAAGGGGTAAATCTAGACAGTGGTACAAACCGAAATTCAATTTGGAGAGAATATATATTTTAATGTATGGTTCAACGCAATTATTTCAGTGGGTGGACGGGGGAAGGGGACAGTCAGGAGTAAGAGTGGAGCTGGGCACATTACTGCGCCTCATGGGGGCGTCGGATTCCATTAATGTCGCTCCTAGCTCGACGCATGTAGAGTTATGCTTTTATACTTGTGCAAATACACATATGCACACACATTCAAACTGATCCACGGCTATCTGTAACGCAGAACTATCAATGATGTTACGGGAAGCATGTTTTATGCTCAGCAGTGCGATTTAAATCGGTGGACGAAATGTTTTGCTGTTTAATACATGTTGAAATCTACATGTGCCGAATCATCCTCCTTCCGCGAGGTCACTTAGAGGTACCAGTATTAGTCAATCTGGACGGGATCATAAGTTCAGCTGTAGGAACCTCTAATGAGAAGAATATTTGGATCGAAGAGAGATGAAGTAATAGGAGGTTGGAGAAAAATGCATAATGAGGAGCTTCATAACTTGTACTCTTCTCCAAGTATAATTAGAATGATCAAGTCAAGGAGGATGAGGTGGGCAGGACTTGCAGCACGAATGGGGCAGAAGAGGAATGCATATATTAGTTGGAAAGTCGGAAGGAAATAGACAACTGGGATGACCAAGACATAGGTGGGTGGACAATATTAAAATGGATCTTAGAGAGATAGGATGGGATGGTATGAATCGGATTGATCTGATTCAGGATAGGGACCAGTGGAGGGCTCTTGTGAACACGGTAATGAACCTTCGGGTTCCATAAAATGCTGGGAAATTCTTGAGTAACTGCAGAATTGGCGGCTCATCAAGAAGTGCTCAGCTGCATGAGCGAGCGAGCGAGTGAGTGAGTGAGTAAGTATGGAAGTAAGTAAGTAAGTAAGTCATGAAATGTTCCTTGTCAATCGCTGTCCCTAACTATGCCCGTTAAGTAACTCACACATATATTAATGAACATAATAAAACTTTAAGTTCCCCAAAAGGGCGTAAAGTATGTACCTTGTTTCATGGAAGGTTTGCTCAAAGCCTTCACTGCAACGAATGATCCTACCAATGGAAAGAACTGGAAATGCATTAACCACGGAAATTTTCCTTAATGTCGACACGTGTTTTCAAAATAAAGCGTCTACATTTTCTGCACGTGTGCGTTTATTTCTGACAGTGAGTACTGCATTAAAACACTTAAAACGAACTGCAAGCATGGAAGCACGTGTTGAATTTAATGCTCTGAATCTCAGCAGAACATAAGGCTTCAACTAGAGTTAGTAATCTAATTAAGTCAGTTAAATACTTTGTTAAACTTTTCGGTGTACTAGACATAATGCGACTGGGTACGAGCTGCAGGATAGGGGTTTCATTCCCGTAAAAGACAGGAACTCCTGTTTTTACCACATCTCTGCCGTGGAACAAACAAACAAACAAACAAACAAACAAACAAACTGACTAACAAAATAAATAACTCCAATGCGATGGGTACATTTTGACAAGGTAATAGTTGCTCCTCTACTCAAGAATTCCAAAAATGTTGTTACCCGATGGCTCATTGCCGTACTCACAAGAGCTCGTCATCGGTCTCTGTCCTAAGCTAGATTAATCCAGTCTTATTACTTCGAGATCCATTTCAGTGTTAACCTCGCGTCAACGCTCAGTATTCCTAGTGACATATTACGTGCTGGATTTCTTAGTAAAATTTTCTATGCAATTCCCTTTTCTCTCATGTATGATACAAGTTTCACCTTTTCATCGTGACAGATTTTATTATTTTAATAATATTGTGCAATGAGTATTATTGATGAAGTTAGCCATTATACAGTTTACTGCAGTCTCCTGTTACTTCACCCCTCGAAAGACCAAACATTCTCCACAGCACCCCATTATGAAGTGTCATCCATTTACTCGTATGTATTTCCCTTAATATCAGACAACGTTTATCAACACAGATACAAAACTAACTTACAAGACGTGTTTTTTACTGGATGATTATATTTATTGACACTTTATACACTCCACTCGGAACTACAGGCAATGACAGCGCTAACGCTATTCTGCACACATTACAGTTCATCGTTACACAAGCACTACGGTTGTCAGTCTTCAGTAGTCGTATCCAGGCAACGGATTTATAACAGTCTAACTGTACAGAGATATTGGGTTTTCGGACTTTATCCATCGTCCTGATTTTTAAGATAACTGAGAAAAAACACGATGTTTCGGAAACTGGATCTGTTTCCGTCCTCAGGTGAGGAAAAACGCCTTTTCTGTTGGGTCCCTTAGAAAGAGCTAGCCTCAATCACTGGACTCCTCACCTGAGGACGGAGACAGATCCAGTTTCCGAAACGTCGTGTTTTTTCTTAGTTATCTTAAAACCAGGACGATGGATAAAGTCCGAAAACACAATATCTCTATGTGTTATACACTATCGTCAGAATCCTATAGTAACTACTAGTCTAACTGTAATTTCAAATGACACAGGAAGCATTCTTTTGACAGCCTAATCTCTTTTTTTCTTCATTTTTCTGCAAATTTTAATTCCGAAGACTCGACTCGATTGAATTCCAAGCGCATATTCTGTAAGGCTGGCGTCCCGAAACTCGACTCGATTGAATTCCAAGCGCATATTCTGTAAGGCTGGCGTTCCGAAGACTCGACTCGATTGAATTCCAAGCGCATATTCTGTAAGGCTGGCGTTCCGAAGACTCGACTCGATTGAATTCCAAGCGCATATTCTGTAAGGCTGGCGTTCCGAAGACTCGACTCGATTGAATTCCAAGCGCATATTCTGTAAGGCTGGCGTTCCGAAGACTCGACTCGATTGAATTCCAAGCGCATATTCTGTAAGGCTGGCGTTCCGAAGACTCGACTCGATTGAATTCCAAGCGCATATTCTGTAAGGCTGGCGTCCCGAAACTCGACTCTTCACTTCATGCTCTGCTTGATCGCGTCGAAGTCGAAGTCAAAGTTATGTTACGACCGACGGTCAGTCGGCCAGTCTGTCTTCATGTCAAGCACCCACCTGGGACTTAAGACCAGATTTTTTCTGACTTTTCCGGGTTTGTTGATGTGGGACGCCCTTTCTGACGAAAGGACTGATCTGTCTAGTTCTATAGTTTCAAAATAAGTACACCAATAAAAATGACCACAAAGAATAAAACAGAAAGAAAAACAAGAATTTCTTGGAAGAAGTAATAGCTTATTTTCCCAAGATACCACGCGGACCGCATAGAAAGAGACGCGTACAATTCTTCTATTGTTTCGTGTATGACTTGTAGTTTCTTCAGGGACATGTTTACCGAGCCGCTGCATAACAAAGATAGAGAGGATACACATACAGACAGACTGATGGTGGGTTCTAGGAAGTACGCCGTTGAGTAGGTTCAGGTAACAAGATATTGTGACATTACGCCTCAAAGTCAGAACAGTCCATTGTTAGACAACGGTTAAGTAAACACATTCCCACTGAAGCGAATGCGCGCAGCAATAAAAGAGCCCGCTTCTAAGTAACGGATTGGTAAACACAACAATAAGGTCATTGTTGGAAACGCTGTTTTCTGTCAGGGCCGTCCCAAGGCTATATAACGAGAATCTTCGGCAGCTGAGATCAGAACTGAGTATCACTGGAGGCGGCAGCAGAAGATAATGAGAAGAGAAGCGACAGTGTGTCGTACAGTAGTTCGTGAAGTGTAGTAACAAGTTGCGTAAGTGTGCAACAAATCCGGTCATCAATCCAAAATCCGTCTATAAGTCACACGTTACAATATACATACCAACTTTCATAAAGATTGGTTCAGGCACTAAAAATTGATAGGTGGGACACTCAGAGAGCATGGTGATCTCCTAAGTCTACTTCTATTTTCAAAATGAGGAAAGTTGGCCAAAAAATTATTATTATTATTATTATTATTATTATTATTATTACTGAT